>NW_024412404.1:50548838-50566338 GCF_014898765.1 Herpailurus yagouaroundi
TCTGTCTTTCTCTGTATGGCTTATTTCACTTAGCATCACACTCTCCAGTTCCATCCACGTTGCTACAAAAGGCCATATTTCATTTTTTCTCATTGCCACGTAGTATTCCAGAAAGATAATTCTAAAAGCATCGTAAGCTGGAGCTATTTAGAATAGGGCCAACAGCCCTCCATGCTCTGGGGATCAATGTTTTTAATTTGGCTCCTGGTTTATTAAGAAAAGATGTGGTCTCCAGAATTAAATAATAACAATAATAATAATAATAATGATAATAATAATAAAGGTGATCTAAGGAGATTGACTGGGACTCTCTTGTGGGTAAGGAGATAATAACACATTGAGTGTTACCAAACAGGTAGTGAGCTCTTGGTGAGGTCATTGTATACACGGGCCTGGGATGCCAGTGCCAGACAACCGAAATAAGCCAGGTCAGAGAAGTGGACCCAAGTGGCTTAACGTATTGGCACAAACAATTCCTGGTGCATGTAACCCCAACCAGAGAGTACTTTGTTCACTGTGGTCAGGGTGGGTGGGTTGGTAGAATCAGTTATAAGATTTTAGGATTGTGAGAGGTCTCTGGTAATGAAACCTGCCTGTTCGTCCAGTCCTTTCTGTAAACCTGGGAAGCTGAGGCCCGGAGGGAGGAGATGGCTGCCAGAACATCATACGGTCAGGCGTCAAGACTAGAATCGGGTCCTCTTGGCTTTTCTCTTTCCATTCTGTCACCTCTGATTCAAGGTCGTTTGACTTTGTGAACCATTCCTGTCAAGCGCCATTGATTTGAAGCTCTTTCTAGATCGGTGTGTTGAAGTTACGCACGTTCGTTAGGAATTCGCTTGATTTCCATTTGGGAAATCCTCATTTTCTGGGATGCTCTGGGTGTTGACATAATGATGATCCAGAGGCTCATTCATGATGGTGTTGATCACGTACTAATAGGATTTTCTGTTGGAAGTTACCTAGGAAGAGGTGAGCTGTAGCTCATACATAGAGAGTGTTGGAAACTTTTCCAGCAGTGAATGTGCTTTAGCAATACATGGGAAATCAGATCTTACCGTTCACTTGTGTTTTGAATGCTGGAGGGACAACGACTTTTTGGCAGGGAATTGTATCCTCCTGTATAATCCTACTACCTTTCCCAGAGGACCGGTATTTGGGGATTCTTTCACAGTGTTGCTTTCTGGATTTTTGTTAAAAAGTCATGCACAGAAATGTGTGAAAATGATTCATTGAAAACAAGTCTGATACCAACACTGTGTGATAAAACTTGGAAAGCGTCTAGGTTAGGGATCTCCAGTACTTGAACTCAAAGTATGACTGAGTTGACCACAGTAAGAACAGATTCACTTCACCCATGACTTTTAAGTTTTCGCTAAGAGCTCTCTTCTACCCCATGTGGTCCCATGTCCTGTGACTGGGACGTGAGCTGGTACCTTGCTTCAGCAGGTTTGTTTTGACTTGCATGCAGCCCATGATGGGAGGGGAAACTCTCGTTATGTAATGTTAAACTGGGCCTGGAATGTCAGCTGGGCTAGGCCTGCCGAAGCTTGAAGAGTTGGTTGGGAATGGGCTATGTTTAGTATGACTAATCCAGCTTGGCTGGGTAGAGGGGTGGGTGGGTGTCTCACTGAGAAGGGAGGGATGATTTGTGCTATTTCGAGTCTTAGCACTTCATGTAAACTCTACAGGTCCAAAAAAAAAAAAAATTGTTGAGCGCTATGACCAACTAGTAAATCAGGGCTGTTGACTGCTACCCAAGATTCCTATAGAAATCTGTGGTCAAGATCAAGGTATATCAATCACTTGCAGTTAGGGAAGTAACACTTTGGGTTATGTCAGATGGTGTTTCTTTAGTAGCCTATACTGGTCAAGTTAGCAGGAGTACTTCGTAATTATAATACTTATACAAAGTAAACACCAGGTTCCTTAATAAAAACAGCAATAAAGCCTAATAACAATTTAAAGCAAAGGGGTGGGCTATTTTCCTAATAATGATTCCAAAGTATAATTTAAGGTTCATCTACTGACCTTGCTGGTTGCCGTTTGGGAACCGTTTTCTCTCTTTGCCCTCCTGGGTCCCCTCCTGAGGCTCTTGGCTCAGCTTCCTCTTGGCTCTTCTTAGGGGCAAAAGAATCCCATTTTTATGCAAATGTATTGGCGGTGAAGGTAGGAACAATCAGGAACCTTGTTTGCACTGTGAACCTGAAAACACAATGTGGTCCCCACCCCCACCAGAAAAAGGGTGCGTTTTGGTGGGGATGGCAGAGCCCAGCCTCTGCCCTGCGCGAGGTAAAGGGTGGGGGGGATTCGCTTTTGTTCCTTCTCTGATGAATGGAGGTCAAGTGTTCCCTGAACCTGGAAACACCTCCTTTTGTATCCGGTGCTCTCCTAACACCGGCCGTTAAACTTTGGGGCAATCACTCTTAGTGGGGGATTGAATGGGGCCATTGTGGGGGGGAGGGGCTCACACGGAAGCCATTGAGGGCATAGAGATGCCATTGTTTCTCAGCAATAAGAAAAGGAGGAAGACTTTGGAGACCTCCAGGCATCAGTGTGGCCACCACACTGACTGCTTTTCTAGGTTTGTGTTATCCCCAGGGAATCCGCCGCCCCAACCCAGTCATAGGGCTGGGCAAGGAAGCACTGCAGAGCCCCCTACTGTATACACATGCTGCCCCCTGGGTGCATCTGACTGTGGGCCTTTTCTGCCTCCACTTTTGCAGGATGCCGCCTGCCATAGGCCCAGCCGTCATTTCTGCAGGGAGGTGGCTCTTTTCCTCCAGGCATCCAGTTAAAAACATTTGTTAAAAAAATCACTCCTTCCACCTTAGGCATGACAGACTCTCCCAGTTCCCTGCCAGTGACTTTTTTGTGCCACTTGCCTCTTGCCATCCGGTCATTCAGAGGCACTTCTGATCTTCATCGTAGCATTTGGCCTCTGTTGTATTTAAAAAATCCGAAGGCAGATAGGCTATTGAGGGTTTGTCTGTACTGGTTGTGCTGCAACATACCTGCCACCTGTCCCCTCGGTCAGTGACGGGAGCCACTGCAATCCCAGGTTTTACACGCACCCACAGACGCGTGCACGCACCTGATGTGTCCGTCAGGGGCGGGAGCAGGTACTTCCTGCTTTCCCACTGCTGTGCTGGCACATTTCCATCCTGCCTCTGCCGGGTAGTATCGCTTTGGAGGGGATTTAGTGTTGGGGCTGGAAAGAGTAAGAAGTACAGATTCAGACTGCACCACTTACAGTGCTGCCCCGGGGAGATGGTTGTATTCCCCGGGAGTCTCAGTTTCACCAGCCTCAGGAAGAATAGAGACTGGTATCGGCATTGAGGAGTGAGCGCTGTGCAATTTAAAAGAGATGCGTAGGGAGGGCTGGAGACCCAAGTTAGGCATCCTAGCGCCGGGGCCATACCGCGCTCCAGGGGTAGAAAGTTAAGCCCCCAGACAGCTCTAGTTAAAGTAGAGACTTCCATGCAATGCATCCATTGTCTGTCTTGTGACGCACAATAC
Source organism: Herpailurus yagouaroundi (assembly GCF_014898765.1). Taxonomy (NCBI): domain Eukaryota; kingdom Metazoa; phylum Chordata; class Mammalia; order Carnivora; family Felidae; genus Herpailurus; species Herpailurus yagouaroundi. The sequence goes on from NW_024412404.1 coordinate 50,552,355, forward strand.
GTTTCGTTCGTTTTGCTGGTTTTTACCTGTCTCTCTGATAATTTTGATATTTTAATTAAGCAGTGGTTTACATCAGAATGTATACACTATTTGGGGCGCCTGGGTGGCTCAGTCCGTTAGGTGTCTGACTCTTGATTTCGGCTCAGGTTATGATCTCTCGATTTGTGAGTTTGAGCCCCATGTCCAGCTCTGCACTGAGTGTGCAGAGCCTGCTTGGGATTCTCTCTTTCTCTGTCTCTGTCTCTGTCTCTCTCTCTCTCTCTCTCTGCCCCTCCCTGCCTCTCTTGCTCTCAAAATAAATAAATAAACTTTAAAAAACCAAAAGCTTAAAAAGAAAGAAGGTATATACTATTTTATAGATCTTTTAAAAAGTGACTCTTGCTTGACGTTGTAGCAAATTTCACGCAGAAATTAGTTTTGCTGTGCTTACACTTTAAAAATACATCTGTTGAAGCCACTAAGGAGACAGGTGGGAAAACATTAAAAACTTTAGTCTTCTCATTTTATTGACTTTTTTAAACGTTTATTTATTTTTGAGAGAGAGAGAGAGAGAGAGAGAGAGAGACAGAGCATGAGCAGGGGAGGGGCAGAGAGAGAGGGAGACACAGAATCCGAAGCAGGCTCCAGGCTCTGAGCTGTCAGCACAGAGCCCGATGCGGGGCTCGAACTCACAGGCTGTGAGATCATGACCTGAGCCAACGTCAGACGCTTAACCAACTGAGCCACCCAGGCGCCCCTAGTCTTCTCCTCATTTTAAAGCAAGCATTTTAATTGTGGGCTTCTTCCCCACAATTTAAGAAATTTAAGAATTTAAGAAACTCAAGAATTTAAGAAATTCTTTTAGAGGAATCAATTCTTTTGGATCTCTATGTTGCTTGAGTGAAGTATGCGTTTTTAGAAAAATGTTTCCCTTTAGATAAAAATGAACTTTCAGTTGTTACACTGGGTTCAGATACCTTTTTCATCAGCCCATCACAGCCTGACAGTTGTAAAAAAAAAAAAAAATCAGTTTTAGAAACTGTATTTAAAGAATTTATGATCCCAGTATGTTATTTGGAAGATTTTGGAATTGTCTTTTGGAGAGTTTTTTGTTTTTGTTTTTTAAGAAAAAAATTTCCCCTTAAAGGTATTCCAGTAGTGTTTTTTTTTTTTTAATATAATTTATTGTCAAACTGGCTAACATAAAGTGTGTACAGTGGTAATGTTTTTATATATAAATTCCTACAACAGGCATTTCTTAGCCTGGTGCTTAATTTGTTCTGTATATTCATACTTAAGCCATGATGGTAACCATGTAATATACACACATTTTGGGTAAAGGAAGCTCTTCTTCTTATAAGCTTGGCTGCCCTGAAATTATAGTGAAGGGTGAGGTAGATTCTAATTGCTGACTCTTGACCTCAAGATCTATTTATTTTATCTGATTTATAGTTGGAAAATCAGCTAAAAATGTTAAGAGTCCACGGCAGTAGTTTGAGGAGATGTAGTTCAGATAGTGCTGGAATTAAGTACGGAAGTACAAGAAAGCCCATGCTATGTATTGGGTCCAAGAGAAGAAATCCAAATTAGTATTAATTGGCATTCGGGATTGCTCCCTGAGTGCCAGTGGTGTTTCTGTCCCAAGCATGGACTAATTTAGCCAACTGTATGGGTCAAACAAAACAGCCAACAGCTCGAGTTATGGATGGCGTGAAAAACACACCGTCTGATTGTTAACACCACGTTCCCTCAGCCTGTGATGTTCTCTGACCTCCAGTGCAAATAGCTGTTCATCTCACGATGATTTGACAGCATAATTTGGTATTTGGGATTGTTTTAAACCTACAGAAAAGGAGTGATGAAAAACTTGTGCTGCTTCTCTAGCATGTAAAGCAAGCTTTTCAATTATATTTTTCAGGGGGCAGAGTCATTGGAGTTGAACATTGGCCTGGGTAGTTACACAGAACTGGTTTCTGTTGGACGTTGACTTTGACTGGATGGTACAAATACCATCCAGGTAGTCCAGGAATGCATCTGTTAGCTCTTTGACAGTTGTAAGTCATAGTTGCCTTCTGGATTATAAGCTCCCCGAAGGCGAGGACTTCTCTGTGTTGGTTCACTGACTTCTCTGTAGTGCCTAGAACATGAAATAGACAGGGAATCAGTATTTATTAAATCAGTAACTCCTGAAGGAGAGAATGTAGGGAAGAGTTCTCTGTTCATGACAATGGCAGCAATGGTTTCTCTTCCTCTTTTCCATTTGCTAAAGTTACTAACCATCTAATCTCGAATAAGTTCTCTTAAATCCTCGGAGCGTGTATGTTTCTCCGTCTGTAAAATGAGGCTGTTGTCATTGTAAGGCTTTATTTGATTAGGGGAAATAGTCCCTCCTAAACTTCCTTGAAGAAAGGTGCTAGACGAAAACAAGATGGTTTTGAAAAAATAACACCGCAGTCCAGACTGTAGGAAGATGCTTGGTTGCATTTGAAACCAGTTTCACAGTCTGCTTTAGGCAGCGATTGCAACATGCTTTCCATCTGTGCCTAATGCTGAGGAGCAAGACCGAGCTCTGCACTGCACCGTGGCAGGGACATTGGCTCAGCGCTCCCGGAGACGGCCAATGGGCGTAGCTGTGGCGGAGGCATGACATAATTCAATGTTACTTTATTATTTGTTGGCTGTGCCCATTGTATGTTAGCCTCTGGGTGTGTTTACAAGTTGCTTAGGAAAGAGGAAGAGGCTGTCTTGTCTGTAAAAAGCTATCTTGTCAGTGTAAGGGCTAGGTATGTACACACACACACACACACACACACACACACACACACACACACCCCTTTCTTCCTTGGCATCCAGCACTAGTATGGGGTCAGGGGTGAAATTATCAGCATCCAGTAAGTGACTTGAAGGGCTCTGCAGGGTTTGCCCTCCTTTAAAATCCCCTCCCCTTAGCCCCGTAATTAATTACCTACAGCAGCAGTTTGGGGCTTGAGCGTGTTGTGCACCTTAACGTCTCAAAAACCACACACGTGTTGTAAAGGGCACGGCAAGTCTCCATGCTTACTTCGTAGAGTTTAAATCCACTTACTGGGTTTGGGTGACTTTCCCTGGCACTGTTGCTAAACTTGCTGTGAAAAGCAAAGGTTCAAAGTCCACGAAAACATCATTTATTTGTTAATGAAAACCAGTGGATTTCAGAGGCTCACGCTGGCCTCTTCCTCTCCCCTCTAATGTTTTGATGGAAGGCTGTCTTTGTCCAGAGGTGAGCAGTACATGTATTTTAAGCATATGAGGTGATAAAGGGAGGTCCATATATTTCGACCCTCTTCTCTTCCTCCTCTTTTTTTTTTTTTCTTTTTTTAAAGACTTTTTCCTTTATTAGGCTTTTAAGCTTTTCAGGTAAGTTTCAACGTGTCATTGCTATAGAGAAAATGACTTCTTCCCTTTCCAGTTCATTTGTTGATTTCAACTCTTGGTTCTAGCAGAGAGTCCCAATTCTCTGCAAAGCAGATTCCCTTATTTTTGTCATATTGCTGCAGCAGTCCTTAATTAGGGGCCTCCTGGGTGACAGGAGTCTTTTGGTTCTATAACCGGAAACCATCCCAAGCCCTGGCCGTGCAGGTCTGCCTTGTCAAGTCCGTAAAACCCTGACAGCTTGCGAGTTCTTAAGCATCCCTCTCTGCAGTTGGGTGGAGGAGATGTGGAGAGCTAGCCCTTTTCTAGCAAATAAATGCAAAAATCCCAGTAAGTGTGTTATTTTGGCATGTTTTAATTTTGACCAGATCAACAACTTCTAACTTATGAAAGCTTGATGTGCTTATTTAGTTTTTGCCCCCCAGTACTTGCTTAACTGGTCAGTGGCCAAGAAGACATGAATCAGAGGGAACAGGGCATCCTCCCTTCTAAGGAAGTCTGACCTGGGCTGGAGGCAATGGCTGGGTTGATGAGTTCTCTTCAAGGGGGCTCTGTGTGGCTGGCAACGTAGTCTTGAGAAAGGAGGTGTGTCCCCTTTAGAACCTGTGACCCTTCATTCTTGTTAGTCCTTGCACACACTGCTAGTCCCAGGGAGCTTTGTGGTCTCTCTCCTTTCCCACCAGCATTTAAAAAAACTAAAATTAATTTCCTTCATTCCCCACTGTCCGAATTAGAGAAGCTGGAGATAAATAATACCATCTTGGGCATCTTAAACCCAAAGGTTTCTGCTTCCCTTGGGCCAGGGATCTCTTTTTAAGAGGAAGAGTGAACTAAATAATTGAGTCCGATATTTTAAGATGTTAAATCTAAAAATCAGCCTTTTAAGAATCAAATGCAAAGCCAGTCACTTAGCCTTGAATTTCCCACCATGATTCCACTTTTCAAAATCGAGGATGGCCATCAGGGTGGGTTTAGCTTGATCCTCAGCTGTTACAGGTCAAATATGGTCTCAATAGTTCTTAAAATTTTAATCATGACCTCTCTAATCCTATGAGTTTTCAGAAGGAAATCCCGATGAACAGTCCTGGAATTGCTTTGCTCGTTAATGTCTGTCTTTATTGATAGTATCCCCAGCTGAGCTCTCTTAGTTAATATGTTTGCTTTGGTTCGTTCGTTCGTTCATTCGTTCGTTCATTCGTTCCTTCCTTTTTTTCTTCGTTTTTTAAAAATCAGAAATGTTTTATCAATAGGTTGCATGATTGGGGAAATGGTATTTGTTGTGTAGCATTTTCCCAAGGAGTATTTTAGACAGTTTCTCTCTAATACCAAAAATATATAATGCTTCATGTTCTTAGGACACATTACCATTGTGATTTCTGTATGGGAATTTTCTTTATTGACACTGGTATGTAGGTTCCAGAGATTCTGGTTGATACTCTTTCTCGTCCTGATCAGAAGCCCTGACTGTTTAGTCCTTGGTGGAGGATACATCCCTCGATTCCTTGGGGGCACCCTTCGTGGAGGCAATGATGTGTGGTCTTGGGAGAGGTTGTAGCCTTAGCAGGTCTGTGTTTTCTTCCAGTGTGGAATTTTGTCATTTCTAATGATGACAATCCATCAGTCCGCACAGTGCTAAATGAAGATAAATTGAATTAATATATGTGAGTTAAATGACTCATTGATATAATTATGCTGTGAGGATTTCTTTAGTATAACCTAACACATTTAGTGGTGTTAATTGTAACGGCTTTGCATGGGAGCATTTAATTTCCTAAGCAAACAGAATAATTTATTAATTCTCCAAAAGCTATTTCAAGGCCTGGACGTAGAGGGGGAGAGCGTGCATTTAACTTGCTGTATGCTGACTGTGGTGGTTGTATGCTTTGCCTCATCAAACTGGAAATTGCTAAGAAATCTTTTTTTTTTTTCCAATTCCAACTTTTACTGGTACATAGCCAGATGTGCTGCCCTCAACAGCGCATCCAAATGAAAGTGGGAAATGGGTACCATCCAGTAAATCTTAATAAGTTATCGAAAACTTGAAGAGCACTGAATAATAAAACGGTTCTAATTGCAGTTAAAACTGTATTGGTGGCACAGATGCCTGAACAAGGATGATAAAACAGCCAAGGAAGAGAATCGGACGGTGGCATTGAAGAAGGGTCATAGACAGATTAAATGCAAAAACTCAATTCAAATATTTTGTGAAATGTAGGCATGCTGTGTAAACCCATTTTTTGCTGAAAAGCATGTTTTCTCTCATGTCAGAAATGATCACAGGAATCCTTTTAATATTCATTTAAATAGTTTTTAATTGGCTTCAGAGAGTTTAAAGTTCAGCATGGAGGTGAGATCTGAGCGTACTAATTAGATCGAATGCAGTTTGACTCAAAGAGCAGACTCGATAATTAAGGGATTCCATACCAAATATACGTTTGGAAAACACTCTGTTCACATCCTGGAGGGAAAAATGATTTTCCTGAAAATTTCCCCCCTTTTTTTTTCCAGTAGAAATACCTCTTAGAGAATGACTGTAAAACCCCTTTATTGCCTGTTGGAAAATGACAATCCGTTTTTCAGAGCAGACCTCTCGTTTGTCATTTAGCCGACACCCTGTGTTCAGCTTATTCTAAAAATCTTCCCCCATCCGAGTGGAATTTTGACTTGCGTGGACGTTGTGATGAACACAAGTTGTTGTATCTTGTGTGTACCCCCCACCCCCACCCCCGTAAGTTGTTTGATGCTGTTGAAATGGAAGGCTGAAGTGGAAGGGGGCACTTAAGCAGTGAAGGGTTTTTCTTTGTAAATAATAGATCAAGAGCACTGGATCTGTATCTAATGGAGCTGTGTGCGGCCTCCGTTTCAAGGACAGCGCGCGGTTTTAAAAACCACAACTACCGACCATCCCGTCCGCAACCTGTGGTCAGTTGTGTGTGTGTGTGTGTGTGTGTGTGTGTGTGTGTGTGTGTGTCTGCGTCTGCTTGCCTCTTGTGATTCTCTATTGCCTTACCCCCTTAAATTCTTTGCTTCAATGTCATACTGTATTTCATAAACCTAAAAAACCCCCTAATAACCTGATAGGTAGTTTGATTGGTACATAGATAGATAGATAGATAGATAGATAGATAGATAGATAGATATTTTGATTGATACATAGATAGATAGATAGATAGATAGATAGACAGACAGACGATGTATGAATCTATCCACACACACACATGGAGAACATTCTTTAGTGATACCTGTCTTTTATAACTGTGGAATGATTTAAGGAAGTTTGGTCCTGTTTTACTAAAATGTGTGAATGAATCTATTTTATTATGGCGTGCTCTACTAAGAAAACCTTGATGTGTATGGCTGACATCAGTGCAGAAGTTAGTTTATCATGACAGCAGAAAAACAGGATTGATTATGTTGGCAAACATGTTATCTTGCTAGTTTGTTGAAAAATTTCATTTACCATGTTCCCCCTCCTTTCCTATTCCCCTTTTTGAATTCATAAATCCGTTTTTCTGTTTGCTGGTTTGCATCTGTATTTGAAAATCATAGCTTGAACACTTGAAGTATTATTGGGAGATTTCACACAATTCTTAAAAGTATAATAGGGCTTTGTTCCTCCTGAATTTGAATTAGTTATTTTTTTATCACTTGCAATCTAAAAATTACACCTAATGACTATTTTCCCTGCAATTTTAAAAGTACAAGCACACACCAGTATTTAAAAATATGTCGTCCCTGTCAAAGGCGTCGTTGAAAATAGAAAAATAAACATGACGTGTTAAATGTCAAGTAGGAGTCAATAGACATAAAATAGAAACAAAAGTACAGATTAAATAAGGAGATTCCTTTGCTTATTTCTGAAATAGTGGTTTATAAAATTATCAGGTAGCTGCACCACAGTGGAAGTCCTTTTTTTAAGAGTGCATTCTACAAACGTGGGCCCATTCTAAAAAAGGGTTAAAAATCATTTCCTTATAATGAAATAGGTTGCTAGCCAATTGATCTTAACACAAACATTTTCACGTTTTTATTACGTACAAAAACATATGTTGGAAACTAATGCTTTTAATGCACTGCTTCCTTGAAAGAAAATCATTAATCTTCTCAAATGTAAGTGTAAAGTTGATCCATTTTAGCCTTCTTGTCCATAAATCGTTGATTATTGGTTTTGAAGGGAAGCACAGTACGAGTGTGTTTTGAATTTTAACTTTGAAATCATAGATGTACAACATGTTCATTACAGTCAAATCACAAGCAGAGAGACCCCGCTTGAAATAATTTTTAAAGCATTCCTGTCAGGGCATTATTTATAGGAATGATAAGTTTCAGATTTTAGGTGTTCGAAAGTTGAGGTTGGCTGTACTTCAAATCTACAATTTAACTGCTTTGAAAGAATGGCTTTGCTTGTCTTCAGGGGGAAACAAATAACTTAGGGGACATCAGTTCATTCTTTTGCAGTCTTTCATCCTTAAGTATAACAAATTGTTTCTTTTATTAATGTGGTACTTGCGCATCGAAGCAGTTCTTAGGGGAAAATAATCAGGAAGATAGGCTTTGCTTCTCAGATGCTACAGCCTGAAATATGTTACTCTGTTCCTGGAAGGGATTTTCTTCTCTTTTTCCCTTCCCAACAAATACAGCTAACATAATAGAAAGTGCAAAAGAGGATACGATGAGATTTCTTTCCCCTTTCCCCCAGCATGTTTTGGTTGGCTAGGAGAAGCCCAGGTATTGGAATATGATTATCCTTATTTAAGGGGGAAAAAATGGTATAATTTGTCATCTTACCAGCTCTCGGCATTCCGCATGGAGCGCGCTTACTCAATGCCGGGAAAACAGCCGACTGACAGCTAATAGATATCTCTGCCCTCAATTGTTTAGACATTTTTGTCTTTTGTGACATTGAAGGAAAGACAAGGAAGGGAATGGAAGCAACTAAAAAATGTCAAAAGATCAAAAAATCAATGGGCCGCAGGAATGCGATCCGTTTACCAGGGGGTGGCTGCTCTTTCTGTTCCGCCAGAAGTCTGAGGTGGTGTCTGGGGCAGGCACAGGGAGCCGCGTCCCCTCCCTCCCCGGGAGATGTGATACCGCAGGACGCGGCGCCTCGCACAGCGGCCACGCTCGCCTGCTCGCCCCGCACCCTTCTGCCCCCATGAATAAATAATAAAATAAATAACGGCTTCCCTTTTTGAGACCGTAAAGACCAAGTTTTGGGCACTGTGTCATTCGGTCCCTCTCCAACCGATTTCCAGATTCACTGGGCTCAGCCCCGCAGATGGGTTACAGGATTTGTTCGTGGGCATTTCAATTTTCTGTCCAGGGGAGCACACTTGACATTTTTATTATTTATTTATTTGATTTTGGAGGGAAAAAGTCAATAAGAGTGAAACGGGTGATAATTAGGTGGGACGCGTTGGGCAGATGAGTAATTGTTTTGTCCCTGGCTTGGGCTGTCTGGACAAGGCTTACGTATGTCTTGGGTGGTCAGTGTTAGGGGAGTTGAGATTTTATTAGGAAAACTTGTTTCTCAGAGAGGAGGTGGGTATGTGGACAGTAAGACAATTTTAATGTGTTAGGGAGAGACAGTGTTGGTTGTTTTTCATAAAAACTTTTGGGTTTTGAACTACAGACCTTAGTTACCTTTTCTCTTTCTTTTTAAAAACTTTCAACCCGTTGGTTGCCTGGGTGTGTGTGTGTGTGTGTGTGTGTGTGTGTGTTCACCTATACATTTGTCTGGAAAACAGTGACAGCCCGGGAAAATGGATGGACCCTACAAGGCAAGGCTGTAATCTGTTGGGGAAATTTTTTTTCCCCAAGCCTTGTAGTTGCTATTTGATAGTAAGTGTGGTCCAGGCTGCATATTTTATAAACTTTCTATTAAAGTTGGGGCATGTTATCATAAAACTCAATTGCAATACTTTGTATTACGCTCTGGGATTGAGAGATAGACATAGGATTAAAAAAACAATTTCTAGGCATTTCTAGATGATAAATTTAATTTTCTTTGCTATTTGGAGGTCTTCTTTGAAAATGCAATTGTAATGAACGCATTCAGAACTGGAGAATAGATTTACCCTTGGCTTCAAATAGTCGACGTTATCAGGCGCTGTCATTCGTTCCTTCCTATTTTCGGGCTGCTAATTGATGTTTTTGATGTCAGCAAGAAAATTGAAGAAAATGTCATGTGTGAACCAGTGCGGAAGTTAATAAGATTGACTTCGTTGACAGAATTTACAATGAGAGCAGAGACTGCATAATGGGACCGCTGCGAATTCTTTGGAGTCAAAATTGACACCTCACGGTAGGCCAGTGGTCGATAGGAGAGATGGAACATTTGGGAAAGTTCCTAATCTCATTTTTCCCTCCTTACCTTTTGGTCTCCGATGGTTATCTAGTTTCACCAGCAGCTGCTTATTCAGGGGGCTATTGCTTCGGACCACGTCGGGGCCTTAGTTCAGGCTCCCAGTGCCACCAACAATGCTTATTTTTTATGCTGTTTTGAGTTTGAAAGCAAAAGAGTCTTAAAAAGGTTAGATTAAGATGTGTCTTAAGGAAAGATATACTAATATCGGTCAGGGTCATTGCAAATGCTTGGGTTATGTGCAGTAAAGCCGAAACGCAAATCCCCCTTTGAATAAAGAAACCGAGTTGGCACTAAAGATCAGTCCTTGAGCATAACAGAAGGCTATAACTTGCAAGCCAAGAAAAATAAATAAATAAAAAAAATAATAATAATAATACCGTTCTTGGCCCACATGTCCCCGACCCCCAAAAGAAACATTTTAGCCATGGTCCCCCCTTGAAGTTTTTTGGGAAGTTATTGAAAGTTTAAGAGAATAGTTTAATTTTCCAGTAACGTGGCAAAGTTTATTGGATTTGTGTGTATAATTATGGATTGGATTAGTTGAGTTTGGTTCAGTGCATCTGATTATCTTCTGGCCTTTAGGGAAATGCGCTAAAACCCTAATATGTCCAGTACCCCCAAGCGGCCTCTTTTTGAAGGCGCCGCACAAAATGTGATCTCGACCAGCGCTCGGCCTCCAAGGATCTTCAGTGAGAGACATTATTCTTGGAATATCCAATTAATTCCACGGGCAGTGATCAGTTAGCGCTTCTTCTTCCTTTCTCGCCATTTGAAATGCTAACACAATGAATATTTTCTCATTGGTCTGTGTCCCTCGGCTAAGCTGTTGCCGCGGGCTGAGAATTTCATCGACTGATGAGACCAGAGGCCCCGCCAATAAAAGGTTACAGTACGTGATTTGCATGCCAAGTGGGGTTTGGTTTCATGAACTTAAAAGTTCTTTAACTTTTATTTGACTTTTTTCTTTTGTTCAAAGTAGATTGAGGGGTGAGTATATTTGTGAGTGTTTAAAGTATGAAAATTGCCAGGGACAGGAGGTCACAGCGATATTTTGGACTATCCTCATACAGACAGTGAAGATGACCTTTGTGTTACCAGCTTTTATGGAGAGGAACCAAATCGACTCTCTAAGATCAGGTCTACGGGAAAGCATCTTTTCAAATATTGTGATTTTTGTGTTGAGTCCCTCTAGTATCCTTGAATAGCTTGACATTTGGGGGAATGATACTGCTAGAGAATATCTTGTGGTACTAATAATCAGCTTTGGCATTGTTTGAAATGACTGGGGAGCCATTGAGTAGGGCATTTGGAAGAGGAAGGAATGTCCTTTTCTTTGGAGTGGTTGGTAATCAGAATCTTGGGTACCAAGAACGCAATACCTTCTAGAGGAGTATTCAAAGGCAGACATCTTCTGTTTTCAAGGGTAAGTTGGAAATTGTGACGGAATATTGAGTTGCATTGAGCACAAGAAAAGGTACAGCAAAGCAAAAAAAAAAAAAAAAAAAAAGCTATCTGCATCACTCGCCAGAGTAGATTATGCTGGATTAGATCATAGCTTATAAAAGCTAGCTTCAGAACTATTTCTCAACGAGGCAGAGCCCCATGACGTCTGAGGCCAACAGCACTTGCACATACATTCAATTGGCTAAACGTTTGGCTCAGAAAAATAACACCTGATGGTGTCACCGCATCTCTTTCGTCTTCTCAAATCTTCCAAATTGGGATTTTATTAAGTGAAGATGCTCCTTGTTGATTTAAAGCCATAATAGATGTCTCCTGATCTAAAGAGTACCGCTTGACAAAAAGGGGGAAAGAATATAGTATAATAAAGGTACTCAATCCCTTCTCAAAATGGGGGAGAAAGGGCTTGAGGTAAAAGAAAGAGTCAGCCTTCAAACCACAGTTATCTTAGAGGAAGGGTAATATGATTGGAGACTTGACATATTTCAACCGAATGAAAAATCATGATACCTTTACCAAAATTGTTAGCAAAAAGGAACTGGCAGGGGTAGGAACGGAGAGCATTTCTCCTCTTCTCCCCCTCCCCGCCCTCTTCCTTCCTTCCTTTCCTAGCTGTCTGTGAGGAGCAAAGCAGGTGGCTCCCTGTGGCTGACTTTTCATGACAACATGCCATTAGAAATTGCCGTCCTGTTGATCAATCCTCTCGACATGACAGATTTGCCGCAAGGCCTGGCTCTTTGAGCGCCAGCACTGTGGCTTTTCCCTCCTTTTTTCCTGCACTAATTGGTGAAAGTTTTTTTACTGTGCTAGTGGCAGAGGAAATTCTTTTGAACGTTGTCACAATCAAGTGTTGACTTCTTTCGAATTGCAAGTAGGTTAAGTGAGTATCAACATTGGGGGGTGGGTGGGAGGAGGGAAAACACTAACACAAAGTTACTACTACCTAAATTTTAGGATTACAATCAAATTGGAAAACAAACTAATTGGAACACACGCGCGCGCGCCCGCGCGCCCCCCGGCACGCGTTACCCCCCTCGCCCCCTCCACCCCCCGTCCTCCCCCCCCGGGGGGCCCCCAGCCCTGACATTTGGAATGGGGAAAACACATGGTAATGTTGTTGATGGAGGAAAATGTATCCATTATAACTCCTCAGTTTCTTCCTGTATAAACAGATTCAGAACAGCAGTACCACAAACATTACATAACATACTATAAATCAAAAGGGACACCTAAAGCTTCTATTAGTAGAGTGTATTTTACTCTGAACTATTGGCATTTCTTCTGTCCAAAATCAACATACAAAGAATAACCTCTTGGCAAAGGATTTGTTCTCAAGATATTGATTCTTCACTGGAATTTCAAGATGGAATTCTACTTAAATTTTGCTGTTCTGGTCATATATGTGATTACACAAGTATAAGAACCTTTCATATGATCGAAATTCAGACTTCTCAGTGAAACTGAGAAGCGTTATGGTTTACCTTTCTTTTTAGAGAGAATTCAAATTTGAAACATCTTTTTTAATATGAGTGATTTCAGATTATTGCCTGAAAGAATTTACGAAATTACTCTATGCTTAAAGACCTGTTCTTTGCTAATAAAAAAAAGAATATATTAGATTAAAAGTTTTGCTTAGCTAGATTAAGAGAGAATGTGTGTATTTAAACTTTTCACATCACAGAATCTGGTACATTCTGATTCTTGACTGTGTACCATTTCAGATAATTCCTAATTGAAAAAAAGTAACAGAGGGTTACTGTAACTTTACTCTGGGTTTTTGGTAGCTATCAAGAAGAAATCCTACACAAAGATAAGGATTTTGTTCTGACTCATGCTATAAACATAGAAACCGTATGTAGAAAGGAGGCTACTTCTGTTCTATAGTAGATATTTACTAGGATAAGAGAATTATAGAATAAAAGTTAATAAGGCTATGAACTGAACTTCTAGTGAATTTTTTTTCATCTTAAGTCCAAAATAGGAAGGAGAAAGAAGACAGTAAAACGTAGTCCGGAATTACCTGACCCCATATCCCTTCTCCAACACAGTTTCTCCAACTGTTATGTTATAGGGAGAGAAATGCAGAGACCCCTACTGAAAGAAGCATCAGTTCATATAATTAATTTTGCCATTGTAAAAATCATTTGTAAAATTTGCATTATTAACATTATCAAGTCACTAGTTGGTAAGACATCAGACATGACGAGAGTGAAGGGCAGCTTAGGGAGAGCTGGGCTTTAAACCCTCAGTAGATCCGAGTTAGGATCAAAGGCGCTTGCTTTATGTGGCTGTGCTAGACTTTGAAGTCATGACTGCACCTACAGCACTCATTTCATCAAGTTCACTGGTGTCTTAATAGCAGATCAATAAGTTTCAAAGTCGGAGAGTTAATTTGATACTAGTGCTGATGCGGTCGTGCTGGGGAAGCCGAGAGAGAAGCAGAGAAAGCTGCCTATTACCAACTCTGGTACAGAGCGCACAAAGATGCAGATTATGGATATGTCCATGACCCTGAAAACACAGGCTGTGGTCAGGAGTGGGGAAGCTGTGGATTGATAAAACAAGGGGTCCTGAATTTAGCCATTGCGGGTTATTTGGAAGCTAATCGATGCCTGAAAAACCTTTAGTTGGGTGCACGTGGACGGGTGTATGCACACATGTCCGTTTGGTACAGATACACGTGTGACAGGAGAAAGGCCTGCACACACCTTTCTAAAATAAAGGGGGAATATCAGCACGAGGACCACTGGAGTTTTTCGGGGATGA
>NW_024412404.1:50569177-50569945 GCF_014898765.1 Herpailurus yagouaroundi
GAAAGAAAGAAAGAAAGAAAGAAAGAAAGAAAGAAAGAAAGAAAGAACAAGAATTCAGCAAGATAATTAAGCTCTGGATGTTGTCAAGAATTTTGAGGGTACTTTCAGCAGGCAAAAAACTTAAGAGCGAAGTGGTCCTCTAACTTTATCTAAAATTCAGCTGGTTCCCCACCCCCCTCCCTTTCTTGCCCTGAATGGCATCCGATAGCTATTAAAGCTTAATTTCACTGGAGAACTGCAAAGCATTACTTTCGCCAACTTAGGTGAACTTCTTTGGACTATTGAAATTGCCTTTATGTTTGCCAAGTTGGCAAACAAAATATCAGGCTTTGTTCTTTTGATTGAATGCCGGGTTGGGGGGTGGGGGGGGGAAGGGAGTAAGAAAGCCCTGCCTTTTTTTTTTTTTTTTAAACACCCCCTCCCTTTTTTGGGGGGTGGATTGTTGTGGAATCGGGGGAGATCCCAGTTATTGTGCCCTTCCCTATCAAGCGAGATAATTCTGTGAATGGAGCTGTGCGTGAGCATCCTGTCTGGCGGCGCTGCTTGTGTCTGCTGCTCCCCTGTGCTGCGGGCGCGCCGCGCGGCTGCAGGGCGGGTGCTGCCCTCCAGTGGAGCCTGCGGCCGGCGCGGGCCCTCGGCGGCCATCGGGGCGCGGGGCAGCATGCCCGCGAGCCGGCGGCGGGAAGGAGAGCCCCGCAACCCGCTCTAGATGGTAAGCGGCCCGCGCGGGCGGATGGGTGGGCGGGCGGACGGACGGGGCGGCGGGGC
>NW_024412404.1:50570345-50581908 GCF_014898765.1 Herpailurus yagouaroundi
GGGGCGGCGGGGCGCGGGCGGGCGGCGCGCGCTGGCCGGTCCCGCCGCCTCCCCGCGCGCCTGCCTGGCCAGTGCCTCGCATGCTCCCAACCTTCACCCGGTTCGCTCGTCACTTTTGCAGTAACTTTAACATTGATGTCCCTTGACTGGGAAGGTGCCGGATGGAGGAGGTCTTTATTTTCTTTTTTTTCCCCTTAACTCTCCTTAAAATAAAAAAAAAAATAATAATAATAATAAATAACGAAAAAGAGAAATCGGCACTACTTTTTTACTCCGAACTTTTAGCTCGTGACCGTGCAGACCTGCTTGTAGTATTTATTGCTTCACTCGGAAGTGACTGTTTGGGGCCGGGTTGGGGGGGAGGTTCGCTTCTTTTCGCCCACCAAGTTAAAGTCACGGATGCTCCACCCTCCTGGCTCCCCTCCTTCCTCTCTGTCCCCAAATATTTTCGTAAGGGGTCCGCATTTTT
Organism: Herpailurus yagouaroundi; assembly: GCF_014898765.1. Taxonomy (NCBI): domain Eukaryota; kingdom Metazoa; phylum Chordata; class Mammalia; order Carnivora; family Felidae; genus Herpailurus; species Herpailurus yagouaroundi. Next base: position 50,570,815 of record NW_024412404.1, read on the forward strand.
CTGCTTTTCATATGCACTCGTGCAAGACCCATCTCCCCTTCCCCGCGTCTCAAACTTCTTTATTTAAAACAGAACACCAGAACTTTGCCGCTGATGTGGATGAGGACCGCGGGATGAGAATGGGCAGTCTTTCCAGCTTCTTACTTTACTTCTCCACTTGATTGTGATTTCATGCTAACAGGAAAGGAAACTCTTACTCTCTCTTGTTTGGTTTTGGTTTGGGGGAGTTGAAAAAAAAAAATCCCATAGAACTTGGCAGTATCCGTCAGCTTTTTATTTATTTATTTTTCTGGAGATGTTCTAAGTGTGGGTGTACTTCCGACAAGTTGGGGCACCCCTGGGGTGGACTCAGGATAGGATGATGGGACCGCAGATATCCTGAAGCAGTTTCTCAGGAGGGAGGTTGAAGAAATTCACCAGATTTCCCTGTTCTTTTTAAGGAGGAGGAGGAGGAGGAGGACTGTCTGGAATGTGTTGGCTCATCTTGCTTTTTCCATTTTCCTTGTCTTTTGAGAAAGCCAGAAAATACCGAGTCAAAGTTGCCCATCCTGTTTGCTGCACTTTATAAGTTATTGTTGCTGAATGATTGGGAGCTGTCCATCAGCCGGGAGGGAAACTTGCAGTTTACTTAAGAAATTGCATGTGTGACAAAGGCAGCTGCCGAGTGTGGTGGTCTTCGTGAATAGAGGGAGGGGAGGCAATTAGGGGCTGTGTGGTTGGGGCTTTTTACTTGTCAAACTGGAGGCTCATTGCTTTTGTTACCGCCATGTAAAGGGAAATGGCAGGGTTTTGTTTTGGTACTAAGGACCTTAAAGATTGCTGCCTGACACACCGGAAGGCCGGATAAGTCTAGAAAGAGGGGCCACAGAGCAGTATTTTTAAAAAGAAGAAGAGAAAATTAAGAATTCTCACTTTGGGTTATCTTGAAGTCCTTCCAGCCTTTGTTTTTGTTTTTGGGGGGAGGGTGGGGATGGGGTGGAGTGAGAGTTCTTGACTCGTCCGGTGTGTTAAAGACTAACGTCAAGAAAAGAGTCCTATAAACAGGTGGGCAGTCAGATCGGCGAATTAAAAACGTCTCCCCAGTGTCAGGTGTCCCGCCGCCAGAAGGAACCAGATCTTTGCCACTGGTTTTGCTTCACGCAAGGCAGGTCCAGGAACCCATGTGGCGGTGGGCAGGGGTGTTCTCTTACCTGCATGCAAATCGGAGTTGTGTGTTTGCTTTTGAACAGGGTGAAACGATTTAACACTTGGGGTGGGAGAGGACCCGAAAGGCTCATTTTGTCCTCTGCAAGTTTCTTCTGTCTTTAACCCCTCCTGGAGCCACCCTCCCTCTCTCCCCTCCTTCATGTAAAAGAGGATGATTTCAGGCCTGTGATGTCTGAGTCTCTCAACTCCAATTAAGTTAAACCCACACAAATGTACCCGGCCCTGGATCCTATGAGAGCCCCAGGAAAAGTAAGTCGGGTTTGTGGGATTTAGGGCTAGCCTTTTGCATTCCTCTGCCTTCTCTTGTCTCTCTGCCTGTCTCTCTCTCTCTCTCTCTCTCTCTCTCTCTCTCTCTCTCTCTCATTCTGGGGAAAGCTCACAAAACTCAACAGTCTAAAAGCAAGTTAACGGTCTGAGTACTAGAATGCCAGGGAGCACAGGAAGCTTGCGTTCTCCTTCCACAGAGGTCAGTTGAAAATCTTTCCAGCACAGTCTTTTACTCTAGAAGGAAAAGAGGGTGTGTGTGTGCGTGCGTGTGTGTTTGGCAGACAAGGCCCTACCAAATGTCACTCCCGTGTCACTGTGACAAGAAAATATGCTTCCCCCCCCCCCCCCTCGCATTGCAGCCCTCTCTAAGAAATTTGTTTTGAGGGATTTGACAATCTTGCAGATAAAGTGCCTGCCTACTGCACTCGGTTGATCATTTTCCCTCATGGCTGACCGTAATTTCTTAGCTACTGTTAGCGGTAGCTGTGTCCCTGCCGCCCAAGGTAACGGGTGAGGGAGGGGGACTTGGCTTAGGTGCCCTGAGCTGGCTGGGGAACATGGGCCTTCCCCCTTCCTTCACGGATTCTGTAGTGGTAAAGATTAGAAACTAGAAGGAGTTTTTTCTAATTAAGAAGTAAAAAAAAAAAAAAAAAAAATTCAGTCTGCCACCAGTTGAACTAGATGGTGAGGTTTCTTTTGGCTTTGTTTTGTTTAATTTTTTCGTTTGGTTTTTGAGGGCTGCTGCGTGTGGAAGGGGGCTAATTAACAAAGTAACGATAGGCACCGGGAGTGAGACCTTGGGAGTATTTTGAGTGAACCAGGGCAGAAATTTGGAGCCTTCTCTAAAGATGCTTTTTTCCAGCTCTTTCAGGGAAATGCATAAAGGGAGGGGAAGCTGGGAGGAAGAAGAAAAGTGAGAAAAGCAGTAAGGGAGGAGGAAAAAAAAGCTGGCCCAGTCCCATCTTGAAGGTACAGAGAAAGTTTTTTTTTTTTTGAGGTGGAGAGAAAGAAAACCAAAGCTATTATGTACCCTAGGGATACAATTTTAGTGGGCATGGAAGATTTGAGTGGGAAGGGAGGCACAGTGGCCTCCGGGCTCTCTCTCTTCCAGCAGTTGGGCGGTTGGCACCTCCATTTGAATTGCTGGGTGAGTAGTGGGGTGTGCGTGCGTGCGTGCGTGTGTGTGTGTGTGTGTGTGTGTGTTTGTATCCTTGCTTATGGTCTTGACCATTAAACCTCAGTTCCTTTTTTTCTTTTCTTGTTTTAAATTCAGACGATGGGAAGGAAAAAACAAAGCAAGAATAAATGGTCAACTCAAAGTTGTGCCCTTTCACGCTATACTTTTCCATAGCAGTTTTGGGGGAGTGGGGAGAAAGGGTTAAAAAAAAAAAAAAAAAAGATGCGGAGAGAAATCGTGACTCTCATCACAGTCCTTCCTGCTACACAGCCATGCAGAGCCCGCGAAGCCGGCTCCCCAAGTACGAGGAAGGAGTAAACTGGGATCCGGAAAGGGGTGGTGGGGTTTAGGATTTCTTTTAACAAATAAATTTCTCTCCTTCACCCACCAGGGTGGGCTCCACTGGAAGAAAGAGAAGGGAACATGACGTGGCCTCAGAGAGGAGCATACTTTCAAAGCTTGAAAGGTCTTGGAGCGTTCAGGCTTTCACAGTAGCAGGGCTTGTGTAAACTGTATATTTTGGTTTCATATTTAATGCTAACTTTCTGTTGCTCTGTCTTTATAGTTGTATTTATTTTCAATCTCCAAATGTAGATGCCGGCCTTTCAGGGCTACAGTCTTGCTTGTGGTGTCTGTGTTTTCTAAACTTCGTAGGAAATGTGTTTCGGAACCCTGAGCAGGAGACCATTGTGGTGTTAATGATTAGGAAGAAGGTCCTTTTGCAATACCAGTTTGGGGCTTAGGTTACACTGTATTCCGCTCAACTGTTGGGTCAGATCCTTTGCCACAGCTGTAAGGGCATCCTCGAATTTGGAGGCGATTCCTATGATTACTTTCATTACTATTTTTTGCTGTTGAGTGGCCAAACACAGGAACATTTGCAGTGGTCAGTCCGCTCTTAGATCCGATCTGGGGGGAGGGGAAGGAAAAAAAATGAAATCTGCAACAGACTCTAAGAGTCCTTGTGTTTTCAAGATCAGGAATTCAACCCTAAACAGCCTATTAAAACACAAAGTGGTAAATAACTTCTGTGAGTCAAGCATGAAGGAATGACAGATACTTGCCTTGGTTTGCCTCTCTGGTTGTGTGCAACTTTTCTAGTTCAGTCTACGATCGTGTAAACTGTCCAGAAGCGTGGGGGAAGACAGTGCAAGCTGGCACCGCAAACGTGGAAGTTGTGTTGCTGTAAATTTCCCAACCCAGCGCAGTCTCCCTTTCTGAGATTCCTGAAAGGTTCCAGACCTTTGTTTACTCAAATTACTCGGGTTACTTAATAGCAGTCCTGCTGTTTCGGTGGCCGCTAAACCTCCATTCTTGATTTCTCATGAGAAAGGAGTTGTTTGAAAGGGTGAATTCCCGACTCCAATGATACAGATATTATGATCTTTGTATTGTCACAACAGGCTCCTGCTTCGGCATTTTCTAGAAGCAGCAGAGCCTGCAAGCTTATATTCTCAGGGAAACCTCCCTTTTGTGGTTTGGGGTCGGTGGGGGGCCCGGCTGAGCTATGTAATGGAATTCTTTCCTCCTGCAACATTTTGGAATGTGATGAAATCTTGCCATGCCCTCCAGATTACATACTTCTGCACACATTTGAAAAAAAATTTTTTTTAATTGGACTTTGCCTGGGTCATTACTTCCAACTCAGCTTGCTTTTAGAGAGGGTCATGTCCTTTTCACGTGTATCATTTATCGAGACTGTAGATGCCCACTAAAGGGTGCCCATGTGTGGGAGGGACACTAACTTGGCAAGATAGAGAACAATGCAGCACCCCCTTTGCACCCATCATTGCTGACATCCTGCTGAATCCAGGGGTTTGACTCATTGGTGTCCTTTGGGCCACAGGAACACGTTCATCCCTCCTCTTCTGTTTACCTGCTCCTTTCTAGGGAGAAATTCACCTGCTCTCTGAAGGAAACAGCTGTTTGAAAGAGCTCTTATCAGACTCCCATGTAGCAGGCATGAATTTCAAGTGCAGTACTGTCTAAATTCAAAAGTTGGGCACAGGGTGTATTAAAAAAAACAAAAGACATTTTTATACAGCTGGTCATTGTAAATAAATTAGAAGAGCTGTATCAGGTTTTGTTCACTACTTTCTCGAAATCCCCAGGATGTAATAACCATTATGTACTTAAAATTTACTCTAAATCAAAATTGGTGATTTCCTTTCCATTATATTCAGGAATCCCTAGATTTGGGGTTGTTGGGGTTTTTTTTGGAGGGGGGTGGGTAGCCTGGAAATCATCATTATTATTTTTTTTAAGTTGTTTTGAATTTGAGCTTTTGGATTTCCTCATTTGGAATAGGTTAGTTTTATTCTTGGCTCTGTTTTGCAAATCTGCTCTCCTAGGAACAGCTGTACCCTCTTACCCAGTTCTCAAACATTCTCTGTAAACTTGGACACTCAACAAGATTGATTATGCTAACACTAATCATTTAATACCCAAGTAGTAGAGAAATATCTTGCGGGAGGGTGGAGGTTGCGAACCACCGGGAAATTACTTAGGGGTGAAGTGGCTGGTTCCTCATCTTGGCGACCTTGTGTGGAGGATTAGGACAGTCAGAGGACCCTGTTGTGCCTGCCGTACCCCCTCACTGACCTCCGCCATGCTGTGGCATGTTCCTGGAGGGACGCGGGCAGGAAGAAAACCCTGGGAACTCACTGGTCAGGGGCCAGCCTGGACCGGGCCGGCCAAGACTGAAGCTTGCACGTGCTTTAAAGGTTAGCTGGGGGAAACACAATGGGATGCTTTCTTTTTATTGGGAAATAAATGAGAATGAGTGGAAATAAATTATGTTTAATGAACTTAACTGGAAGTAATTGTTCAAGAGCCTGTGAAAGCACAGCTTTGCTGGGTCGGCCCTCGGCTGCGGCTCTCACAAAGCCAAGCAGCTGGAGCACATCTTTATTTTCCAGGTTAGAATGTTCCCCTTCGGGTGCCCACTCCCCCACCCTGACACCTCCTCCTGACTCCCAGCCTTCCCCTCCTCCTTTTTGGGGATTAAGGGAAGATCATTAAGAGCAGAGTTTGGCCCCCTAGACCCTGAATGCTTGGCAATCTGTTTTGTGTGTTACCAGCTGGATTGTTAGATTATGGAAGGGACCGGGGGTTGGGGGGGGTGGGGCGGGGGAGAAGAAGGCCAAGGGCTTAGGATGGTTTGAGTTAGTTCTATGTATATGCATGTGTGTGAGAGAATTTGGATGAAAATTGACTGCACATTTATTCTCTCTCTGCCTGCCCTGTTCAATCATTTCCCCGCACGAAGAATTTTACTGCTTGTGTGAGTATATGAGAAACTGTGAGTCGGCAGAATTTTGTAGAGAGCCGGAGAATCTCTCTTCCTCTCCTTGCTGTCTAAATGGAGTTGATTCTGGGGTTGGGGGAGGGTCCAGCCATCCATAGTTTGCAAAACAAAGCAGCAGCACCCTGAGTCAGGCCACCTTGGGTTGCAGAAGCTGTCGTTTTTTGCAGCCTGGTGGGTTTGTGCCAGAGACCCCCAGCAGCGCGGCCAGGTGAGGTGAGCTGTGCAGTGGAGTTGCAGGGTGGGCATTTGCTGCAGGTCACAGGCAGACCTCCTTCCTCTTAACCACCTCATTGCTCCAAGCAAAACTTGGACCCCGCGAAGCCTTCTCTCTTATTTATTATTTTCAGTAGCCATGTACATCTCGTCCGGGGAACGTGTGCCATCAGCGGGGAGCAGGGCCTTCGGGAGCAGCAGCATTTGACCACGAGTGGGCCCTGTGCGCTGCACTAGGCGGGGCCTAGCTGGCTGGGCTTCCATAGCTGGGAGGAGAGAGGGGCAGGGCAAAATGTTTCCAGAAGCCCATCTGGCCAAGCGTGGAAGGCCGCTGTCACCCTTTCCGTCTGTGTGTGTAGGAGCTTTGCAGGATGCGGTAGGGAGATGTTCAGTAGGTAAGCAGGGATGGGTCTGTGCGTGCAGGCCCGGATCCAGCTTGCCGTGAGGGCCTCCTTGACGTCATTCCAGAAGCGGAAGTGGGCGCTAATGGTCGGGAATGGGTGGTTGAGGCCGGAGGCTTACTTTTGCTGATGTTCCACCACTCTTTGGTCCATAGCCTGAAAGAATAGGACTAGTTGAGTCACAAAGGGTTGTTGACGAGTAAGAAACAGCCCCTCCTTCAGCTCCAGCCCCTCCTCTTCAGCCATGGCTCCAGTGACGTGCGAGCGACATCATTAATGTTTTGCTAGTCGCCATTGGCCTTGGTACAGCTGTAGTAAGCGGCATCTGGCAAAATGCACGGGGATGAGCTATAAACCCATTTTTTCCACGTAAACCTGGAATGAACAATGTCCCTTCCTGAGGCTGATTTCAGACCCTGGGAGGGCTGGGTAACCAAAGACCACTGAAGACCTTCCACGCTGGGGGGTGGGGGGGAGAAGGCGGACAAATGCCCCTCTGTGCCGCTTTTGTTTTATTGTGCTGGGCTCCTCAAGGCACTTTCTGGCCCCATTTTTCTTCTGCAGAAAAGGAGAGCTATAGGGGAGTATTGAGGAGGAGGGCCGGCAGAGAGGCCGGGCCAGCAATGGCTCTATTTGTTTTCAACGTCTGCTGATTAATAGGTTGCGAGGTGAATGGCCAGCTTTCATTCCCTTTGGGTTCCCCACAGTTACAGAAGGTTGCGGGGCTGGGGTTAGGGGAGGGTAGCAGGGAGATCTAGAAGTGCCTGAACCAGTCTTTCATCCGCCAGGTTCCACATGGCGAGCCCTGTTTGGACGGGTGTGTGGGCGCTTGGCGATGAGGGTGGCACGGCCGAGTTGCGGAACGCTGGGCTTAAGGGTTCTCCAGAGCTCAGAGGTCAGCCACAGGGGCGCCCCCTCCCCACCCCGCCTCCCCCCACTGTAGTTGGATGAATACTTCGGGTCGAAAGGCTTTGTGCGCTTTGAGGGCTGGTAAAGGACCCTTTTTTTTTTTTTTTTTTTTTTTAAATAATTTTAACCATTCAGTGCTCAAAACCCATAAAGGATAATGAACAGAACTGGGGAAGGCTTTGCTTTGGGCAGCAGCCATTTCTCCAGGTAGAAAACCAAGCCCTAATGACTTATAGCCAGATGAGGATTTTTGTTCCCTTTAAATAGGTACTGGTGACTTCATTTCATGGGTTCGAGGTTTTTTAGTTGACTTTTTCTTTAGTTTCTTGTCAGCCGGAACTGACGGTGTGTGCAAAGTGTTTATCACCTGATCCCTGCGGGACCCTGCTACTGCTTCTGTCTCTGAGGTGCAGAAATATCCCATTAAATGTCCTCATCCCCCACCTCCTGTAATCAGCCACAAGTTGTAAAAAACCCTGACAAAAATCCCTGGTGCCCTGTGGCAAAGGTGTTCTCGCCGAGGCAGGGAGCCCCGAGCTACTCTTAACTTGGGGTGTGGGGGAGGCAGGGAGGACAGCAGGGAGCACTGTTTGCTGACACTGGGTCTAGGTTCCAGAAACTGGTAGGTGGCAGTGTGAGGAACAGATCCCTTTGTGAGTCCTGAAGCCTCTCTGTCCGGTTGGAAAGGTCGGCCCGGCCTACGCTCATGGGGAGCAGCATGCACGGTGGTGAGCCCCACCCCGGCACCAGTCTCTGGGGGGGGTGGGGGGGGGGGGGGGGGGGGGTGGGGGGGGGTCAGGTCGGTGAGTGTGCAAGACCTGGAAGCACTACCCCCCTCGAGCCTGTGACCTGGGACACCTCCCGTATGGAACTGATAAGAGCTGCCAACCGCTTGATAGGTGTGTTGATGAGGACTTGATGAAATCCGTCCTACTCAGCACCAAGGTGGGTCTGGCACCAGGGCCGCATTCAGCAGCAAGGAGGAGCTGTGCTGGGGTTGACCGTAGAGCTTCAGCAGGTGGTCAGGGCTCCTCTCTCCCGTCCTCCCCTCAGATCGTCTGGAGGAAGGGGTCTGGGTGGCTCTGATCTGGACAGAGGGGTCTAGATGGCTCTGAGTTCCAGGTGCTCGCGGTGTGGGGGTGTATGGGCAACCGCAGCATATGACTCCCGGACCTTATGTGGAACATTTTATTAATGTTGGCCTTTCACGTGTCCCAGAGTTGCCTAGTTTTCATCATATTCTTAGTAGGTTGGATGCTAGTAACTAGGCTCGTCCGGCAGCTTTTGATGACTGCCACCATCCCGACCTTGAGTATATGTTAGCTGTCCCTGGAGGTAATGACTTTTTTTGCACCCCTTAGGTAGTTGGTTTTCTTTTTTCATTTTATTTATTTTAGAGAGAGAGAGAGAGAGAGAGAATCTTAAGAGTCCAATGTGGGGCTTGATCCCATGACCCTGGGATCATGACCTGAGCCAAAATCATGAGTTGGACGCTCAGTCGACTGAGCCACCCAGGCACCCCACCCCTCGAGGTAGTTTTGAAGACATACCTCATATTTAGATAAAGTAGCTACCTAAAAAGTACCTGATTTCATGTTGCAGTTGTTTGCGTTGAATAGCGGACTCGGTCTATAAAGAGATAAAAGGGGGACAGACGCATATTTCGTGGGCTCTTTATCCACTAACACCCCCAGCATAGATTGTTGCATTTCGGGAAGGTTGTCTGTGTCCTTCCCCTAAGAAAGGTACTTTTCACGTTTGAATTTTCTTAGGGTGGTGACATTTTTTAGCACAATCCTTAAAGACCTCTTTATGGAAGTGGGAGCTGTAGCGCCCAGGTGTCTGAGTCGATCAGGCGTCCAACTTTTGGTTTTGGCTCAGGTCACGATCTCACAGCTCTGTGGGTTCGAGCCCTGCATTGGGCTCTGTGCTGGCAGCACAGAACCTGCTTGGGATTCTCTCTCTCTCTCTCCGGCTCTCGCAGCCCCTCCCCCACGCATGCTATCTCTGTCTCTCTCAAAATAAATAAATAAACTTAAATTTTTTTTTTTTTTTTAAAGTGAGCTCTGATCACAGGGGGAGGGGAAAGTCTAAGGGACATTTTCTATTTGGGTCGGTTGGTGTTTGATTGATACGAACTCTGACTTCAAGGCCCTCACCCTGATTCTGGAATGCCCTTGGTCATCTCCAGCTCTTTTTATTTAACTTTCAGCTCTTCTGTAGGCATTCTTATTTATTAGCATGATAGAGTAATGGTTTTTCTCAAAAGAGATAACAAATATGTTTATTAATTGAATACCACATTTTTTTTTTTCCAACGTTTATTTATTTTTGGGACAGAGAGAGACAGAGCATGAACGGGGGAGGGGCAGAGAGAGAGGGAGACACAGAATCGGAAACAGGCTCCAGGCTCCGAGCCATCAGCCCAGAGCCTGACGCGGGGCTCGAACTCACGGACCACGAGATCGTGACCTGGCTGAAGTCGGACGCTTAACCGACTGCGCCACCCAGGCGCCCCTGAATACCACATTTTTAAGAAGGGCGTTTCGCCTGACAGAACGTTGGCCAGAAAACACCCATACGCTCTTGCCTCATAATGAACATCTTGCCTTTGAAATAAGGAGCACAGTCTGCGGATGCATTTCCCCTCTGGGAATCCGATTAGAAGATACTGGAAGGGTAGCCAACACCACCTTCAGTGTGCCCTCATCAGTAGTACTCGCTGGACAGTATTTTCCCAAAGCTTTTTTGTACAGGCCTGTTGTTGGTCGCTGTATAGACATGGGCCTTAATTTTCACAGCACACTCTGAGGTCGAGCCCATTCCCATCTAGAGTTTGGAGAGACAGGACAACGGCCTAAGAGAGGTTGTACAGCTAGAGGGGTCAAGTAGAATTTCGACCTGGGTCTTGCTTGAATTCATAGCCTTCACTCTTGGCCACCGTGCATGCAGGCACTCATGGTCACCGTGGTGCATGCCAGGGGGCTCTAAAACCATTTTTAAGGCACTCTTCTTGTAAAGTATAAGACTAGCCCATTTCTGAAGGCCTGTCTAGCTTAGTTCTACGATTCTGAGTAGATGCCGTTTTAGTCAATGAATCTGTGAAATTGGTCCTGGCCTTCTCTTCTTCTGATGTTTACGGTTGCAACTCAGTTGTTCTTCTGCAACTTAGGAGTCTCGCCACTCCACAGGCTGGGCGTGACAGGAGACACAGAGTTCTAGAAGGCACAGTCTTTGTCATTAAGGAACGTAGCTACAGTGGGACCAAGAGAGGCACATATGTGGCTCTAGCATGGGCATGATGTGACATAGAAAGAAAGGGCTGTGGGGTTCTGAGACTGGAGAGACAGGGCATCTTCAAGAAGAACATACTTCCATTCACAACAGCAGTCCAGGTGTAGGCAGGTCATATGAGAATGGCGAGTAGACCCTGGTTTCTGTAGGTATGACTTTATTCCTTCCCCTGCTTGCTTGGGAGCTGGTCAACCTGCAGAGATGCGTGGTTTCCTAGGGACCAACCTGGCATACAGTCACGACGAGAAGAGAGAACCACGTCGTGCTAGGGCTCCCATTTGCCTTCCTCTCCTAAGGCTGGGTAGCAGCAGCTCGGGGTC
>NW_024412404.1:50581918-50603558 GCF_014898765.1 Herpailurus yagouaroundi
CCCATTTGCCTTCCTCTCCTAAGGCTGGGTAGCAGCAGCTCGGGGTCCACCCCCTTCTGTGCTAGTGAATCTTGACAGGAAACTAACCCATTGGCCAAGCTCAAGGGTGCAAAATAACATGAAGGCAATGGTGTCCAACCTTCATACATATTTCTAAGAGGAAGAGGGAAAATGAACTTTCACGTCCTACACTCAGCTCTCCTGTCACCCAGATCCTGTCTTCGTCTTTTGCTAGAGAAGTAGAGAAAGGTTTTCTCTGCATTTCCTGTTAGTCCTTCTTGGAAGGCAGCCATGGAATTGGTGCTTCTGAGCTGTAGACAGACGCATGCCATGGGCCACTTCTCCCTAACAATAAACTAATAAGTAACAATAATAAACCACCATTCCTGTGCTCACCATGTGGTAGGTTCTGTGGTAAGCTCTTCCTGTGGACTTGCGTAAGAACTAGGACTTGATTGGTGATTAGGACCCCAGGTCTCTTAACCTTGGCACTTGTTTGTGGCCACGTGGTTCTCTGGTCTAGGGGTTCATGGCTGAACAGGTAGAGCTGCCACGTGAGGTCCTCAGGAGGCCGACTGGATGCCTGGGTCCTGAGCCCAGATCTACTGAATCCGGTTCCTGCTGAGAGATTTCCTAAGATTGGCCATCCAGATTTGTGACAAGTGTCCTGAGAGATGCTTGACTCAACCAGAGCTGAGAACTGTAGGTCCCACTGTCAACCACCAGCCCTTCTACCCCCATCCCATGCTTCCTTCCATTGCTTATGGTGGTCCCGCTGCCCAGAAGTCATTCAACCTCCAAGTGACCATCTTCCCCGCTTTGGGTTACCTGTGGTTCTTCCTACTCATCTCCTAGTTTTACCCACACTTACTTTAAAAAATTTTTTTTTTAACGTTTATTTATTTTTTTTTTTTTGGGACAGAGAGAGACAGAGCATGAACGGGGGAGGGGCAGAGAGAGAGGGAGACACAGAATCGGAAACAGGCTCCAGGCTCTGAGCCATCCGCCCAGAGCCTGATGCGGGGCTCGAACTCACGGACCGCGAGATCATGACCTGGCTGAAGTCGGCCGCTTAACCGACTGTGCCACCCAGGCGCCCCTACCCACACTTACTTTAAACTGTCTGGGATCGATCTGCCTTTTTTCATTGCAGCAGGTGTGTATCTTTCCCACCAAACAAAAAACTTCTGGAAGGTGGCAATAGTCACTTTCAAAGGAAAGTGGTCTTCCCTCCCTCCAGCTGTGTCTGCCCTGTCTTCTCCCTCCCTCTCCTTTCCTCTTTCCCCTCTCCACCCCAGCCCACAGTGAGAGTTCATTTGCTGGTTACCTTTCAATCTGTCCTGAACAGAAATGTTCCCCCCAAATAATCCTCAGTGCATGTTCATAAGATGCTGGCTTTGGCCTTGGGGCAGCAGCCCCTCACGCTGCTGGCTGTGGCCTTGTTCAGACCTTCATGGCTGCTAGGGAGGTGTTAACCAAAACTCCCTCTGCTTTGGTGCTTTTTAATTTCAGTGCTTTGATTGCGAACTGGTAATTCACAACATAAGGCTCTTTGAGCAACCAGCTAGCCACCTCTGAATGTGTCCACTTGTTTATGGGAATCGTTAAACCAAGCTGTTTTAAGTGTTGACTTCTTTCTCTGTAGTTTTTTCTGGAGCATGTAAGAAGGCCATATTTTCCTTTCCAAACATGCTCCTGAAAAAAGTTAGGAGTACCTTTTACCAATGCCTTCCCCGCAATTAATTGTGAGAAATACTCTTTCTATAGTATACCCCTTCCTTATTCATTAAAAAAAAAAAAAAAGGACAAGAAGAAAAATGCACGGCGAACGAACTGCTCCGTGGTCCCTGAACTCGAGAGGCACTAGTGGGCAGCACTGGAACCTTACTTCTTTTCTTTTAATGCAATTCCTTTTCCTTGATGTTAATGCAAGTTGTGCCTTCCTAAAAGTAATAAAAGGAAATGAAGACACGTTCTGAAATGAAACTTGACTCTAATCCATTCATCATCTAATACTCGCCTCTTTATCTTCGCTGGTACCTAATCTGGTTAAATGTCCCTGTTGTAGGATTTTAGTGAAAATCCTCTATGGGGAATAGGGTTTTTTTGCAATTGGATTACTCTCAGTAAATGGCCCAGTAGTTCGCTTGTTTCAGCTTAATTTTTTCTTTGTGATCTTGCTGGGCTAAGTTATAGCACAGCAGAGCGGAGGGGGTGGGGTGGGCTGAGAGAGGGGCTGGGGGGAAAGAGGAGAATTCAGGAAGGTCTGGTCATGGCAACTGGAAAGATCTTAACAAATGCTTTTCTTTTTTTCCTGCTTCTGTCTACCTGTCCACCCTTCTTGAACATAAAAATGCCTGTACTTTGTTTTCTAGAACTGCCCGTTTCTAATCTGCACACCTTTTATTAGCCCAATTTATCATCATCCAGTTAATTTATTAGCGTTCCCCAATGACTTCCTAATGAAATTCCTAATGAATCAGGGCTGCTGTAATCTGCATAAAATATGCAGGTTCTCGCCTGCCAGTGTAGGGCTTTCTGGTAAAGTTCACACTCCCAACCAGACCAGGAGTGGGGCTTTTCATCCATGCTGTCTGTAAAGGATTGTAGCATGCCCGCTGGCTCCCAGGGGAAGGGGGATGTTAGGAGCGTGGGGTGGTGGATAGGGGAGGCCGAGTGGGTGGGAATTGGGCCCTGCCACGTTTCTTGTAACGGAAGGTTTTCCTAGCTGGTCCCCTGGGAAGCCTTGCCTGCCTCCTGAAGGTCCCTCCGGTGGGGTCCTGGGGTCAGAGATTCCTCCCCACCCCCCACCACCTGCGGGAACCCAGTAGGCCTGGGAGATTAAACCCCCATTTCCGATTTACCTGCCGACTGGGAAGGTGCACACTTGGGGTCCGTGACGGGGTGGCTGTGGAGGAGGCATTTTAAAAGCCAGGCTCCGTAGGGAGGTCAAAACAGAAGCATGCCTGCCCAGAGAGCTGTCTTTACAAATATCTGTTATTTTTAATGCATGGATTGGGGCCAGGGCTGCGGGCGGAATTGAGTGCATCTTACAAAGTCCAGGAGGGAGGGCGGGGTCCAGGGAGCCCACGGGTCCTGTGTCCCCCAGTGTCGAGCCGCCAGGAACCAGCGTAACGTTGGCCTCCTGTTCTCCTCCCCACAGTCGAACAAAGTACCGGTTGTGCAACACCCTCACCATGTCCACCCTCTCACGCCGCTCATCACGTACAGCAACGAACACTTCACCCCGGGAAACCCACCTCCACACTTACCAGCCGACGTAGACCCCAAAACAGGTAGGCGGTGTGTGCGATGCCAACAGGGCGTGCGGGGTCCGGGGCCGCCTGGCCTGCTGGGAAGGGACGGGGGAGTTCAGGATGGGCTGTGGGCCGTGGCGGAGGGGCTCCTCATTCCCCCTCCTGGGGTGCGGAAAAGAAGCTCTTTGGGGAGACCAGAGCCTGGTGAGGGAGTAGCCTCTCCTGTGTGGAGTGCTAACAATCTTTCTAGAGCCCAGAATGCCCCAGGAAGGGCTGGCTATGAATCCTGCAGTGTTTTCCAGGAGTAGCTTGTAACGAACTCCGAGAGCCTCAAACAGACTTGGAGGCGGGAGTAGTTGTGGAGGCATCCCCTGGCCTCCTTCTCAGCTTCTTGGGAGCACAGGAGCCCCAGCAGCATGGCTCCCCAAAGCCCTAGTTCCCTTGGCGGTCAAGGGACTCCAGTCACCTGACAATGACTTATTGCTGCAGCCGGAGGAGACCACATCACTGGATCCCGCATTCTCTTTGCTGGTTTATTTGGGTTCTTCGTCCCCTGCGATATCCTGGGTATCATCGAGCCCATTATACAGATGTGAAAACTGGAGTCCGTGTTTTTCCTCATTGCAGCATGGAACAACCCGCCCAGTCTCAGGCAGAAGGTGTCACGTCATCCGTCAGCCTTGGCGCTTTTCCCCTTCTTTCCATCCCACATACACATGGGCTGCTTTTTCCTCCAAAGGGGGAAACAGAGAGGGCAGGGTCACTGGCCACCCTCCCCGTAACAAGATTTGAAACCAGCAGCCGGCCACAGCTCGTAGCGGGGTGGCCATGGGAGAACAGCTGAGGCCAGGACAGGCTGGGCGGTGCACTGGGTAGGGTTCTTCTAACCAGCTAGTTAATTAGAAGGATGCATTTTAAATGGCTGTTATCCCGTGTCATCTGGTCAGAGGGGATTGTTCGGTGTTGAGCTGAGGTGGATTGCCCATTCATGCTGCCTTTGCCGCCCCCAAACGAAGCCACACGTTAGCTGGTGTTCGCCAGCCTCTGAGCCCCCTTTGTGCTCATGGGGGACCTCGCCTAGTACTTGGATGGCTGGAGGAGGCCGCTAGCCGGCCCCAGGCTCTGTGAGTGAATAGCAGCATCAACGTCTCATTTAAATAATGGTAGTACAGGGAATAGCTTTTAAATGGTTATCGTAAAACATATGATTAACGTCTGCAGACTGTTTACTTTTCCTCTGCGAACATTCTTTCAAGTGTGCAAATGGCTTGGTGTAGGGTCCAAGACCAGCTAATCTGTTTGGTTTTTGTAATAGAGAGAAAGCAATGTCTGCATGAAAATGTCACCCAGGGAGACTTAACTTACAGATTAAAAGCTTCCTGAATGAATTAAAAAAAAAAAAAATGGAATAGTTTTCATCCACGGACATGCAGCTTACTACCTTCAATAGCATTGTTCGTTTTCTTCCCACTTCTGCTGCATAGATCAAGTTCCTCTGTCGGAATTGATTCTAGCGCTCTAGCTTTCCCCCGAATCGATGGCAGGATGTGCGCCTGCGGCGTACGTAAGCGTGCAGTGGGGCACGGGCCTCGGGATGTGCCCAGATGTGCCTCGAGAGCCTTGTTAGTGCTCACGATGCGGCAGCACCTGGTCAGGTAGGGCCGATTCTCCCAGGTGCCTCTGCCCTCGAGAGAATTAGGTTCTAGAGTCGAGCCTGCCAGGTCTCCAGCATCCGCTGGTCCTTTCAGTTCAGATTCTACCCTGGAGAAGAGGCCGTGGCTCCTGGTGAGTTTCTCCCAGAGCTCATCCTCTAAGCTGAGGTCAGAGACATTCTAGGGGAGTTAACTTTTTTGAAAGAAGACAAGAGTAACCTTTCCAAAGGCCGTAACTTAAAAGGTATGTTAGAAACCTAGGGGAGTAACTCTCGTGCAGGCAAGTCATTAGAATTAAAAGGAGTGAAGGCACAAGTTGGGAGGGCAAAGAGAATTTATATGACTTGATCACCTACTCTGTGCCAAGCCCGTCAGATTTGTTTTTTTAGTTTCAGTAATCAACACTGATCACATAAGGCAGAAATATGCAAGATGGCATTTTCTGAGTCTGCATTTACCCAGCGTACCCATCCATCTAGAATGAGATAAACCAAGTTTTCAAGGTAGGGCGGGGAAAGATAATGAATGAAACTTAGCCACAACTCTTAACGATCACAGTCCCGAAAAGACTCATGCTAGCGTTACAGAAGAGATGTGTCCGTCGTCCCTTCCCTGTTCCCATCCCCTGACAGTTTCTTTTTCCTTCTCTTCTCCTTCGTACCTAAAATGCTGCTTCTTCTCTCAGGAATCCCACGGCCTCCGCACCCTCCAGATA
Source organism: Herpailurus yagouaroundi (assembly GCF_014898765.1). Taxonomy (NCBI): domain Eukaryota; kingdom Metazoa; phylum Chordata; class Mammalia; order Carnivora; family Felidae; genus Herpailurus; species Herpailurus yagouaroundi. The sequence continues at coordinate 50,587,543 of NW_024412404.1, forward strand.
TATCTCCGTATTACCCACTATCGCCCGGCACCGTAGGACAAATCCCCCATCCGCTAGGATGGTTAGTACCACAGTAAGGAGTTCCATTTTTTTAATTCCCTTTTTGTTTCTTACATGGGCATGCTTATTATTTATTCCGTGTGTGTGTATGTGTGTGCGTGTGTCTCAGAAGACGGGTTGGTGAGGGAGGGCCGCAGTGGGATATGTTGCAAAGATGCTCCTTGAGGTGCCCTGTGGGGAAGCAGGTGAGTCAGGAGCCATTCAGGTGGGTTTTGTAGGAGAAAGGTCATTGATACTTAGCATTCTGAACCCACAGTCCCCAAAGACTCTAGGCTTCTCTCTGTGAACAAAGGTGCCCTTAAGGTACTTGGGGAATTGCAAAAGGCTCTGAGGGCTTCTATCAAAGGAAGCTGATCATGGCACTTCTGCCGGTGGCAGCCCACAGTGGAGTCCTGTCATTCATTGGTTTGAGGCGACACGAGAATGGAAACAGGCATAGCGTGATTTTGGAATCCAGGGGTGAGAGTGGAGGGTTATCCTCTCAGAAACCCCTAAACCCCAACACCATCCCGACCTTTACTCCCAAGGCTGGCAGTAAGAGCGGAAAGGTCTGTCTGTTGAGAAGTTCCAGTATCCAGCTAGGGTCTCCCTGGGGTTCTTGGTTCACCTGATTATGAGGGGCTGGGTGGGGGGGGGGGGGAGGGTCTGGAATCCCCACTCCAGCATGTGGGGCCTTCCTGAGTGTCAGCCGGGGTTCCTGGCGGCGTGCAGGTCTGCAAACTGCCTTTTATGATTGGTCTTCCTATCACCCAGTCTTGCTTTTATAGTACCATCCATTAACCTTCCTTAGACAACTTTTCAAAATGTGTGTTTCAAAACCAGAGTAGAAAGGCCTTTAATGCATAAGCATACTGGGCGTGCGCGCGCACGTGTGTGTGTGTGTGTGTGTGTGTGTGTGTGTGTGCATGTGGTCTCTGTTTCGTGATTGTGTTTTTGTGTATGTGTTTCTCCATGTTTATCAGTGATCTCTACTCTAGAAAGCAAGGACGATTTGTTGTCTTAACCAGAATACCTCCTGGTAAAACTCTGAACTTTGGGTCTTGGGGAAGATGCCCTTTCAAAGTTCTGATGTAGTTACCTCCCCGCCTCCTGCCCCTCGCCCCAGTCTACCCTTTTTTCTCTAGTTGAACAGACACTGCCCTGCTGTGTGAAAAGTAGCTTGTATGAGGTGGTAGCCATACCAAATACCAACCATGGCTGTACTTCCTGTTTCTTTCTTTCTCCTTCGTTTTGTTTCGCAGGGTAGACATGGACGTGAGTTTGTGTCCCGTTTCTTTCTCGGAAAATGGGGCCATTCCTCCAATAGTTCTCTGTCATCGGTTGCCCCGTTCCGCTGATGGGGAGATATTTGAAGGCTAGATAAAAAGGAATAGCCAACTCAGACAACCCTCTGTCAGAAAAAGTTGTGTGTCTTTCATGAGGATGCTATTTTGCATGTTGCTGTATTTTTTAATTATTGTAATGAGGTGTGATTGTCTATTGGTTACCCACAATTCTTCTTGGGGACTCTCCCCCCGGTAACTCTTGTCAACACTTGTTAATTTGACAAAAGGCTACAAATTAAGCTCTGTTAATTTAATGTTTTCTCACCGAGATCTAAATACCGAAAGAGGCCCAAAGCGCAACTGAAGTCCTTTGATTCACTGTACTTTATTTTGGTATAAATTTACATTCATTATTGTTTTCCTTTGGATGTGTAGCCCTCAATTAGTGTGATGGCTCCATTAAAGCAAGCGAGACTTCGCCTTTAATTATTACAACAAAACACCTAGTTTCAGCTTGGGGAGAGGGTCTCTATTGACATAAGCAGAGGTTATAAAATTTAATTAGCCATTCCTATCAGATTTATGGCATTCAAATTGTTCTGTGTTTCTTCCCTTTGATCCTTCCTGTACAATCCCCAAGATTTTTGTTCTGATCAAATGAGAATAAAGCTTACTGTGCAGAGAGAACTTTCCCTTTTTCTTCTTTTTCTTTCCCCCTCCCCCCCTTGTTTGCACTCTCTTACTTTGTGCCCCCCTCTTTATAGGCAAGGTCAGCCCGTGTACCCAATCACGACAGGAGGATTCCGTCACCCCTACCCCACAGCTCTGACTGTCAACGCCTCCATGTCTAGGTGAGTTCCAAGAACGGGCGCCTCCGACCAAGTCGACCATGGGTGACTTCTCGGAAAGTTCTCTGGCTAGCTACCAGGCCATCCGGGGCAGCTCCTTCGTGTAGTTCCAGTGGTGTAAGACCCAAAGGGCGCGTTGGGCTTTATTCCTAGGAAATACTGAGAAATTAACCTGGACTTGTAAGGTAGGTGATGTTGAAGTCTCGAGGTCAAATCTCGGACTCCATCAATGGAGCGGTTTTTCCTTAAGAATTTAAGAAGGCCAGAAGACATAGATAGGACCTCGCGGAACTTATGAAAGTGTCGTTCCTCTGTTGCCCCATGCTGGGTAAGAAAGGGAAGGGTGAGGGTCATTTTATTATTGTGTAAAGGACAGTTTGAGGAAGGGTGTGCCCTTTTCAAAATCCAGACTCTTCACTGTCCACAAGCAGGGACACCCCTGCCCAAACACAGCCCTCTCTAAAGCAGCACTGTCGTGTAGAATTGTAAGGTGAGTCCCGTATGGAATTTTAAGATTTTAGTAGCCACAGTTTTTAAAAGGTTAAAGGGGGGGGGGGGGGATTAAAAAAAAACCCCAGGTGAAATTCTTTCTAATGATGTATTTTGTTCAGCCTAATATTGTCAAAACATTATCATTTGGACATGTTATCACTGTAAAGCAGCTACTAAAGAGATGTTACGTTCTGGTTTGTACTTCGTTTTTGAAATCTGATACGTAGTTTGCACTGAACAGCACAACTCAATTTGGACCGGCCACGTTTCAAGTACTCAAAAGCCACGTGTGGCTGGTGCCTACCATATTGGCCTGTGTAGCTCTAAATTTTGGAAAGTTAAAAAAAAAACAAAAAAATCACGTGTGTGCAGAGCAAGAATTTGAAGAGAACCCATCAAATAACCAGCAAAGAATTCCTACACCCTGACAAAGGACAGAACGATGTTTACTCTCCTTAAGAAGGGACCATCTTCAACTTCTAATTCAAATATTGTGGCTTAACAACCTCCACACCGACTTCCCATACTTGGTATGAGATGTTTTGCCACGTGTACTTGGATATAAATGGTGAATTCTTCTGTTAAAAAAAAGAAAAGTCGTGTGTGTGTGTGTGTGTGTGCATTCGTATCTTTTTAAGGCTATCCATATGTGTGTAACACACACACATATACCCACACATGTGTACCTAGATCTTTTGGATCCCCTGTTCTCCTTTTCCTCCCTCTAATTAATTCTGGCTAATTTTTCAGTGAGTGCTAGTTTATTTACAAACCGGTTGGCAGCAGTATGTTTAAGTAGTCACTAATTGCTCCTAATGATAGTTTTATTTTCTGTTCATCTGATTTTCAGTCAAGTTAATTAAATCGGTGGAGGTTTAGACTTTCCTGATGGGCTGCAACAAGTAATCCATTTTGATGATGGCCCATAATTAAATTAGCATGCATTACACGGCAAGGATGCTGCCCTAGGATCTTCCCCCAGTCTCTGGAGTCAGCATGGGAGCCCAAGGCCAGAGGAAGGGACTGGGGAGACAGGACAAGACAGCTCCTTTTCCTGCTTACAAGACCGTGATTTCCGGTGGGGGGGGGGGGGGAGTGGAGAGTAAGGATCACTTTCGTTTAAGAAAAACAGGCCGTAGAGCCCACCTAACATTTGTCATTACACCACGGAGATCACGTAATTTTAAAGATCCCACTTCCCAGGTGTGATAAACGATCTCCGTTTCAAAATCCACACCAGCATTGGTGAGGCGGGAAAATGCTTGTGTGTTCTCTTCTCCAGCGAGAGGAGGAAGGTTATATTCATTAAATAATGTCATCACAACCTTGCAAAAAGCATGGGAACGAATAGGGAGTCTCCCAGGAGGAGAACTGCTTCTGAGCGGCCCCTAATCCACAGCTCATCTTCCCGGCAAACCAGCATTTACACCGCGCACCTGATTGTTTTTCATGTTTGTTTATTCGGTGCGTTCTAGAGGCTAAAAGCAGTGAAATAATCGGAGGATAGGGATTGGGGTTAAGCTTATCGATTGAATTATCATTAGGAGGTTAGTCGATGATTTAGAGGTGGGCAGGGGGGTAGAGGAAAGGAAGGAAACAGTGGGAGGAAAGGTTAGGGGCTCAAGGTGCAGGGGGGAGGCCGCCGATTCCCCAGGTAGGCCTTATGAAAGGTAGCTAGTTAAAAAGCGTATACAGCAAATTAAATACATTATTGTGGTAATGGGGCGACAGAAGTATAGGTCTATTATACTTATGGCAGTTATAGGAAATGTAGGCAGCTTGCCCTGTTCCAGAACACCCTTTGATATTCATTCTATTCAGCAGCGGGGCCAGGACTTCTCAGAATTAAGTGATGGGTCATTATACTTTAAACACCATGGAGAAGCCTAGATTGGCAATTAAACAGCTCTTGCTGACACTCACTTGTGCCACCCTGTGACCCCCTTTAGATTGAGATGTTGGAGCTCCGGGCCCTCAGCCCGCTAAATTGGTGCAAGGCTCTTCTCCTGACGAGAGCGGGCTCTGAAATCTGCCGGCTTCAAAGGGAGAGAGATCATGTATAAACCATAATGTGGGTGCACCGTGGCTCACAAAAAATAAGGCAGGAAGAGATGAAATGTTACAAGTGCAAGGGGGAAAATGAGAGAATAATGACAAACCTAATGCAACTCAAAGCAGGATTGTTGCACAGGAAAATGCATCCCACTGCTTGTGCATAAAATCAAGGCCGGCAGATGACATCCAGTTAACAGAAACGTGTCAACAGTGAAGTGAAGTGAGCGCGAGCAAGAGAGGAGCCCCTGAGACAGCCAGAAACAAAAATTAGTTGTCCTTAACAAGTTAAGGTTCATCATTATATTCTGGCTTGGAGCCATAAAAGCAGACGGGGGTATATAATGAGCTGCTTAGAATTTTTAGGGTGTTTATTGCATTTCATGAAATAGTTGTCTGCAGAAAGGAATTTCTTAAGCAAAGGTATGCATATAGATCCCCCCACCCCCGCTACCCCACCGCCCCATTTCTTTCTCCGCTATGCATTTTTCAGATATATGAGTATGTGTGTAGGCATGTGAACTTGGAAGCATTCGTTCCTCATGGCCGCGTCAGAAATTTTGCCCCACCCCAGAATGTGCTCGAACTGTGGTATCTGCCTGTGGTGTTTGCTGTGGACGCACACGCACACACGCGCACACACACACACAGTATTTTCTCTCTCTCCCTTCTCTCACCCTTTCTATCTCTCTCCTCCCCACCCTCCCCCTTCTCTGTCTCTCTCCCTCTCTCCCCACCTCCTCTGTTTCTCTCTCTCTCCCTCTCTCCCCACCTCCTCTTTTTCTCTCTCTCTCTCATATGTCTGTACACATATTCTCATTCAGCAAGAAGAGAACATATGTATTTGAGGAATGTCAAGCCTTTAAAATTCACAGTAAAAGCTGCCACTCTACCCACCACTTCACCCAAGGGCTTCCAAGAACACATGTTCTTAACTTATGTTTCCTCAGAGGCCCTTGCGCAGTGGGAAGGAACAGGGTGTAACATAGGAGCCCAAGTGCCTCCCGAGGGTTTGCTTTTCATTTTTTTACAGAAAGGGAATGGAGATTGTTTGGCTTTTTTGTTTCTCTCTCTCTCTCTCTCTCTCCCTCTCTCTCTCTCTCCCTCCGTGTTTCCCCCCCCCCCCCCCTTTTTATACCCTAAAGGATCTACATGGTTCTTATTAAAAAATCACGTCATTGTTGCCAAACTCTGACACTGGCTTCCATTTGTAAAGGCAGTGGCAGGAGAGGGCCACATCAGGATGGAATTTCTGAGTCAAATGTCCTCTGTGATTCTGAGCCCCTTCAAAAATCTACATCATTCACTGGCATTTTCTCTATTGATCGACGAAGATTCAGTTAGTACTTTAATTTTTTTGTTTTACCCTTTTGCACACTAACATTTGCTGCATTATTTGGATTAAACAGAAACTGGGTTCATCTCCAGTCCACATATGAAAAGCCCCTTGTAAATCTAGGATCCTCTTGAAATCCCACCTTGATAAACCCTTGTTACCACTCCCAGTTGCCACCGCACTTGGCTGCCTAGGGAGCAGGTGTCCGTTCTCCGGATGGTGCGTGAACTGTGCTGTCTTGGGTTTATTCAGAAAGCATCAGCTGCTTGACCCGGGTTCTCCTTCACCTGAATAGCACCCAGCTTGCTCACGTGTATAATCTGCCTGGATTGGAGCCTGGAGGCAGCCATTTTGGTTTCGTTCAGGGTTCTACCCCTGTGCCCCTCACCCTACTATTCTCTGTGGTAGTATTCTTTTAAAAAGGGTGGTTCTTGTAACCCAAGCATATCAGAAAATGTGAAAGCTGTTTGATCCAGTTGTTAGTTCACAGATGGGCCAAGAGGAACATTTTACAGTTAGCACGTGGGGCGCCTGGGAGGCTCAGTCGGTTAAGCGTCCGACTTCGGCTCAGGTCACGATCTCGCGGCCCGTGAGTTCGAGCCCCGCGTCGGGCTCTGTGCTGACGGCTCAGAGCCTGGAGCCTGTTTCGGATTCTGTGTCTCCCTCTGTCTCTGACCCTCCCCCGTTCATCCTCTGTCTCCCTCTGTCTCAAAAATAAATAAACATTGAAAAAAAAATTTTTTTTAATTAGCTCTGTATGTTCTGGCTAGTCTATACTGTAGGGAAATGCCAGTTCAGGGCCTAGGGAGGATTTCAAAGAACTTTCTTAAAAATGGACAGTTTTAGAGGAGAAAACAACCTTTATGCATATATTTACAATTTTGATAGTCATTTGGAAGGCCTTTGAATGCATAGGCAGTCTATTACGTAAAAGTAATTTAGGAATCCTAGAATTTTAGTGCGGGAAAGGGTATACAAATCAGAATTCAAAGCTTCATTTGTATGTGTGTATACAATACAGATTTTTCTTTTTTTGTTGTTGTTTTTTGTTTTTGTTTTTTGTTTTGTTTTGTTTTGCATCTTTCCCTAAGAGGATACAAGCTAATTATTTAAAATGTCTGTGACTTACGATGAGAACCAGATGGGAAATATTTGGATTTTCCCCGTCTCTCTGCCTCACTTTCTCTCACTCCTGTCAAAACGATGGAGGCATATCGGCAAAAGAAAAAGAAAAATTTTATTGCACTCCATCCACAGAACGAGGCCCTAATGAGGCCTGCGCAGCATTGTCAAAAATGTGTGTATACTTGGACCACGTTAATATTTTATTTAGCTGTCAATATTCAACAATAGATTTCACCTTTCATTCTAGAGCTGATTAGGACTTAGGAGATTGTCTTCTTAGATGCCACTAATAATGCCTCAAAAAACAAGTACACGTGTGATTTCCAGCAGGTAGTCTAAGCCTCCTTTTCCACCCAAGTACATCCGTTATATTTGTCTTTCGCTAAAGATGTTAAAAATCATAATGTCTCTTGTCAGTAGCAATAATGAAGGGGAAGATTGGCTTTAATGACATTATGAGAATCATTATGTTTAATTTATTGCTAATTAATGCTGACAGGTTTCATATGCCTTGGGTTGCTTTCATGTGAGTGTTACGTGCTGGGTTTTTTTTTGTTTTTTTTTTTTAATTATGTGTACACATCCCTCCCCATTCATTCATTTTGATTCTGACGATTTACACAGCTTCCTGTCTTCCAGGTTCCCTCCCCATATGGTCCCACCACATCACACTCTACACACGACCGGCATCCCCCACCCGGCCATAGTAACGCCAACCGTCAAACAGGAATCCTCCCAGAGTGACGTCGGCTCACTCCATAGCTCGTGAGTGTTGTTGATCTTTCGGCCGCTCTTTCCTTCCCCATCTTGTCTAGCCCATTTGTTGATGCGGTGGCCATTGGGTGGTAGCCCGGCCCATGGTTAGCCAATGGAGCGTGTGCCCCTGGGAAACACCCGACTTGGGTGGCCTCTGGACTCTGAGAGAGCACAGCGCTCACGGTTGGCACCAGTGTGGGTGTACTTGCGTGCTTGGGCGGCCTGGGGTTCGCAACCACGTCCCCGTCTCTCACCCACCACGGAACGTTGAGAGGCCTGGCCTGAGAGCACAAGAAACCCCCGTCGGGAGCGAATCGGCCACGCTGTGCCTTCCCCTCTGCCTTGGGAAAATTGTGTGTCTGAGACACTTGAGGAAGTAATTACGAAATCTCTCTCTTCCCCCCACACCCTCGCTAGGATGTTTTCGTTCCGTTTTCCAGGGTGGAGAAGACTAAAAGTGGAAGCGTGCTTCTCAGAAGTTCAGGACTGCTGGGCTTGGGCGTTGAGCAGACAGGGAGACGGGTTCTCTGCTGTGGAGGAAGTTGGGCCTTGCGATCGTTTACTGGGTTGTGTCTGTCTATTCTGTCTATATCCAGAAAGCATCAGGACTCCAAAAAGGAAGAAGAAAAGAAGAAGCCCCACATAAAGAAACCTCTTAACGCGTTCATGTTGTATATGAAGGAAATGAGGGCCAAGGTCGTGGCCGAGTGCACGTTGAAAGAAAGTGCCGCCATCAACCAGATCCTGGGGCGAAGGGTAGGTAGTTCCCTCGCTGGGCAGAGGGGGACGAATGGACTGGGGCCTGGTGGGTAGCATGACACAGCGTCCCCGTCCCTTCAGCCACGTTCTGACTCCTTCAGTGGTCTTCATGGAGTCAAGACCAGAAACCCACATTCGAAGGATCTTCTGAACACCCACCGCCTTCATCCTCCCCCAGCCCCAGAGAGAGCACAGAGAGAACGAGAGAGATGACCCATCAGGTTTCGTTTCGGAGTTCCCGTTAGTGCCAGGACCCTGCAGATCAGACCCGTTTCTCATCCCCGGCCGCGGTGTAATTTGTGATGTTTTGCATGCCTCTCCCCGCCTCTGTGTCCCCTCCAGTGGCATGCGCTGTCCAGAGAAGAGCAAGCGAAATACTACGAGCTGGCCCGGAAGGAGCGACAGCTTCACATGCAGCTGTACCCCGGCTGGTCTGCGCGGGATAACTATGTAGGTGTTCGTTTTTCTCGGAACTAGAGTCTGTGGAGATGGGTCGAGTGTTCATCTGCCCAAGGGGAACGCTCCCTGCCAACTTGAATCAGGCCTCAGAGCCCTCCAGTCTGCCCACTCCTGGGACAGTAGCGTCTTGCCCAAGCGCCAGAGTGGGGGGCAGTGGGGGGTTGTCTTGGCTCCCAGTATGGCTCCATCAGCGTGCCATAGTTCTTAAAGGAGGAGGGCTTTAAGAGGGAAAAACAAAAGTTGTCCGATGGCCGTGGTGCAGTACAAGTTGAAAACCTAGTTTGTCCTGAGAGGAGCATGATGGGAGGATCCCTGAAAGCAGCCAAGGGTCGTCACCCTCTGGAGGGGTAGATGAAATGCCTCAGGGCCCAGGAAAGGTAGGAAGGGGGGCTGTGCCGAGTGACGTGTCTTCCTGGGCTCAGTGCCGCCTGCAGGATTTGCCCAGTTTCCCCTCTTGGGTTTTGGAAAACACTGTAGGATTGTTGTTCCTACTTATCACCGGGGTTGTCGTACCTGTGGTTCCTCTTCTCTCAGAAACTGGCTCTCCTCTGGAGACCTCTGTCCCCTCTCCCGGTTAGCTCTTGATCCGCAGTTTCCCCAGTAGCGTCCTGGGTGGGCTCTCCTCTCTCAGTGGAGGAGATGTCTCTTATTTCGCCCGAGACGTTAACTCCACGGCATCACTTGGTCTTGAACCGTCCACTCTTTGGGATGGGAAAGACAAGACTTGCCCGAATTCCAGCAGTGGTCCCTCCTCCCATTTCTTGTCAGTGGCGTGGAGCCACGGAGGATTCTTTCACCGGTCAGCGCTCCCGACCTAGCTCTCCCACGGACAATGTCCGTGGTGAAGACGCTCTCCGTATGTGGGTTGAGATCAGTTCAGTCGGTGTGGGTTGTGAAGGTAACTGCGCACCCAGCATCTGGGGACTCGGAGTTAAATCGGACGTGTTTACTCTCAAAGCCTACCTGCCATCAGGAAGCCACAGACATCCACGTGACTACGTGGGCCCCGAGTGGCCGCTATTTTCTGCTTGCTTTAGCTGTTTCTCCTACCTTTTGACACGTGCTTGCTGCCTGCTCTTCGAAGGGGGTGTGGAGAACACTGAATGTTGGGCTTGACCCCCACGTCTTCATCACTGCCCCCCACCCACCTCCCTCTGAGCCCCCCTGCCCTTGGCTGGCAGCCCAAGACCGCTCCCCCTGGGAGCTGAATCCGTGCCGATGCCTCTCCCTGGAATGTCGGCCGTGGTCAGGGCCCTTGTCATTCACAGATGGTCACACGCAGGGTCTTAACTGCTTGGGACCCTTTACATTTGTCCTCAGCCTGTGTGCCGTGGGGAAGCCTTTCTTCTGGAGCGGAAAGGAAGAGGAGGAGAAGGTTCGTGCTCACCCACAGGCTTGCTGCTCACCCCCACCTGACCTTGAGGTGGAGATTTACAGCCGCAGCCTCCACATGAGCGGCCGTCTCATTCCAGGACCCCTGTTCTCCTGGTTTCTTTCGGGGCAGAAGCTCTGAAGATTTCACCTCCAGCTTCTGCCTGCTTCAGACCCAATTCTTTGAGTGATCTAGGATGTTGGCACAGAGACAGATTCTGTTCTGCTGTCGATATCGCTTCCCCAGCAGAGATTTGGGGTCAGGGTAGGGCCTTCACGTACAGCTTTGCAGAACGCGCAGTGCACAACCCTGCAGAGTGCCGTGTGCACTCTGGTCTACGTGCGTGGTGCCCCCTGGAGTTGGGCAGAGGGACACCTCCACAGAGATACAAGGCCAACTTTGGGATAGCTCCCAAAGAATGCTGCTGTTGACCTACCTCCCTGGGAGTCAGTTAGACAGGTGTTGCCCCGGGCTTTTCTTGAAGTGCTTTCTAGGTTTCAGAAGGTCCATCAGGCCCTGCCAGTGACTTCAGCTCAGCTCCGTATTCAGAAGAGGTTTAGTGTAATAAGGGAAGCCTCTGACAGGACTTGAGAGACCGTTTCATTTTTAAAATTTTGTTTGTTTATTTATTTATTTTGAGAGAGAGTGTGCGTGCAAGTTGGGGAGGGGCAGAGAGAGAGGGAGAGAGAGAGAGAATCTCTGTCAGCTGGGAGCTCAGAGCCCGATGTGGGGCTCAAACTCACAAACTGAGATCATGACCTGAGCTGGACACTCAACCGACTGAGCCACCCAGGCGCCCCAGACTTGAGAGAAAGTTTAAAGGTAGATGTAGATTTGGGGCTGGAAGAGCTTTATTTCTTGAATGGGGTACTGTGAGACTCCTGTCAACAATGGCTCCTTACACATGGCTGTGAACACACACACACACACACACACACACACACACACACACGCACACACGCACACACCCTCCTCCCTCCCTCCTGTGCCCCAGGAAACAGTCTGGAACAGATGTCAGAGTCAAAGGTTTTATGGGTTGGACTGTGGTGGAACTTGTTAACCTGGGGAGTTGTCCTTAACTGACTTGACACAGAAGTTTCTATACGTCACTCTGGTCATTGTAAAGTCCAGAAAGTCCTGGAAAGTTTCCTGAGCCTCTTTCACGTTCCTGCTTGTCCAGTCAAGTGGTAACAGAAAGCTTTATATCACTCCTTAGCAAAAACAGGATTGAGGAAGACAGTCCCACGTGGGTCGTGGGACTGGGCACGTTCTGGGGCACAAGAGAAAACCGCGTGGTCCCGTAGTGCTCTCTAATGTGTAACCTAAACTGACAGCCTTCCGTGGGGACTAGAGCCTCCGACCACCTTTCAGAATATATTGCGGGAGATTGGAAACGGGTGAGCGCTGTATTAACGGAGGTGACCGCGAAGCCCTTGGGTGTGTGGGTGCCAGCACCGCCCGGAGTTGCAACGCTTTCCCTGTGCCTGCTGGTCACTTCCGGCTCCTAAATACGCTGGAGCTCGCCCCTCCTGCCTGTTCCTAGATAGCCAGGCGGCACTTTGCTGCTCCCCTGGGAGGGGCCCAGACACGAAGATGGGCTGTCGAAGCTCATGAGAAGGCCCCGTGAGCTCCTCTTTTTTAAAAAAATTTTTTTTAATATTTAAGCTGCTCATCAAGGAACATGAAATGTGTCACAGTGTTTCAAACTCCAGGCCAAGACAGACTTCCCGAATGGTACGTGCCCGGAGATCTGAGAGAACAGAGGGGCTTTCTCTGAGAGAGACACTGTGGCCCTGAGCCCGTGGATGAAGCAAAAACCACGGCGTCTGCACCCTGAGGTTCTAGGGCCTCACGGGTTGCCAGGTTTACCCCCCTGTGATTCGTCTTTTCTCTTCCGGACTTGCCATCAACACCCCTTGAGCACTTTTGGGCAGAGGCAACATTTAGATATTCTGAAACAGAAGTGTGGGCCCGTCCTGTTACTGGTGACGTTTCAGACGTACCGGGCCTCTGACTCCAACAGATAGATCTGATTCCAGATCTACAGAATTCCTCCCTGTTCCCGTGCCACAGCCACAGCCACCAGCAGGCAGTAAAGGTCCCAGGCTGGAGACTGTGAATGATCCCATGTAACTGATCCCCTGTAATCAATGAAAACCCTTCCCCAGAGGGCACGGGATTAAATTCGAAGGCAGCACAGCCCCGTAGGTAAGCGCTGTGGAACCCAGGCTGCCTGAAGTTCCCACCCTGGCACCGGCCTTGGCCAGTCGTGTGAGCTCAGGAAATTCACGTAACCCCTCTGTGCCTGAGTCTCCTTACCTGTGAAATTGGAAGGGGGGCGCCTGGGCGGCTCAGTCGGTTGAGCGTCCGACTTCAACTCCAGTCATGATCTCACGGTTCGTGGGTTTGGGCCTCGCATCAGGCTCTGCACTGTCAGCACAGAGCCTGGAGCCTGCTTCAGATCCCCATTCTCTCTCTCTCTCTCCCTCTCTCCTCTCTCTCTCTTTCTCTGCCCCTCCCCTGCTTGCGCTCTCTTTCTCTCTCTCTCTCTCTCTTTCTCTCTCTCAAATAAGCGTTTTTCTGCCCCTCCCCTGCTTGCATTCTCTCTCTCAAAAATAAATAAGCATTAAAAAAAGAAGAAGAAGAATTGGGGCACTCGGATGGCTCAGTCAGTTAAGCGACGGACTTCGGCTCGGGTCGTGATCTCACAGTTTATGGGTTCGAGCCCCGTGTCAGGCTCTGTGTTGACAGCTCAGAGCCTGGAGCCTGCTTCAGATTCTGTGGCTCCCTCTCTGTCTGCCCCTCCCCAGCTCATGCTCATGCTCATGCTCTCTCTCACTCTCTCTGGAAAATAAACATTAAAAAAAATTTTTTTAAAGAATTAAAATTGGGATGGTGCTGTAGTACCTGTTGTATAGGATGGCATGAGGGAAAAATGAGTCAATATGCATAGCGCATTTAGAATCATGCCTGGCACATAGTATGTGCTCAGTAAATGTTAGCTGCTATTACTAGTAAAGCCCCAATGAAAGCTTTTTTTTTTTTTTTTTTTTTTGATTGAGTATGAGGACCTCTTGGCTTTAATAAGGAGGAGGTCTGCGTGGGGCAGGGGGCTTTCTTAGCCCACATGGCCATCTCCACATTCATCTGTCCCTTGGCTGTGCGCTCTTGGGCCACTCCCAACCCTGTCCCTCCACACCTCCCTGAATCTTCCTTGATCCGTTCTTTTCTCCCCTGCTATGGAATCAGATGCTCTGGGTCGGGTTTGAGGATGCACATAGGTAGGTGGGGAAAGAGGTCTTTCCCTCACCCTCTGCTGACCCCTCCTCTTCCCCTTCCAGGGCGTGTGTGTCCCTCTAGGGGGTCAGAAGCATTCTGGGCGCTGTGGGTGTGGATGGAGACAGCGCTGTGCTCCCCGCTTTCTGCCTGCCTTCCAGGGGAACCCAGATGCCCTCTCCCGTCTGTTTCCTGAAATAATTGCTTGCATTTCATCTCTTCATCCAGGGGAAGAAGAAGAAGAGGAAAAGGGACAAGCAGCCAGGAGAGACCAATGGTAAGTTAGAACGAGGAGGAAGGAGGAAGGAGCGGTACTTACGAGGACCACTCTTTAACGTTAGGTTTCTCTCTGGGGGAGGCAGGAGAGACTCAAGGCCAGGAAGATGTGGGGGAACCCATCTTAGCCAGCCTTTTTTGTTTATGCATTTTAATTAATTGCTTCATGACTGCCCTTTTAAAGCTAGTAACATTCATTGTTGCATGAAAAGCACATTGTAATTCTAGTGGAATGTGTTTTAAAATAACTGGAGAGCCTGTAACAGGAGGGAGGTAGGCATGCCTATGCGGGACGTATGCAGTCTGCTTATTTTGTGTGTGTCTGTGTGTAGGGATGAGGAAGGGGCCGCGGGAGGAGGAAGGGGTGTGTGTGAGTGTTTGATATTAACTGGGCTGTTCCTGAATGTTCTGATGCATGCCTTTACAGTGGTAAATTGCACCCGATTTAAATTAAGGAGGTTTGTCATTCTCTAGAAGAAATTAGAAATACTGCATAGGCAATCTCAGAAGGTCCCCTTGGAGAAGGCCAGGCTTTTACAAACAACAACAACAATTTTGAAGGCTTTGTATAATTTGTTCTTTTTTTTCAGAACACAGCGAATGTTTCCTAAATCCTTGCCTTTCACTTCCTCCGATTACAGGTGCTAATGTCATTTTGAGTCATTAAAATAGTCGATAAACTGTTTTTTAATTTTTCTTGCCATTATAGTTTTATTAACATTAAACACGTATGACATTTGAACATCCTTTAAAATGACCATCTACACGGTTTCGTATGTTTCGGTAGATTTTTTTTTTTTTTTTTTTTAATTTTTTTTTTTTTTTTTTTTTTTTTTTTTTTTTTTTTTTTTTTTTTTTTTGAATTTCATTTAACTTTTGCTTTGTTTATTTATTTATTTTCCCCATAACAGTTGTTTAAGCAGTGATGACAGTGACTTAGTGTTGAACTAACTGTGCAAATTGAATATGCAGTATTTCTTTAAAAGAGACTGGTTAAAACAAAAACAAAAACAAAAACCAACCAAAATGGAAGGAATTCAGTAATAAACCTCCTTAATCTAATGGCATTTTCCGTTGCTCCCACTAAGTTTTCTCACGCAAGCATGCATTCGCAGTATGATTATTTTCTCCTTTACTTTTTTTTTATTTTAGTTTTTTTCTTCCTTTTGCTTTTCTGCTCTTAATTTGCAAACCCACTAGCATTTTACTGACTGTACCTGCTTAAAAGCTGCTATGAGCTTCTGACTAACCCCAAACAGCTCATTGACACTGCCTGTTCACCATCATTTGTTCTTCTGTTACTAGTAATGAAAATCGGTTTAAAAAAAAAAAGAAAAGAAAAGAAAAACAAAACCATTTCAAAAGCTGCAATATCCCAGTACCACAACCCTTTTCTTTCTTTATTTCTTTCTGTTTTGTTTCGTTTTGTTCTGTTTTTATTTGTAGCTGTTTTTTTTCTTTTAAACTGTTGTACTCTGAGAAGAGAAAAGCATGTTACAAACTTAATTCCCTCCTTCGCTTTATTTTCTTCTTTAAGAAAAACAAATTGAGAGAGAGCTAGAACCAAAAGAAAAAGAAAAAAAAGAGAAAAAAAAAAAAAGGAAAGCAGAACCAAAAGAGGAAAACTATTATTTAAAATTTAGTTTTTCAGTGTCTAACTTCCCTTTATCCGTTCAAAACGAATCGGAGAGACAGTCCTTAAAGAAGGGATACTGCAGCTTTATTTGCAACAGCTAATGTCACCAGTTGAATAAGAATGTGATTTTTACCTTTTTTTTTTTTTTTCTAATTAAAGAAAGTTAAAAATCGAAAGTCGATATTTTGTAATTAGTAACCAGGTCATTGATTTATTCCCTTTTTTATTTTTATTTTTTTCTTATTTGTATCTTTCTCTCCCCCCTCCCCTCTTTCCCCCTCTCTCTCTCCCTCTCTCTCTCCCA
>NW_024412404.1:50603568-50607563 GCF_014898765.1 Herpailurus yagouaroundi
TCAATGACTAATGATCCTCATCCTTCAAAATTTCCTTGCTAATTTTATGCCGTGTCCTCTCCCCACTTCCTCTTTCTCTTTCCCCCCCCACCTTGCTCTTGCAAATACCATATCCGGATCCCCGGTGGGACTGAGACCACAACCTTAACAGACCAGGACGGGCCCTTACCCTTTTGCTTTGAAAGCCAGCATCCTGGAACCGGCCCGGTCCGTGGCATGTGTGCTGAGCGTAGAGAGCCACCATTTCCAGAGGTTTGAATGAGCTCACACCTGGCAGCGGTAGCATCCCCGTGCACTTGGGAGTCGAGACCCTTGGACAAGGGCTCCGGGGCAGGCGTTTTTGGGTGTGTTTTGTTTCGTTTTTCTTTTACGTTTCAAAACCACATGTCTCTGTACAGAGGAGTCTGGTCAGCTTGACATTGTTTTACAGTGCTGAAAAGAAGCGTGGCATTGAACGGCGTGCACCAGCTGAATACTGCAGCGTTGCTAGCCTGCAGAATTAAAATATATATTGTATATACTGAGAGAGAGAGAGAGAGAGAGAGAGAGAGAGAGAATATATTGCTTCCAGAATGAATTAGAAGAGTGCAAATTAAACACCGTGTTGCACCTGCAGGTTTTCACCCAAGCTGTAATTTCAGGGAAGGTGTAGGTACTTCCTTCTTGGTGGAGGGATACCAACTCGTGCCTGTCTCATTTCCTTTCCTTTACTGACCACCTTTGGTTAAATTTGTTGTTTCTTTGTTCTGATACAAGCAGTCTTTGAATTTGGAATATTATGATGGTAGGTATCTCAACTCCCCGAACACGCTTCCCTGTTTGTAGTGCCTCCTTGTCACGTGTCCCTCTCCTCCATGCCTCTGCCATGTGTTCCGTGTTTAGACATTAGATCAGATGTCCATCCCATTAACGTGCATGCCCACAAGTCTCCCGTGTCTCTTCCCCTCCCCCGATGCCTTACGAGGGACCGGCGAAGTGCCTGGAGTTGGCCAAACGTGTAGGGGAGAGAGGGCCCCGAGCATCTTTATTGAGACAGAACCTCACAGACAGCCCTGTGCCCACTGAGCGAGGATTCCAGGCCTTGAGAGAGATTCTGCAGTCGCCCGTTCTGTGACATGGCAGTGTTCACAGAGGTGACAGATACCAGTCCCACGCAGTCCTGGGGTCTTCTGTGGGCAACAGAAAAGAGATTCGTGATGAAGTAGATGAAGAGAGTTAGGTGTTTAAATTAGGCCTACCCAGGGAAGACAGGGCCTCTGCTTACCCTATCTAGGCAGCGAATCTGTGGCAGAATTTTATTTGTGCCGAGTAGGAAGATAATTAGCTGCGGAATCCTGTTCTGAGGCACCCTGTCATGGTGAAGGATTAGCTAATCGCGGGGCTCACTCCTGAGAGGGTTTCTCACGATCTGTAGAAACGTATGGCTGAGGCCATCGTGCCCACCTCGCAATATGGTATGTCGCCTAATTTGGGGGTGGAGGGGGGTGAGTGGTGGTTTATGAAGATGAAGCCCTTTTTTTGTTTCAAAAGCACTTGCTTCAAGTTAGAGGTGACATTCCGCCCCCCCCCCCCCACGAAAGTTACCATTACTAGCATTGGCCCGGACGGACATCCCCTCCTCAGACACAGCCTGCACCTTGTTTAAAGCCAGGGTGTGGTTATCTTCCTCAGAGGCCAGAAGTTTCGTTGACCTTCTTACAGAAAACAGGCAAAACCCCAAATCTTTGTAGCTGCCCCATAAACACGATTTTCAAAAGTGCAGCTCTGAGGGGCCGGCTGTCCCTCCTCATTCCTCGGGGTTCTTTCCCCCCCTTGGCACACCGTTAGAACTTTCCTGCTGGCCACTTTACTTCTGGTGGGGATGTTTTCCCTAAAAGCATTAGCAGATGCGTTTTAGCCGGTTGAAAGGGCGTAATTCCAAAACAGGATAAGGAAGAACCCTTAGCTTCCTTTCCGAGTAATTCCATGAGAAGCTAGAAGTGGAATTTTAAAAGGCCGCCCCCTCGACTGGACACGGAGCCCGCGTGGGGGAGGGCAGGCGGATGGGTTTTGCCCCCTGTTCCCCTCAACTTTTCCCCTTTGCCAGGATCTGGCCCGATGCTCAATCAGTAGGACAAAATGTGCTTTCAGGAAAGAAAAGCAGTTTACAAAACGAGGCGTTTTCTGGCCCGTCAGAAACGGCTGTGTGTCCCAACTGCCTTTTGCTCGGCCACCTGTTAGGAGGAGTGTCTCGCTGTCCTTCATGGTCTTCACGTCCCATGTTCAAAATGCTTCCACTCATCCCCTCGATGTAAACCTCCGTGTCAGAAGGAGGGCGGGAGGGTGAGGGGAGCACCAGAACAATCAGCCAATCAGGGCTCTGCTCGCTACACAGGGCTTCTAATTTTATTTGACATTTGAGGACATTTTAACAAGATTCTGTTCTGAGCCCACCAAGTTGCTTTCCCATCTTTGTACTCTGCCCTAATATAGCATGGAATGCTGCTTGACGTCACTCCCTTGTTTCCTGTTTCTCCTTTTCTCTTCCCCCTCCTCCCTCCCCTTTGTCCTTGTTCTCTCTCGCTTTTGCTTATGACCCGCCCCCCACCCCCACCCCGCCGTCCTCCCATTTTTTAAAATGCATGGACATCTTAGTTTTTTAAGCATGTTTTGATCTGCAGGCTAAGGTGGTTTAAAAACTCGGAGAGGCTTAATTATTTATCTCGGTTTCTGGGATGGGAGCAGAACCCACAGTCTGTTTCCGTCTATCCCAGAGGAGAAAAGGAACCTTTCCAAACTGAAAGGTGAGGGGGGCTGCCCTCGCACCCCTAGAGTTCCTTCCCACCCAGTGGGGGATCAGGTAGGCCCTGAGGCCTCCACCCAGTGGGCCTCGGCGCCCTCCGGGAGGCAGGGAAGGCCAAGCATGCTCCCTCCCACCCTCCCTTCCTCCCCACCCTCCCGCCATCTCGCTGAGTCCACACCCCACGCACCTCTGGGGGCACAGACCCGAGGAGGAACTCATTACACCCCCTTCCTTTCAAAGGCCAGTGACATCTGACAGCGGCTGCCTTCAACCAGGCAGCGTCTTCCCGCTTTCCTGGGATGGGAAGCCGGCGGCCGGCGCTCACCCACTTGTCGTTAGAGTGTTATCAGCCACTGTTTTAACTGTGTTCAAGGGCTCCTTAGGTCAGCACATTCCCTGTATCTGCGTTATTTTTATAGCATGAGTGGGACTGATGCCCGGGATCACGTTTCCTACCAAATATCATCCCATCGGACTGGGATTAATAGTAGGAAAAGCTTTGAGGTCACATGCTCAATTTCTTGAATCGATTTCCCCAACCTTTTGATGATAAGCAAGAGAGGCTCTGACATTCTCATTCCTGTTTCTTATGTAAACGAGAAGCGTAGAGGGGAGATTCTGGTTTTGGTGCAGGGCAAAACTAGGCTTTCCGGCTTAAACGCTAATCCTGATGACCCCCCAAACCCCAGACGTTCCATGCTGTGATTCCCTGGTACCTCTTCTTCGTCGTCACTTCCTTACGACACGCTGCGCCCTCCGTCCACTGGCCTCGGCATATTGACAAGGGCAGGATGCCCCTCCGTCCCATCCTCACTGTCTCTCCTTCCAGCCTTCTCACTCTGGGTTGGGGGAGGGGAAGACCCCAGATCTTTAAAAACCAAAAAAAAAAAACCAAAAAAAAAAAAAAAACCAAACAAACCCAAAAATCAACTTTGAATCATAATTTAATCCACAACCTGCAGGCCATACAACCAGTTATTCTTGTTCCTTTGGATCATTTTCTGTTTTTCTTATTCTTCCCCCTCCCCCACCTTTGTTTATCCTCTTCTACCTGTTTTTGGTGGTTTTGTTTTTGTTTTTATTTTTTTGTTTTTGTTTTTTAATTTATTTTGTTTTATTTTTGTTCCCCCCCTCCCCCTCCTCTCACCTGATTCTGACCTCTCTTGATTTGGTGTGGTTCTTAACAGACAAGCCCAAAAGCTCTCTGGGCGCC
>NW_024412404.1:50607963-50623046 GCF_014898765.1 Herpailurus yagouaroundi
CACACACACACGCACACACTCAGAGCACCGGGGGTAGGGTGGTGGCGGTGGGAACGGAGGGGGAGATGCGATGGTTCAGCCAGGGGACGTCCAAGCCGAAAGAGAAAGCACACACTTGTCAGGGGAATCGCAGCGCGGATGCAGCCGCTTTTCTGGCACACGGGCGCTGCATCATCAATCCAGTCTAGTCTGCTCAGTGGTATCTGGGCCCGGGTCGGGTCGGGTCGGGTCGCGGCGGCGGGGGGGGGCGTTAGTGGGGGGCGAGGGGAGCAGGTAGGTAGCGGGGGGAGGGGGGTGGCGCTCCACCAGTAAAATGCTGTTTGCCAGAGCAGGCTCAGACGGGGGCGGCAGTGAAGCGAGCGTGGCACGCCCCCCCCCCCCGCGGGACTACCTGGCCCCCCCCTCCCCCCCCGGCCACGGGGCTTGCTGGCTCTTGGGGCACAGGTGACTCGAACTCGGCTCTGAGCAGTAGATAACGCTCTCCCTTGGCATCTTTGCCCCCTATTCACGGAGAACTCTCTCCCCCCTGTTTCTAGGAGAAAAAAAAAGTGCGTTCGCTACATACAAGGTGAAGGCAGCTGCCTCAGTCCACCCTCTTCAGATGGAAGCTTACTAGACTCGCCTCCTCCCTCCCCCAACCTGCTAGGCTCCCCTCCCCAAGACGCCAAGTCACAGACTGAGCAGACCCAGCCTCTCTCGCTGTCCCTGAAGCCCGACCCCCTGGCCCACCTGCCCATGATGCCGCCGCCGCCCGCCCTCCTGCTCGCCGAGGCCGCCCACGGCAAGGCCCCCGCCCTCTGTCCCAACGGGGCCCTGGACCTGCCCCCCGCCGCCCTGCAGCCGCCCGTCCTGTCCGCCTCGTCTCTGGCGCAGCCGTCGACATCTTCCTTACATTCCCACAGCGCCGTGGCCGTGGCCGTGGCCGGGACGCAGCCCCAGCCGCTGTCCCTCGTGACCAAGTCTTTAGAATAGCTTTAGCCTCGTCAGCCCCGGTTGGTTTGCGTAGTGTTGAGTTCCGCTTCTGTCCACCCCCCGCCCCCCCCCCCCCCCCCGCCCCCCCCCGCACCCCCCTCCCCCCCCCCCGAAAGGTTTCGTTTTGTACTCTTAATTTTGTGCCACGTGGCTACATTAGTTGATGTTTATGGAGTTCATTGGTCAATATTTGACCCATTCTTATTTCAATTCCTCCTTTTAAATATGTAGATGAGAGAAGAACCTCATGATTCTACCAAAATTTTTATCAACAGCTGTTTAAAGTCTTTGTAGCGTTTAAAAAATATATATATATACATAACTGTTATGTAGTTCGGATAGCTTAGTTTTAAAAGACTGATTAAAAAACAAAAAGGAAAAAAAAAAGAAGCAATTTTGAAGCAGCCCTCCAGAAGGAGTTGGTTCTGTATTATTTGTATTAAATACGAGCTTGCGAACCAATCATTTTACATCTGGTTTTTAAACCATAAGGGCACGAGGAATGCAGTGCCGTTACTCTTTTTTTTTTCTCTGTGTGAAACAACTTTAATTGTGATGTTACTTGTTATTGTTTAAATGTACAGAAACAAAGGGTTAAATGTGTTAATATACCTTGTTCCATGGTGTTGTTCTTTTGGGGGGAGGGGGATGCTACTCAACCATTAATGGAATCACAACGCTGTTGGACCAGTAGTATTTATTGCTTTAGAGATTGCTCGTCGAACCTGTATGTCGTCCCTTTTAAAATATGTTTTCCTTTTTCTTGAAACTGTATAAAGTTTTTTTCCCCTTAGCATAAGCATCTTATATATAACAACTCATTTGTACAAGGTTTTTAAGTTTATATATAAAATGTGTATATATATTTTTTTGTTTCTCTTTTTGACTTTTTTTTTTTTTTTTTTGGCTGTATGAAACCCAGATGCCGCCAAACGGACATTAATAGTTGCGTTTAAGGATCAGTAGCATTAACGAAAGTTGCTTTAAAAGCCATTATGTAAAACAAGACTTGAAAATTAGTGAGGGAATTTTAGCGGACGCTGTCTGAGCAGCAGCGGGAACCACCCTGTTTCTCCTTTGAACTCACAGTCGCCAGTTCTGTGCCCTTAGGACGTGGCCCGACTGTGTGCAAAACTTTATGTGCCAAAATTCTCAGTGACTTTAGCTTTCTCCCTCTTTTCGATGCTGTAATTTTTGTTCATCATGTTTTGCTGTGATGTTACATAGGTAGATTTGTATGTAGTTTTAATGTCACCTATAACAAGACGTGTTTGGTAGCAGATTGTCCAGAAAGCATTTTAAATGAAGAGGTATCAAACCCTTAGGGGCCAAAATTCTGTATATTAGATTACTCTTAAAGGAAAAACCAGCTGCCGCTTTTATGTACACGTATTCCATACGAGTAGGTGGCAAACTTTAAAAATAAGAAAAACCCTAGGCATGTTGATGTTGCAAAATGCTGTATAAAGCTGACACCTGTTCACTCAGTGCCATTGTAGTTGACATGAAGCGATTGTAAGACTGTCTCCGATTTTTCTCTGGTTTATTAAAATGCTAACTATAACATTTTTTGTGAATACTTTGAATGTTTCCTAACAGTTGTGATGTTACCGTTCCGTTTTATGCTCTTATTCCAATTTCATTTTTAATGGTTTGGAAGCCATTTTTGTAATGAATAAATGTTCATGCTGTACAATATCTGTAGCATGCCGTTCTGGATTAATAAAAGCAACTTAGTATGTGCAGATGAAGGCTGGTCACTTGTTTCTGTGATTTGGATTTGGCCTCTGGGGAGGCTGAATCTACCTTCACCGGGACTACTGTCTTCCCAAGCCAGACCGTGACACCGGACCGCATGGTTGGTGTGGGTGGCGGGTTGGGACTTGGGTCTCAAAAAGTGGCCTTGCACTCCTCTGATGGGTCGGGATGGTTTCCTTCCCCCACTCGTTCCCAGTGCCTCTGTGCCTTATCAGTGTCCCTGGTTGGTTCCTTCCTGAAAGCCAAGCACAGTCCCAGAGTACATGGCGCTCTTCTGGCTCTAAAACGGCCATCCTGGGGACACCTGGGTGGCCCAGTCGGTCGAGCGACTGACTCTTGATTTCGGCCCAAGTCGTGATCTCGAAGTTCGGAAGTTCGAGCCTCGCACTGGGCTGTGCCTGTTTGGGATTGGGCTGTGCGCTGACAGGGGTCCTCTCTCTCCCTCTCTCTCTGCTCCTCCCCCACCTGTGCTCTCTCTCTCTTTCTCTTTCTCTCAAAATAAACAAACTGAAAAAAAAAGATTTTTAAACAGCCGTCCTGGTATATCTTAGAGGTCCTTCTCACGGTATCCCGCAGAAGGGATTTAATTTGGGATAATGACACGTAGTTAGTTCACCAGGAATCGATTTGAGACACCACATCATTACCGCTGATGTGAAAGTGTTCTAACTTCTTTCTGCGAGTTGCATGCGGGGAGAGATGGCAGGGTGTCGGATGGCAGCGAGCCTTGTCGAGCAGGAAGGTTTCCAGAAAACTGGACCAAGACGAGTCACTCAGAGGCTTGTCTGGAAGGGTCTTGCGGTCCGTGGGACTCACGTTCTGTGGCTGTGCCCTGGCGAGGGTGCAGGTTCATCATCATCACGAACCAGGGGCCACAGTGAAGACCTGGCGGTCATTTCTCCCGCCAGGTAGGATGGATGGATGCACAGGTACGGCCCTGCTACTGGAAAGTTCGTGTTAGGCCTCTTTGCTCTCACGAAAGCGCTATGTTAGCACCTGTTTTCACTAACTGAAAGAAACCCGAAGAGGACTTTGGCTTTCGCGAGAAAAAGGCGAAAAGTGAAAATAGCGACCAGTATTTGGCCGCGAGGCGTTGCAGAGGCAGCGAGAGTGGCCCCGGGAACGACAGTCAGCATCTCGGCGTCAAGCTGCCGCCACTCTGAACTGTGTCTGTGAGCACCTGTGCGCCTCTCCGTTTATTCTGTGCGTCCGGAACGAGGATGTGTCCTAAGGTACCAGACGAGGCTCAGGGAGGTCATTTGGGGGTCTGGGAATGCTCGAAATT
Organism: Herpailurus yagouaroundi; assembly: GCF_014898765.1. NCBI lineage: Eukaryota > Metazoa > Chordata > Mammalia > Carnivora > Felidae > Herpailurus > Herpailurus yagouaroundi. The sequence goes on from NW_024412404.1 coordinate 50,611,979, forward strand.
TTCCCCTATAAATTCGTGGTAATTGCTGCTTCGCTTGACGCCTGGCTTCAGCTTTTACCCGAGGTTCCCTAAGACTGCGCTGCTCCGGACAGCGGGGGAAACCTGTGTATGTTCCACTCATCTAGGACAACTGTACCTTCCGGGGACATGATTTCAATGGGCCTGGAAGCTGTTCGTGTTGTTGCCGCTGCTACTTGAGGCCACGCGGTGTTGTCATCGAGGGCTTTAAAGTTCCTGCGCTTTGCTCGAGCTGGTTTTTGTTCTGTCGCCTCTCAGTGATTTCGTTCTCGTTTTGCTTTGTATTCCCAGAGAGAAGTGATTCTGGTCGCCCTTCCCCATTTTATTTTGCACACTGGGCCCAGAGTGACCTTTGAAAACACAAATCGGAACAATATCTGTCCTTTGCGGCCGCGTGCCTAGTCTTTATGTGCCTTTTCTCGTTTAATCCTGAACATTACCACCTGTGCTCGATATTATTTTCCCTGCCCCCCCCCCCCCCCCCACCCCGTGCTTTATTTTCTAAAACCGGGTTTAGAAGCTCTGAGTTTGTATCTTGTCCAAGGGCACGCAGCTAGTAGGGTGGAGGGGCTGGGATTTAAATTCAGATCTGACCGCAAACGGGCGTTCTTCACTTATGCCTCCTTGTGTCGTAAGGCTGGTCCTCCTCCCAGAGTGATGGGACAGTCCTTTTGAAGGGTGTCCTTGTTTGCCCCCACTTCGTCCACTGCCCCACACACTCACCCACACCCTTTTTCCCCCTCTCCTGGAAGGTTCGGCTCCGCTCCTGCAACCCCACTTCCTGCCTGGATAACTCCTCATCTTTCAGGTCTGAGCGTAGACAATAGTGAGCGATGTCTCCCTCCTATGTGCTCTTCCGGCTTCCTGTTTTTCCCTCCCTTTGATCCCCTCGCCCACCGTGGTGTCAGTGGATGTTGTCTAGGCCACTAATAGTGCCACTTAGCACCACTGACATCTTTTGTCGTGGGGGACTGTCCTGTGCATTGTCGGATATTAGCATTCCTGGCCTCTTCCCCCTAGATGCCGGTAGCACCCCCGGCACTAAGACGTCCAGAAAATGTCTTCAGACTCTGCCAAACATCCCCTGGGGGGCAAACTCGTGCCCCGTTGAGAACCGTGGCTCTAGAGAGCCCTCCAAGAGGAGGAAACGTGGCTTTTAGGTTCACTGCTGTATACTAAGGTCCTGGTTCGGTGCCTGGCACATAGAGGGTGCTTTGCTACATATTTGTTGAAGGAAGGAAGAAGTGTGGTTAGCCAGCTCAACGTGCGTATCTTGAGAACCAGAGAATGGCACCTTAACAGAGTGCTTCCGCATTTTGTGTTCTTCGATCTTCCTAATCCTTCCTAAGCCTTTCAGCCATGCGGGAATGAAGCTCAGTGCCCTTGTTACAAAGGCAAAAAAAAAAAAAAAATTGGGTGGAGCGGGGAGGGGATGATCCCTCTGTCTTGAGCCAGCCTGAGTGAAGATCACTTTTTAAAATTCAAAGTGTAGGGGCACCTGGGTGGCTCGATCCGTTAAGCGTCTGACTCTGGATTCTGAACTCTGGATTTTGGCTCAGGTCATGATCTCACAGTTCGTGAGTTCAAGCCCCGCATCGGGCTCTGCACTAACAGTGCAGAGCCTACTTGAGATTCTCTCTTTCTCTCTTTCTCTTCCTCTGCCCCTCCCCTGCTCTCTCTCTCTCTCTCTCTCTCTCTCTCAAAATAAACAAAAATATTCAAAGATAGGTCACCCAGCCTCATGTTGACTGCCTCACAGCTTTGAACAGTAATACCCTGGGTCCCTCCCCACCCTGACAGGGAACTTCCTTTGCCCCAAGTCTGTCTTTCTCCACAGTTTAGGTTCCAGGCTCCCAGAGGCCAGGCCAACTCCCTGACCTTTAACACTCTCTCTCCATCTGTTGGGTTTCTTCTGACCTCGGAAGTTCATTTCTCATCCGAGCATCTTCTGATGTCACCCATCTGTGGGCGTGTTGTTACTCAGAGACCCCGAGACCACTTCTAGGAGCTCATAGCCCTCTGATCTCTGAGCCACATCACCTCTGCCCTCGGATGAGACCCGACCAAAGAAGTTTGTCTGTCAGGAGAGTATATAGTTTCCTGTGGCTGCTGTAACAAATTAACACAAACTTAGTGGCTTCCAACGACAGCTCTCCCAGCGCTGGAGGCTGGAAGTCCGGAACCCAGCTGTTGGCCGGGCATGTTCCCGTCGGAGATTCTGGAGACTCTCCCGGCAGCTGCCTACAGTCCTGGGTGTCGCTGGGCTCGTAGCCAAATCAGTCAACTCTCTGCCTCCGTCTTCACACCGCTACCTCCTGTGTGTCTGTCTGGAAACTTTCTGTGCCTTTCCCCTTGAGGATGCACGTGATGGATCTAGGGCCCACCTGGGTCATCCTGGCTGAGCCACTTCCTTCTAGATCCTTCACTTAATCACACCTTGTGCCAGATAAAACAATACAGGTTCTAGGATTTGGACACGGCCTGTATCTGGGGGGGGCGGGGCGGAGGGCAGCATTCAGCCCACTACGGAGGCATTTGCTGATTCTGGGAGACTACAGAGTCTTAGCATGGAAGCCTCCAGAATGGGCAGTGGTACTGCTAACGGGTGGTGGTTTGGGACAGATCCATGTAGAAAGTGGTTTTCCGTTTTCGGTAATGGGAGGTTTCGTTGTTTGTTCCGGTGATGTGGATGCGTGGAGGGTCAGGTAGGTGCCTTTCATCCGGATCTAGGATGTGAAGAGAGGACAGACCAAGGAGCAGTGCAGAGAACCTGAGCTTGGAGACTCTTAACACCGGACTCCCGCCCTGTGTGTCCTTGGGCAGTTCCTCCAGCTCACAGGTGGCGACAACAGAACTCGTTCTGACAGATTGAGGCCATAATTCAGCACCTGGAGTGGGAAACCATGGTGTTTATTGTTATTATCAAAGTACAAGGCCAGTCAGAGCTATTTCTCCCCCCATTATTTCTCTTCAGGATTCTGTGAGTCCTGCCCTCCAAACCCAGGTTGGAGAGTGGGACACTTTGATGTGGAAGACTCATCTCGGGTTGAGGGTCCCCGGGACGCTGTGACTCACCGACAGTTCGCCATCTCGCCCGAAACGCGATGGCTCCATAAAAATGGCTTCTTCTCTTTGGGAGGCCACAGCACTAGCTGGAGTGCTTTTTGTGGTATGGAAATGTGTTTTTAATTAAAGCCCTTTGGAAAGAAACAAGGGAATAGCTGAGGAATCTCTTGTGAATGGTGGCTCGAGCAAATGCCAGGAGCCCGGGCTGGGAATCACTGAAAAACAGGGCATAGATTTGACTTTCTCAAGAATCCCCATCTGTGGTTGGCGTCTTCATCTTCCGTTTCAGATGTGGCCCAGCGTTCCCAGGCGTGTGGCGGCGGCAGAGGCCCGGTGTGGGTCTGATGGGCACCGGCCGATTCCGACTCTGGAGTTTGGCGATTTTTTTTTTAAGGTGGCATTTCGTGAGTGCTCTTAGTTGAGCTGTAAGCCCGTTGTTGATTCACTGGTTCATTCAACGACTAATCCTCGAGCACCTGTTTGCACCAGATGCTGTTCTGGGCTTGGTTTTTCCCTCTGAGCCGAGTTCTGCACCCTCTTACGGGACAAAGGCCACCAACATCCCCAAGGCCTGGACAAGCTGCTCATCTGGAAAGTGGCTTTATACAAGGATGAGGGCAAGAGGGTGTGCTAGAAACTCCACCTGTGTTTTTCATTTAACCCCCGTGGGATAGAAACCGCTCTTCTGTTCATTTGACAAGGGTAGAGAGTGAGGCCTACGGAGGTGAAGTGGTTTCCTGAAGGCCGTGGATCTGGGAAATGGTGAGCCTAGGATTGGAACCCCGGCAGCCTACCCCAGGAGCTAGCATCGCTGAATACGATGCTATACCGCTCTTCACAAAAGGCACAGACCATCTGAGTCGCTGGAGAGAGACAGAGGGTGGAGTTCATCTCGTTCATGGACCTTGTGAAAGGCTTTCGCTGGGAGGCAACATGTGTTTTCTCTCCCTGTCTTTTCAGGAGTTTTTTTGTTTTTTGTTTTTCCTCAGTCTGGTTTCTGTGCATGTAATAACAATAAAGACAGTCGATAATTACATGGATTGAGCTATTTTGGACTCAGTGCCAAAATATGTAGGTTCCTAGAATTGGAAGAAAATTAGAAGTGTACCTATTATAATGTCGTATATACATATTATATCTGTTTCTGGGCTTGTGGGTTGCAACCCCTTGTGATAGGTTAGGAAATCAATTTAGTGGATCGAGGCCAACATTTTAAAGACATAAAATGGGGGCGCCTGGGTGGCGCAGTCGGTTGGGCATCCGACTTCAGCCAGGTCACGATCTCGTGGTCCGTGAGTTTGAGCCCCGGGTCGGGCTCTGGGCTGATGGCTCAGAGCCTGGAGCCTGTTTCCGATTCTGTGTCTCCCTCTCTCTCTGCCCCTGCCCCGGTTCATGCTCTGTCTCTGTCCCAAAAATAAATAAAAACGTTGAAAAAAAAATTAAAAAATAAAAAAATAAAGACATAAAATGAAACTGAATTAAGAAAAAAACCCAGAAGTCGGGGCACCCGGGTGGCTCAGTCCGTCGGGCGGCCGACGTTGGCTCAGGTCATGATCTCGCTGTCAGTGAGTTCAAGCCTCGTGTCAGGCTCCGCGCTGACAGCTCAGAGCCCGCAGGCTGCTTCAGATTCAGTGTCTCCCTCTCTTTGCACCCCCCCCCCCCCACATGTGCTCTGTCTCTCACTCTCAAAAATAAACATTAAAAACAAAACAAAGCAGAAGCTTTGCCCCTTCTTATCTCTCAGCTTAAATGAAATCTATATTAATCAGATTAGGCTACACTGTGCTATAATAACAAACCAACCCTAAAATATCAGTAGCTTTATACAGTAAGGGTTTACTTCTCAGCCGTCTCAGAGACGTCTCCCGGTCCTGTGGAAGAGGGAGGAAAAGCAAGATCACCAGGACGTTTTACAGACACGTAAGCGATGACCATCACTTCTACCTGTATTCTATGGAAGAGAATTCAGTTGTGAGGTCAACCTAAGTCCAAGGGAGGCTGGGAAATGTCGAGAAGCACACAGGTGTGAATGAGCGCCCTCCTTCCTTCTTGTCCCTTTTTTTCTTTATCAGAGCACCCCTCTCTTGCCCTCCTAACACTTCCTTGCACATGTCACACACACAGCTGTGAAGTTATTTGCTTTTTTATCTGTTTTTTTTTTTTTTTTTTTTTTTTTTTATTTATCACTTATTTATCTGTTTTTCCGCAAATGGTCATTCTTCCTTTCTCTCTGGACCAGGGATTGTCAAATTATAGCCGGCAGGCTAAACCAGGCCTGGGACCCGTTTCTGTAGAGCCGGGAGGGGCAATTTGACATTTGTTCAACAGTCGCAAAAGAAGGGGAAGAATTACTTTAACAGAGATGGCTTGGGGCCTGTAAACCCCCAACTATTTACTATTTGGCTTTCACAGAAAGAGTCTGCCAACTCCTGCTCTAGGAGTTAAGCTTCTGGAAGGTAGGGGTGGTGTCTCTTTGCTTCCCCTCTGTCCACAGAGCTCAGAGCAGAGTCTGATACCTGGTAAGTGCTCAGTAAATATTGTTAATGAGTAAATGACACTTTTTTTTTTTAAGGGTGTCATTTGATGAGCGTACGTTTTTCATGTCCGTGAAGTCTACTTTATCAAAATCTTTTATTTTATGGTTAGTGTGTTTATTTTTAAAAAAAAAATTTTTTTTTCAACGTTTATTTATTTTTGCGACAGAGAGAGACAGAGCATGAACGGGGGAGGGGCAGAGAGAGAGGGAGACACAGAATCGGAAACAGGCTCCAGGCTCTGAGCCATCCGCCCAGAGCCTGACGCGGGGCTCGAACTCACGGACCGCGAGATCGTGACCTGGCTGAAGTCGGACGCTTAACCGACTGCGCCACCCAGGCGCCCAGGTTAGTGTGTTTAAATCCGACTTAAATATTGTATCACTCCAAACTTACGAGCACAGTCTCCTCTCTTGCAGAGGCGTTATTGTTTTACTTTTCACATTGAGGTCGTATGATCCGCCTAGAATTGATTTTGGTGTATGTATGATATGAGGTGGGGGTCAGAGTGTTTTTTTTCCTAATCCTTTTTAATTTTTATGTTTAAGTAATCTCCACACCCAACACGGTGCTCGAACTTACAACCCCAGGATCAAGAGTCGCTCGCTCTACCTTCTGAGTCAGCCAACTGCCCCAGAGTTATTTTTCTGTCAACATACATCTGGTTGACCTCGTATAATCCATATGGCAGTATGATTGCGGATCTGTTTCTTGACACGATGCCACCAATCTTTTCTGCCTGGGTGCCAATACCACGTTTTAATTACTGTGTCTTCGTAATAAGTCTTACTATCTGATGAGATCAGATCAGTTTTGTTCCCCATCAAGATTATCATGACTTCCTGGCCCGTTGTATTTCCGTATACATTTTAGCATTGGCTTGTGAATTTCCATACACGCACACACAAACACACAACCTGCTGCATTTTTTTATTATGATCGCAATGAAATCTGTTGTAATAATTGGGGGAGAGCTGACATCTTCACAATATTGGGTCCTCTCATCCGCGAATGGCCTATCCATTTACTTGTGTATTTCTTAATTTCCATCAGCAAGACTGTATAAATTCGCCAGATCTGCCACAACAAACTACCACGGATGGGATGGTTTAAACAGCAGAAGTTAATTTTCTCACAGTTCTGGGGGCTAGAAGTCTAAGATCAAGTCGTTGGCAGGTTTGGTTTCTTCCAAAACCTTTCTCCTTGGCTTGCCAATGGCTGCCTTCTTGCTGAGTCCTAACATGGTCTTTTGTGTGTGTGTGTCTGTATCCAATTCTCCGTTTCTAATGTTTATTTATTTTTGAGAGAGAGAGAGAGAGAGAACCTATGCACGAATGTGGGGGGGTGGGGGGAGGTCAGAGCGAGAGTGGGAGACAGAGAATCCCAAGCAGGCTCCAAGCTGTCGGCGTCGAGCCGGCACGGGGCTCAAACTCATGAACCCGTGAGATCATTGCCTGAGCCAAATCGGATGCTTAACCAACTGAGCCACTCAGGCACCTCCAGTTCTCTTCTGATAAGAACACCACACCTATAGGCTTAAGACCCACCCACATGACCTTCTTTTACTTTATTTACCTATTTGGGGGTGGGGATGGAGGTAGATGCATTTCAGCCCATAACGAATGTCTTCTACTTCTATGGAAAGAGGTTTTGCATGTCTTGAATTAAATTTGCCCCTAGATATTTCGTGGTTTTTTGCAATTACCGTAACTATTTTTAAATTTCTGTGTCCTCACTGATTGTTGCTAGTGTGTAGAATTCTATTTGACTTTTGTATATTGACCTTTTCCTCCAACAGCCTTGCTAAATTCACACGTAAATTCTAGCAGATTAGCTCTAGCTTCTTTTGGATTTTTCTACTCCCACCATTATTTTATCTGCAAATACCGTCCATTTTATTTTTTCCTTCCTGATCCGTATACTCTCCTCCTTGCTTTTTTTTCTTTTTCTTTATTGTGCTGGCAAGAGCCTCCAATAGAAAGTTGAATAAGAGGGCTGGTATCAGGCGTCCTTGTCTTTCTTCTGAACTCAAGGAAACACATTCACTATTTTACCATTAAGCATAGTATCAGCTGTTTTTGTAGATTCCTGTTTTGTAGATCAAATTAAGAAAATCCTTGTCTAGTCTTAATTTTTTGAGAGCGTTTCTTATGAACTCATTTCAAGGCTGAAAAGACGGGCCACGGTTAGATTATACTTGTAGCACATTTATCTGACAAAGGACTAATACCCCAGAACTAAGAGCAACATTCCTAAACATCACAAGAGAAGGAAGCTTAATGAATTGAAAGTGGGCAAAAACAAAGCAAAAGAAAGCAAAACAAAACGAAACCAAACAGGACTAGGTAATTGACAAAAAAGGATATCCAAATAGTCTATGTTTAACTTTGGTAGAAGACCATAGCAGTTTCATTCCTAATGGCCAAGAACTGGATACAGCCTAATTGTCAATAGTAGAATGAAGAAACTGTGATTTTCATACCATGGAAGGGTCATTCTCATGCAATGCTGTCAACTCCTCTGGATTTTTCTCAGAGATGGTATATTCTCCGTTGCACTGAAATAGTGAAGATAACACAGGATGGGTGAGGGGGACAAAGGGCCTCTCGGTTGTGTGTCTTGCATGGAACAGGTAATAAAAGACTGTAGCTATGATTACCATATATGGTCTACAGCATGGAGCCTGAGGAGGGAGTCACCATGGCTAAAAGTCCTGAAACAAGCCTTTTGAAAAAAATGTTAATGCCCCCTATTCACTTGATTTATGGGATTATGAAGAATTCAGGTGAAGCAATGCTAACTTCCTCTGGATTCTAAAGGTAGCAGTGATGGCTGCTACTTCCAATGAACCCTGCGCCGCCTACCCCCTCCCCCAGATTCCTGTTAGCTTTATGAGATCAAGTATGGAAGGAAGTTGACAGTGAAAAGAGTGGATGGAGTGGGGCTTCTGGAATGGCCTCTAAGGATAAATGATACTAAAACCCGATTAAAATCCTGTTAACTGTTCAGAGAATACCCTCCTAGAAACCACTCTGGTATCTGTGCGTGCTTTCCAGGGTGCAAGAATTGACCAGGGGGGTGGGGGGTGTAAGTAGGAAATCGTGGGCATGTTAGTGACATTAGAGGCTACTTTTGGTGTCAGCCAAAGGTAGTGGAAGGGTTTCTTGTTTAGCCCCATCCTCCCTGGGGCATCCCAACTCCCAAGAGAAAGGCGTGTAAACAGGTAAGTTCTATCCTTCTGGGTAGGAACTCCAGGAGGGCTTGGCAGGCAATAGAGTCAGACTGTTTCGTCTCTAAGAGCTGGAAGAAGGACCGGACCAAAGAAAGTGAAGACAAGAGGCCCCAAGAGCGTCGTCTTCCTACCTGAAGCCACACAGCTGGGTGCTGGCAGAGGCTGGGCTAGATGCCATGATTCCTCCCAATCTAGACCAAGATCTTTCTAGTGACTGCCTGCTGCCTGAATTCTCTGCTTTGGCTTTGATGTGGGGAATTTTCATTCTGCGGCCAGCTCCGAGGTTTGTTCCCAACCTTGGGTCCGTGTCCGGGTTTGTGACTCCACGGTGACAGAGGACCAGATCCGGGCTCTCCAGCTGTATGTGGGCACCTCCAGCTTGCCAGGCACCAGACTAGGCTCCCTGGCGTCTAGGACAGCATGTGCTATTTGTTCTGGCCCCAAATGCTATGTCAGAAGCTATCCCCTGTCCATTGTCACGGGAAGGAGCTAAGTGACACATGTAGCATCGGTCAGCTGAAAAGTGGCTCAAATGCGACCTACGACTACAGAGCCAATTCTCTTCAGTTAACCTGTGAAGAAGAGTCTTCAGGAGGAACTGAGCCCTGACATTTCTTTGAGGTTGGGGAAAAGTTGTTAGGACTAGGCTGGACTGACACATCTGCCCACCTGTTCCGTGGGGGCCCTTGTGTCCCGTGGCTGCCAGCCCCTGGGGTTAGGGGGATGCGTGGCAAGCGGGCACTAAGGGACTCTGTCACCGGGGCTGAGGGGGCCTGGATGCTTCTCCTTCCTTGGGTCCAGGAGCTGTGACCTCACCTGGTACCGCAGCTGTGGTGAGCGGTGGCGTGAGATCACAGCCCCAGCCAGGCCTAGACGCGGCCCCCAGATGTTCAGCCCCGGAGGCCAGGTGGGTGGAGGATAGAGGTCTGTAACTGCCGGGGCCTGGCACTGGGGGGCTCCTGAGTGCAGCTTGCTGAGGTGATGCTGGGTAAGTCTCACTCCTCCCGCCTCAAGGCCCAGTCGGGTCTCTGAGGAGGAGGGCACTGGACTTGGGAGGAGCCTGCCTGGCCTCTGCAGCCGGGCCTCCGTTCTCAGAAAGGGGCTGGGCCCACCCTGCCGCATCCTCCACGCCCGCCCTCCCCCACGCCCCCCTCCACCTTATATAATGGCACATTATACAACATCGCAAAGCAGGTGGTATTTTTAAAGACAGCAAGTGAGCATTTTTTTGGCCTAAATTTGGGAATGAAACAGATGGATTTTTAAGACTCTGGGCTTTTCCTATGAATAGTAACCGTTGTTCTCCTCTGCTTTTTAAACACCAGTTTCAAGACCACCTCCAGCAACCAATCAGCACTCTATTTAATTATAACAAAATTCTTAGCTCTGTCTGCTGCTGCTCGGACAAGTGGGGGGCTCTGGATCAATTTCTGGAGCCAGGCGGACTTGCCAACAACAATTTTCCTTTTCCCAGAGGGCCTCGGAGGCCTGGAGCAGCTTCCAAGGCCTTCCTCTCCGGCCTGCTCAGCGTGGGCTCCCTGACAGCGAGTTTGAAAAGGGTTATAGAGAGGCAGATAAATGCCCGGCTTGTTGTAGCCTCCTGACAGCGCCGACCCCCGCGCCAGTGAGCTCATGCCCGCCTCATTACGCTTGGTGCCAGATTTTTTCCATTAGCAGGTAATTGAGTAGAAACGAAAATAAGCGAAGTTTGTTTCATCCCTTGGATTTTCTTGCTGGGGTTTGAAAGAAAAACACTTTAGCTTCGTTAGTGGAGGAGTGTCCTTGAAAACGTATTTATGTTTTCCAAGTGATTTGTCACTTGGTAGGTGTAATTAGCTCGCTCCCTGGGCCTCTCTCTTCTTGGTTTTTATTCTTGAAGGGCCACAATATCCAAAGAATAGGAGCTGGTTTCCTGGGCCCCCCCTGGCTGGCTGACACCCAGTCTTACGGGTGGATGTGAATGGTAGATAGCTGGTTTTTCTCTCTCCTCTCTCTTTCTCTCCAGTACACACACACACACACACACACACACACACACTCTCTCTCTCTCTCTCTCTCTCTCTTTCTGAAAAATCACCCGTAGGCAACCCTCAAAGCCCTACATCAGGCTTCCCTGGCCCCTACCCTTCACCTGGCCCTCACCTTCACAGGTGCTCCAAGTAGATGGTGCCCCTGGCTGGAGGGTGGGAGTGGGGTGGGCGGGGAGCCAAGCAAGGCT
>NW_024412404.1:50623146-50665813 GCF_014898765.1 Herpailurus yagouaroundi
GGTGCCCCTGGCTGGAGGGTGGGAGTGGGGTGGGCTGGGAGCCAAGCAAGGCTTTGTCTTTTTTATTTTATTTTATTTTATTTTATTTTATTTTATTTTATTTTATTTTATTTTATTTTATTATTTTATTTTATTTTATTTTATTTTCTTATTTTCTCTTATTTTCTCTTATTCTATTTTATCTTATTCTATTCTATTCTATTCTATTCTATTCTCTTTATTTATTTATTTTCTTTGCCGCTTGCTCTATGTGTACCCCAGCCCAGCTTCTGATTTCACAGTTTGCTATTCCAGGAACAGATGTTGAGTGAGGCCTGATGCCTTCCTGCTTCCACCTCCCCGGCTCCTGTCTCAGCCGGTCTGTTTTCAGTTTCCTGAAGATTCCCTATCGCCTCCCAGCCTTAAGTTCTCCATTAATTAAGGCTGGAGCTTTCAGAGGGGCGTTAGTTTGGGGCGGGGAGGGGAAGGGGGGGATGGGAGGGGGCATGGTCTCCATACTCAGGAGTTTTTATCTCACAAGGCGCCCCCGGGGGATGATCGGGGGGCCCCCCCCCCCCCCCCCCGTTTCGGTCGCGAGCCCCGCTGTGATGCTGGCGCGTGCTAAGGACCCTCACCTCAAAGAAAAGGTAAGGAAGCGCTTGACTGTGGACAACATACCGCCATGCGTTCTCAGCGGTTCCATGGGCCCCCACGATCCCCACGGTGAGAATCATCCCAGCAGGCGTGCAGGGCCGATGAATCGATACAATTTAAAGCAAAATTTTTCCAGAACCCTTCACCCCTTCACACCCCTAATATAGAAGTCTTTCTGAGGGGAAGAAGTCTCCAGAAACGTGTCACTTTCCGATGAGCAAACTTAGCTCACGTGTCTGTGTTCCTGTGGTGTTCCACCACCAGTGATGATGAGCATAGCTAACAGGTTTACATCCCTTTCTGTGCCAGGGCAAGGCGCCCTTTTAGGCGGGGCGGGTGTAGATTTGCCCAGAGCTAACATTCCAGGGGAGGGTGGGGAGACAGACAATGAGCAAGTAAACAAAAGGGCCACTTGAGATTCACAAGTCGGAGCTGCAGGGGAAATAAACATAGTGACAGGCTGGGTCATAACTCGGGAGGGTCAGGGAAGGCCTGACCCTCAAGGAGGTGTTATTTCACCCGGGGCTGGAAAGGTGAGAGGGACTTTTGGGTCTGTCTCCAATGTAAGGCGTGAAAACCAGCTCACATCACAGCGCTCACGCCTCTCAAAGCTCTGGCAGCCACTCCATTTCACAGACCGGCACACTGAGGCTGGGGGGGCCCTGAAGGGGGTGGGGGGGGACCAGGAACTGGAGCCTCTCCGAGCCCCAAGCCCGTGTTCTTCCTTTTTATAAAAATAGCTCTACTGAAATATAATGTACGTACCGGAGAACTCTCTTGTTTTAAGTGTACAAGTCAGTGTCTTTGAGGAAATTTACAGAGTTGTGCAACGATTACCACAATTCAATTTTAGAACATTTTCATCACCCCGCAGAGGTCCCTTCTTTGTCTTGTGCAGTCACGCCCTGCTCCCACGCCCAGCCCCGGGGCAACCACCAGTCGCCTTTCTCTCTGTGTAGACTCCCCTTTCTTCCTGGCACCGTCTTTCGCATCCGACTTCTCCCACTGGGGGGAGTCCGCTCTCCTTCAGGGTCACGGTGGAGGTCGGGGCGAGGAAGAAAGGGGGGGGGGGAGGATTCGATTTAGGGAAAAGTCTCCCCAAAGACGGCATTAGAAACCAAGGAATACGATGTTGGGGAGAGTTGAGCGGCCACCAGCTAGGGTGATACACCTAGGAATACTTTTGCCCCCCGAGAACCCATGGTCTCCCTCTGGGGCTTACGCCATCCTGTGGAGAATGCGAGACTTCGCGTGCGATTTCTGGGGCCCGTCCGTGTCGTAGCGGTGCGTGTCAGAAGTCAGGTCCTTTTGGGTGTTAGGTGGTGGTGGTCCGTGGCAGAGATCCACGGCGTCTTTCCCCTCCGTTCACCAGTTAATGGACTTTCGGGTTGCCTCCACTTTTGGGCCTTCGGGGTTTTTACCCTTGAACGCCACACTGCCGGGCTGCCTTCTCCCCATTGGAGGAAAAGCCTGTGGGGCCTCTCAGCACTGCTTCCGGAGGATGAAATCGTCCTCAGTTCCCTTGTCTGTAGACTGCGGGTAATAACCTTCAGGCCGTGGGGCTGTGGAGGCAAAGATCTGCACGTCCTATCCGCCCGGTGCCCGGCAGATGGCAACAGCTCAGCCACTGTGTGTCAGGGGCCCTCCCCACCCCTCGTTCTTCCCGCGGGGAAAGGTGCCCCCTCTGAAACCTCACCCGTGGCCTTCCTCCCAGCTCCAGCTTCAATCTGTGTCTTCTCAGATTATGTAATGTCTGACATGATTATTTTCTCCTTTCTCGCTGGTGTTATTCAGGTCAAACCCAACATTGTTCCTTAACAGGAATCTCAAGTATTTCTCTCCTCTTGGCGCTCTTCTTCTGGTCTCTGGTTGATACATTTCCAGGGACCAATTGATATCATCTGCCGCTTAGAAACTAGGCCTCCTGGGGAATGGGGCTGGGTGGGGAGATCACATGGCCCTGTTGCAGCAAAAGGAGCACTGGGCCGCGAGTCCAGAGACCAGGCCTCGTACCCAGCTGGGCTGAGTGGCCTCTGGGGCCAAACCCCGGAGGCATTTGAATTAACTTTTTCTTTTGGCAAAAGGCATCCTCTTCACGCATCTGTCCTAAAAGCGGCAATGAGAAATTGCCTTTGAAAGTGTCTTGTAGGGGCACCTGTGTGGCTCAGTCTGTTAAGAGTCCGGGACTTTGGGCTCAGGTCACGATCTTGTGGTTCGTGGGTTCAGGCCCCGCCGTCTGGCTCTGTGCTGACAGCTCAGAGCCCGGAGCCCGCTTTGGATCCTGTGTCTCCCTCACTCTCTGCCTCTCCCTCTCGCGCTCTGTCTTCTAAAATGAATACAGGTTAACAACAACAACAACAACTAAAAAAAAAAGTGTCTCTTGTATCAGATGGTGAGGCCCTTAGAAAAAGATGGATAGAATGTATCCCCACTGTTGTGTGGGGGCCTGCCTGGTGATGCTCTCCTGTTTGGGGGATGGGTGGGGAGGGGAGGGGAGGGGAGGGGAGGAGGGGCAGGTGTGACCACAGAACGCTGGACAGTCTCAGGCTCCTGCCTCTTTCCCTTAAGATCTGTAAGAATTTGATGTGGGTACTGGGCCCAGTGTGGCAGGGGAAGAGGGACACCGTGGAACTGGCCTGAGTGAGCCTCACCCTGAGACAGTGTCTGCCCTTGTAAACTCCTAGGCAGTAAGGGCCAAGGGAATGCCCCGTAGAGGCAGACCCGTGACAGTTGTGTCCCCTGCACATGCTTTCACCCGCTCCCGGCCTCCTCGGCCTCTCCCCTTGCCCCTCCGCTTCCCCGCCGTTTTCTTGTTTTCCACGGGCCAGACCTGAGGAGTAGGGGCAGGTAGGGCGGGGACTGTTGGGTCAGAAAGGACCCCTTCCTGGCAGCCACCGAGCATCGCGATTAGGGGGAAGAATTCTGATGCCAGCCGGCCTGGGTCTGGGTTCTAGCTGGCGGCTTCCCGGCAGGGCAGGGTGGCCAAGTAGAGGAACCTCTCTGAGCGTTGGTTTTCTTGGCTGCAAAGTGGAACTAAGACACTGCCTCCTTCTGGGAGGCCCAGATGAGATTAAAGTGCTTGAGCCAGTGTTTGACTACCCCACGAACTTTAGTTATTATCACTGCTGTCTGGAGCAGGAGAGAGTAAGGCCTGGCCAAGTGGAGGAGAGAGACACAGTTGCCTGCATGATGTATTTTTGGAAGGCCACCAGACTCAAACTTGCAGAACACTCTCGTCACCTGAAATCCCCGCCCCCGAGAACCCATGAGGGTCCCGAAGGCCCGCTCCGCCTCTCAGGTTCCTATTCAGACGAAGATACCCCCCAGGAGGGTTTATGGCGCCACCCTCTCAGCGGAGGTTCAGAGACAGAGAGGGTGTGTGAGGCCCAAAGGGAGGTGATGTCCCAGAGCCAGGAACATGTCCGTCCTGGCCCCCCCCCCCCCTGCTCCTGAGCAAGCACGAGGGTCAACTGTCTGGCCTTGAATTATCCCGATTAAAGGCAGACATCAGATCAGGTTGTTCACAAAGGGTCTTAGAGTTGGAAATGATTTGTTTTCCCCCTAACACAATATTTTCTTCTAGAAAGAAAGAGAAAAGAGGGTGAGTGGACGGATAAATGTGTGCATGAATATGGGGTCGGGAAACTCGGAAGCTCTCATACGTTTATATTGTTTGTCTCCAAAGCAACTTGCCATCCCATGTCTTGTCGTCTTGTTTGAGAGACAAAGTGACTTGGTCCGGTGACCAAGGGGCTGAACCAGACCAGTTCCCTAGCCAGTGCACTGATAAATGTTTAACAACTAGCACTTTGTCGGGGAAAGCCCTGACTTGTGACATGTTCCAATTGCTATGGTGTAAATCTCCTACCATGGCCAATGTCAATCTATCCGCGTGACCCCATTGTATACAGGGTTGGGAAGAGATGATCATAAGCATGCCATTAATATGGTATTTCCACCACGTAGATACAATAGACATGCGTGGCCTCAGAAGCGTAGATAATAGTAAAATCAGCAGTGCGTTTTGAGTGGTTTTCACCTTCGCTGTTCATATAATTTATTGGGTTGTAAATGCACATAATTCTTAAAAACCTGCTTGAGGCACACGGAAAGATGACCACATGAGGAGAGCAAGCTAAGAAGAGAAGCCTCAGGGGAAACTAATCCTGCTGGTAGCCTGATCTTGCGTTTCCAGCCTCCAGAACCGTGAGAAAATAAATTCACGTGGTTCAAGTGGGAGGAACGAAAAACTGGCTCGCAAAATGACTGGAAATTCAACAATCAGCTCTCACAAGCCGGTCGGGGCTGGATTTGGTATTCTGCTGCCTCCAAACCATGGGCCAGTGGGAGTCCAGGGAGGTTCCTCAAACCAAGCCTCCCCCTCGCCCATCGCTGAAGTAGTCCAGTTAGAGGACACCCACTGCAGGCCCGGCCAAGATGGCTGCCCTCATCACCCGTCCGTTGAGTCCTGGGCGTGAAGGGGAAGTGGCCAGGCTGCGAATGCATCCTTTGCCATGCGCCACCTCTTCCAAGGAAGTTGGGCTTGCCCTGCCCGAGTCGGGACTGCTTCAGGAAGAGGAGTCGAAGGCACTCAATTTTCAGCCTGTTCACTGCTTGAGAAAATTCTAGCAACTCTCACAAAGGGAGGTTTGTGTGAAAGGAAAAGTGCTTAGGGGTCCAAAGAAGTCCGAGTGGGGAATTCCACTTTCCTTCAGGGATTTTGAAGACAGAAGTTCCAGAGGCCAAGTCTATTCTCTTGACGTCCTGTCAGGGGAGAAGGGCATTGTGGGTAACCTCCTCCCAGAACAAGAAGCGAGGTCAGGGCCGAGGCCCCATGCAGGCTTGAGGCCTGCTTGCTCCTGTGCTCTGTGCTGGGCCTGGCCGTCGAGAGAGCCGGCAGGGAGCCCTTCCTTTCAGCCGCCTCTCTCCCGCCTCACCCATGACTCCCTTGGGCTTCTGCCTGCTCCAGGGGAGCCCATGGAGCATTATCCTGGAAGAAAGCCATTAGGGCTGAATGAGCAGTGTCTGCTTTCTGAAGGAGCCGCTCTGCTGCCCCAATGACTGCCTGGCTCCTGGCCCTGGGCCATTGTGGAAGGACAAAGCTGACACACAACAATCCCACGACAATCTCCTCTCAGCCCTTTCTTCTTTATTATTGTTATTATTACCTTTCAAACACTCCAGCTTCTTGGGCTCGTTATCTCTGGTGAGGCCTTTGGCCAAAGTGTATGGGGGCCACTTCTCCCTCCTTTGCACCCCCTTGCCCTCATAGGCCCAGCTTCACTGCTGTCTCTTTGACAAAATACATAAAACCGATACTGATCGGTTAACATACATGACATCTTTAAACTTTAATCCATTTTCCCCTCTCTCAACGCGGCGGGCCGGCCTCTGTAGAGGTGCCCATCCATTGTTCCCTGTCAAAGCCTTCTTGAGTGGGTTTCCCACTGAGTCACTTTTGTGTGAGTCAAATCAAGATTATAGGTAGCGGAGAAGAAAAAGCTGAGAAGAGAAGGTTAGCCCCTCATTTTAGACTTTAAGAAAAATCTGCCAGCAGGGGCCAGTCGGAGTGGGTAATGCACATGAAAGGCCAAGTCCAAGCTGGGTCGCCTGTGTCACAAGAGGAGTTTTTCAGGGAGAAGCACACAAAACACACATTGTCGTGGTCGCACACAGAGACATAAATTTAGGAACATGTTCGCCCTTCGCCTGAACATAGTTAGCTCTGATAATGAAGAACAATGAGCAGGAATGAAGCCTCCGGGATTGAGTAGAGCGAGCATTGACACTTGTTCATCCCACAAAAGTGGTTTCTCTCTCTCCTCTTTTTCTTATCTCCCTCCCGGTGCCGAATGACCCTCGGCTGCTCACCAGTGTCCTCCCGCACCCTCGCCCAGTGGAACGGTAGAAAGGTCAGGTGTCCGACAGGAGGACAGCTGACCTCTGTGGCTTGGTTGGCTCTTCCGGATTGGACAAAAACCTATTCTGGCACCTGAGGTCCCTTGGGGGAAAGCTCCCTAGAGGGTGCTAAACTTTCACAAGGGACAAGATGGCCGTGGGAAGTTGGAATGGGGGTGCCCGGGGCTCAATCCTGGCTGTACCACCTTCTGTTGTGGGATCCTGGTCACTTACTTCATCTCCAAGTGCCTCAGTTTCCTCTTCTACTATGAGATGATGATACCGCCTCAGGGCTTGACAGGAGGATGAGATGCCTATAAATTGCGTAGCACCTTGGAAGTACTCAGTAAGCGTTGTGCGTTAGTGGTACTCACGCGTGATCAGAGTTAGTGGCTAGAGTAGTAAGGTGTGATCGTATTTTCAGACAACAAAAACCTTTGCAACAAGAGGAGTTAAGAGAAAAACGATTTGGAGATCAGCCTTCAATTAATCAAAAAAAGCCAAGTCCCCAGAAGGTGCCGTTCCCTAAATATCTTGGTGAACGAGGCTTGCATCAGATGGTCTCCAGCGCGGTGGTTAAAAGCCGGGTTTGAAGCTTGAGTCCGCCACTCCCTGGCTGGTTGCATTTAGGAAACCTACTTTATCTCCTTCAACCTCTGTTGTTGGTTTTTTCCCCATTAAAAAAAAATAAATAAACGTTCAATTTGCATACGGTAATATTCACCCCTTTTAGTGTGCCAGTTCTATAATTTTTACAAACATATGCAATTGTGGACCCACCACCACGATCAAAAAACCATGTAGAGAATATTTCTAAAACTCTCCAAAAATGCACTCTTTGTATTCAATCCTTTCTACCCCCCCACCCCAACACCCCCTGCAGCCACTGATCTGTTTTCCGTCCCTATCATTTTTCCTTCACGTGAATGTCACATAAATGGAATACACAGGATGTGACCATATAACTCCAGTTTTTCTTTCACTTGGCAAACTGCATTTGAGATTCAGCCATGTTTTCTCCCTGTATTGCCGAGTAACACTCTATGGTTTTGAAGAACCTGTTTGTTCCTCCATTCTTCAGTTGAAGGACATTTGAATTGTTTCCAGTTTGAGGCGATTTGAATGAAACTGCTGTAAACATTTACATACAGGTTTCATTTCCCTCGGGTAAATACCCAGGAGCGTGCTTGCTGGGCCATATGGTTGGTGTATGTTTCACTTTATAGGAAACTGCCAACTTGTTTTCCAAAGTGGCTGTACCACTTTGTATTCCCACCTGCGATGGATGAGAATCCCAGCGGCTCTGCGTCCCCGCCGGTGCTTAATAGTATCAGCTTTTAGGGGTGCCTGGGTGGCTCAGTCGGTTGAGCGTCCGACTTCAGCTCAGGTCACGATCTCACGGTCCGTGATTTCGAGCCCCGCGTCCGGCTCTGTGCTGACAGCTCGGAGCCTGGAGCCTGCTTCGGATTCTGTGTCTCTCTCTCTCTCTCTCTCTCTCTCTCTGCCCCTCCCCTGCTCATGCTCTGTCTCTCTGTGTCTCAAAAATAAGCAAAAACATTTTTTAAAAAATTAAAAAAATATTATCAGCTTTTAAACCGTTAGCTATTCTAACAGGTGTGAACCTTGGTTTCTAATCTGTAAAATGCAGACCATAGCTGTGCCTTCATGGTATTTTTGTGCATGTTAGTTGTTGTGGTCTATGTAAAGCACTTAGCCTAGCACAGTGCCTGGCAGGTAAGGGGGTTGCTAAATGCAAGTTGCATTACTTACTCTTCTGTCCAAGCCCCACATTCTTGCATGTGATGGATACTGTACACTATGCTTCTCGAGGCCCCTTCCCTGCGTGAGAACATCAGCCTATGTTGGTCCAATTGCTGCAGGGCTCTTTGAAGAGACCACTTTGTGTCTCTTTAAAACCAGGCTCTATTTTGTCTCCCTGGCTCTGTGCAAAGGGACCACGCAACAGCTGCCGGCTCCAAGCCAGGCCAGTCCCCAGGCGCTCCGAGGCCAGACTTCGGTGAGCAGGCCGTCTGGGCAACCCTTCTGCCACCGCCTGAGGCCTGGGGGTTTTTCTTGGCCTGCTCTCACCCCTGCTGCTGGCCATTCCTTGCCTGCTTGCCCTGCCAGCCCTCAGCTCCCGGCCGGAGGCACAGGGCTCTCCACGCTCGGCTCCCTATTAAATATGGCTTAACAACAACAACAAAAAAAAGCAAAACGGGTTTGTGAATCAGTCTCTAGGGGATTTGGCCTGGGAGGTATCATGGAGGGAAACAAACTGTACAAACACTCCTTTCAAAGCGTGGCTGAGCCCTTGGCCTAATCACAGTGGTCATCGTGGAGGCCGGAGACGAGGGCGTTCATTCCCTTTCCTGACAGCAGCCCCGTGGAGAAGTGTTAATGTGCCAGGTAGCCCTGATATTCAGCAGCAGCCCAAGTTCCCAGGGCTTTGGGCAATCTAGCGGCAGGCCTAGAGATACGACACAACGGGCTTAAGTAATCCAGACAGCAAACCTAAAGAAATGTGGGGCAGACGCAAAGATATCGGGAGTTCAGCCTCGGTGTTAGGCAATGTGCCTAAATAATGCAAATGGCTTGTAGATAACGGGTGACAGGCTCAAAGACACGAGGCAGTGGGCCTAAAGAAACCAGGCGCTGAGCTCAAGAAGTCATGTTAGGAAGAAGGAATACAGGGGACAAGTCCAAAGTGGGGTCACGTGGCATTGCTTATATGGCACTTTTGTGTGAATGAGAAAAAGTCACCCCCCTCTGGGCAAACACAAATATGGTCCTGTGGGTGCCCTACTTTGGGGAGCAGAGCATCCCCGTGGCTGGATATTCTTTGGCAGGACACGTCATGGCCAACATCCACGGCAGCCCTGGGTCCAAGGGCACTATGTTCCCCTAATGCTCCTCTGGGTTTCTTTCCAAGTGGCTTTTCATGGCCATCAGATGTGCCCCACCTATGAGTTAAGCTCTGAGCAGGCCCTCCTGGGTCACTGGGATTGTCTTCAGAGATCATGGCTTACAGTTTCTGGGGGAAGAAAGAAGGCCTACCAACAAGGGAGCTTGAGCTAATAGCCAAAGCAAAGCCTAGTCTTGGAGAGCCCTCAGCATGGGGAGGGAGAGGCAGATCCTGAAGCCATGATGGCACAGGGATGGCTGTCAGCAAGAGACTGACACCTCCACCCTCCTCCTTTGTCCAAGGAGGAACTGAGAACGGCAGGGGCAAGGACCTGGTAGGGGCCATGGAGTCATTCAGTGCCAGAATGCAAAGCAGAATTACAAAAGGAAGACAACTTGAACCTCCCTTCTCTTAGCTTCTGGGGCCCACACTGTCTTCGTTCTTCTTCTACCTCTCTCTGGCCATTCCTTTATGTGTCTTTGCTGGATGGCTCCTCCTCTTTCGTACCCCCCCCCCCCCCCCCCCCCCCCGCCGATGTTGGTGTATCCGGGGCTCTGTGCTCTGTCCTCTCCCTCCATGTTCTCTCTCGCCAAGAAATCTCATCCAGACCCATAACGTGAAATGTCACCTAAAGCAGATGATGCCCACATCTCCATGCCCAAGCGTGTTCTCTCCCCAGAGCTCAATCTTGTGAAGCTATCCTACCAGGTGACACTTCCCTGTGGGTATCCAATAGGCACCTAAAAATGAATAGGGCCTAATAAATCCTGATCATCTGTCCTAAGCCTTCTCCAGCCTCCTGTCCCCCCTCATAGGAAAGGACACTTCCATCCACCCAGTTTCCTTGAGATCCCTTTTCTTCATCCCATCTCCGTATCCAATCCATGAGCACTTTCTCTCAGTTCTATTCTCTAAACATGGGCAAGTCCAAACAATTCTACCTTCCAACATGGGCCCATCTACTTGTCTCCATTATCCCTATGACCATCTTGGCTCAGGCCCACATTACCTCTTGGGCTAACACAATAGCCTCCTAACTGGATGCTCCACTTCTCCTCTTGTCCCCACCCCCTCCAACCATCTCTACAGGTGGTTGGGCTAATCTTTTAAAAACATGAATTCTAGGGGCGCCTGGGTGGCGCAGTCGGTTAAGCGTCCGACTTCAGCCAGGTCACGATCTCGCGGTCCGGGAGTTCGAGCCCCGCGTCAGGCTCTGGGCTGATGGCTCAGAGCCTGGAGCCTGTTTCCGATTCTGTGTCTCCCTCTCTCTCTGCCCCTCCCCCGTTCATGCTCTGTCTCTCTCTGTCCCAAAAATAAATAAATGTTGAAAAAAAAAATAAAAAATAAAAAATAAAAACATGAATTCTATCACACCACTCTCAATATAAAACTCTCCAATGGACGCCACTCCCCTCGACTAAAATAGAATCTCCTGATCATGGTCTGCGGGGCCCTACACAAACCAACCCTTTACTATTTCACCAGCCTTCTCACAAACGTTCCATCCCATTAACCTTTCTTCTGTTGTAACCTCCCATGTAAGGTCCTTGGACAAGCCATCCCATTCTTGGAATACTCTTCCCACTGACACGAGGCTGGCTTTTTTTTTTTTTTCTTTTGTCATTTGGTCTCAGTTCCATCTCTAGAGAAGACTTCCTCGTCTATCAATCTCAGTCTCAACTATCTACCTGATCAAGCTCTATCACATTAGTTTATTTTTACTTTCCATGTAACACTCATCACTCAGATTATTTTTCTTGCTCTCATATTTCCTGTCCTTTCCTTCTACAACGCAAACTCCCTGAGAATAGAGGGTTTGTCTTTTTCCCACTGGTTGTCAGAGTATCTCGTTTATTAAAGGTGTTCAACAAATATTTGTTATGTGAACAAATAATTGAACGAATGAATGAATGAATGAATGAGTGAGCACTGGATTTGTAGACTGAGAACCTGGGCCCCATCCATCTTCCCTGTGTCCTTGAGAAATATATTATTATTCATTAACTTTGCACACTTTCCAAGACCCTGCTGTAAGAGAGGCCGATGGATAAGAAGTCCCTGCCATGAGAAGTTAACAGAGGGACCCCGGAACCAGCCCAGAGGAAGTGATATCTAAATTGAGTCCTCGAAGACTAGGAGGTATTGCAAGAATGGTCTGGGGAGAGGGAACAGCAGGTACAATTTCCTGAGATGAGAGAGAGAAAGCATATTTTGTTTCAGGAATGGAGAGGAATTGTCAATGGCTGGAACCATACAGTAGAAAGAATCAAAGAAGGAAGTAAGAAGGATGGAGGAAAGGAAGAAAGGAGAAAGTAAAGCAGGCAGGGAAAATTTGAACCTTGTCTTCTGGAGGCTTCTATTTGGAAATCAGGAGGGAAGAAGTCCGGATCCTGTCCTTGGCCTTCTCTTGTCCCAGTCCTCCAGCCCTAGCTACTTGGACAGTCCCCTTTTGGTTCTCCCCTATGCCTGATGAGAGCAACGGAGGACACTCCAGGGTGGTCTCGGTCTACTATAATCCCCCACTCATCTGGACAGTTCTTTACAATTCAATAGGCTCCTTGAACCTCAATACAACCTTCATTTACAGAAAACTGAGTCCCAGAGCCAGAGGGATTTGCTTGGAGCTACAGAGCTGGAATGAGAACCAGCTTTTTGGCCCTTGGCTGGAGCTCTCCATGCTGTGCTACAACCTCTTTTCTCCTGAAATCTGTCTTCTTGGGCAGAATCTTCGCCTCCACCCAGGGAGTGTGCTATGAAGGAACTGAAAGCCTGACCTGGCACTTTCCAAGGGCCTCCTGCTGTGTTCCCTGTGCTCCAAGAGCTTTGTACAAGCCATTGGTGCCATTGATGGCTCTGGGCCAAGCTGACGGCATCTGTTCTCACTTAAAGTATTTATTTTGAGAGTCAAGTGTAGTTGAGCTGCATATTTTTTGGCCGAACCAGGCTGGCGATGGACTTGGCCTGTGGTGATGCCTGGGCTGTTGAGGAGACCCAGAAGTGGGTCCCCTCTATTAAGAAGGCCTTCTCAGCCCTGGAATTAGGCAGCTGCCCCATTTCTTCCCAAGTCCCTGGTGAATGGTGTTATATTCATGACATACTAGCAAGGGATGAGCGGAGCCAGGGAGGGGGTCCATCCTCTCCTGGCTCTCCAAATCATTGCATATCCTTGGGCAGATTTCTCTGTTCTGGTGGGCCTCCTGTGTCACGTGGAGACAACACTACCTGCTTCACAGAGTACCTAGGAGTCGCTGCGAGGTAAGTGGGAGAAGTGAAAAGTGCTGGTCAATCAGAGGCAGTTGCGATGATTGGTCAAGTGGCATGTGGGGTGGCCTGGATGTTTCTTGGCCCTTGCCTTAGTGTCTTGAAGACACAATGACTCACTGAGCACCGGGTCAGCAAGACCGCTGTCACTGTCCTCAGCAATGAGAACCTTCATGTGAGCTTTTAATAACAATTTTGAGGGCCAATGTCATTAGGGGCTGTGGTGCCAGGCACTGTGCTTCACAGGTGTTGTTTTGTGTAATGCACATGAGCAGCCCCAGACGTCAGGATGATTCCTCCTCAATTTCTCTGGAAAAGCCAGGGCTATGCTGTTTGCCTGTGGGGCAGTTCCTATGATGCTTCTGCATTAACCCTCCAACATGGCGGCACTGTTGGACTTCCCATATACGTTAAGAAAACTGATTATATATTTACTTACTGGGAGCAGCCATTTATTACGTAGGGTGAGGATGGTTAAAAGGGACACTAGGTTGAAGAGGGACTTTGGGAAAGACCCAGAAAGTCTACTTTGAGTGCATAAGCAGTGTCAAAGAAGCAGCCTTGAGATTAAGGGTTGGAAACATGGAACACAAAGGAAGAGCGTTAGAAGTGTTTGTGTAGAGGGAAGACTCAGGGCCAGGCTGCTGACTTCAAGCATCTGGAAAAGTAGAGATGAAGGAGAGAAGGCTCAGGCTGTTCTCGAGGCTCTGGGGGGACACAAGGGTCAGAGCAGAGAAGGTTTTTCCTCTGTAAGAGCCTTGTGATGGTGGAGTGAGCTGCTTCCACTGGGACTGGGCCGAGAGCACTCTCCCTGTAGTTTTCTCTGTAAGAGCATCCATTTTTTGGAATCCTTATGACTGCCGTTAATGTGAAAGTGAAAACAGGAGGGTGCCTATTGGTGCCACTATGTAGAGGGTTCCCAATTCTGGACAAAGGCTGCACCAAATAATCTTTTTAAATTGAAGTGTAGTTGACACGCAATATTGGATTCGTTTCATGTGTACAATACAATGATTCGACATTTATATATGTTATGAAGTGATCAACACCATAAGTCTAGCTGCCATCTGTCACCATACAAAGTTGTTATGATATTAGGAGCTCTGTTCCCTATGCTGTACATTACATCCTCTGACTTATTTTATAGCTGGAAGTTTTTACCTTTGAATCCCCTTCCCCTATTTTACCATCTCCTTACACCCTCCCCTCTGGCAACCACCATATTTTTCTCAGCAGCCATGACTCTGTTTCTGTTTTGTTTGTTCCTTTGTTTTTTCTTGTTGTTGTTTGTTTGTTTGTTTGAAGATTCTACTTATAAGAGGAGTCATACAGTATTTATCTTTCTCTGTCTGACTTATTTCACGGAGCATAATACCCTTTGGGCCCATTCATGTTGTCACAAGGCAAGAATTAATTCTTTATTATGGCTGGGTCAAATTGCATTGTATTTATATACCATATCTTCTTAATCCATTCATCAATCAGTGGACCCTTAGGCTACTTCCATACCTTGGCTATTCTACACAATGCTGCCATGAACATAGGGGTGCATGCATCATTTTGAATTAGTGTTTTCCTTTTTTTCACATAAATACCCAGAAGTGGAATGGCTAGATTGTGTGATAGCTCTATTTTTAATTTTCTGAGGAACCTTTATACTGTTTTCCATAGTGGTTGCACCATTTTGTATTCCTATCAACGGTGCATGAGGGTGCCCTTTCTCGGCATCCTTACCAACACTTGTTATTTCTTGTCTTTTAGATACTAGCCATTCTGACAAGTGGGAGGTGATATCCCATTGTGGTTTTGATTTGCATTTCTGATGATTAGTGTTGTTGGTCATCTTTTCATGTGTCTGTTGGCTATCTGTATGTCTTCTTTAGAGAAATGTCTATTCAGGTCCTCTGTCTACTTTTTAACTGGATTGTTGGTTTTGTTTTGTTTGATATTCATAAGTTCTTTATATGTTTTGGATATTAACCCATTATCGGTTATATCATTTGTAAATATCTTCTCCCATGCAGTAGGTTGCCTTTTCATTTCATGGATAGTTTCCCTCACTGTGCAAAAGCTTTTTAGTTTAATGTAGTCTCATTTGTTTATTTTTGCTTTGGCTTCCTTGCCTGAGGAGATAGGTCCAAAAAAGTATGCCAACACCGGTGTCAAAGAGCATACTGCCCATGTTTTCTTCTAAGAGTTTTATGGTTTCACGTCTGACATTTAAGTCTTTAATCCATTTCAAGTTTATTTTTGTATCTAGTATAAGAAAGTGGTCCACTTTAATTCTTTGGCATGTAGTGGTCCAGTTTTCTCAACACCTTTTACTGAAGGGACTGTCTTTCCCCATGGTATATTCTTGCCTCCTTTGTTGCAGATTCATTGGCCCCCTAAGCATGGGATTATTTCTGGATCCCTCTACTCTGTTTCATTGATCTATGTGTCTGTTTGTGTCCTAGTACCATATTATTTTACTTACTTTAGCTTTGTAATATCGTTTGAAATCAGGGAGTGTGACACCTCCAGATTTGTTCTTCTTTCTCAAGATTGCTTTGGCTCTTTGGGGTCTTTTGTGGTTCTATACAAATATAATATTATTTGTTCCAATTCTGTGAAAAATGCCATTAGTTTGATAGTGATTGAGTTGAATCTCTAGAGGGCTTTGGGTACTATGACCATTTTTTTTTTCCAGTTATTGACTTATTTTTAGTTATATCTACACCCAACATGGGGCTTGCATCCCTGATCCTAAGATCAAGAATCATATGCTCTTCTGACTGAGCCAGGTAGGCACACTGGGTATTATGAACTTTCTAACAACATTAATTGTCCCAATTCACATGCATGATATATTTTTCTGTTCATTAGTCATCTTCTTTCATCACTGTCTTATCGTTTTCAGAGAGTAAGTCTTTCACTCCTCGGTTAACTTTATTTCTGGGTATTTTATTCTTTTTAATGCAACTGTAAACGGGATCATTTTCTTAATTTCTCTTTCTGGTAGGTCATTATTACTATATATACATGCAACAGATTTATGTATATTAGTTTTATACCCTGAAAACTTACTGAATTCATTTATTAGTCTCAAATGATCTTTTAAGTAAGAATCCATTTGAATTACCTTCTGTTCCTTAAAGGATGCTAAACACATTTGTTAAGGAAAAGATATCTGTGCAAGGGGAATAATTGAGGAGTCTGCATTTGCAGATTTAAAAAAAAAATCAAAATCAATTTTATTGTACCCAAAACAGTGGAATTAACTGTGCATACTAAACTATTATACATATATTAAACTATATATAATAAGCTATTATATATATAAATATATATATTTATATGTAAATGTAAATATGTGTATTTTAAGTTCTAGAAAATAAAGTTTGTTTTCGCAGATAGTGATAAACAAAATTAAAACTGCATACTTTAGCAACATCAAAGGCTCAGTGGGGCAGGCAAATGACTTGAGTAGGGAGAGCAGTGTTTGACTTCCAAGCATCTTAAGGGCAGGGACCTGCCAGCTGCCTCGTTCAGTGCCTAGCACACAGTATTCCAGCACGTAACACAATGCCTGGCACAAAGGAGATCCTCGATACATATTTGCTGAGTGAAGAAAGTTATATTATTGTGTGAACATTCTCATGAGTGTGCACATACTTTAAAAAGCATAATTGGGAACAGCCTTTCTGAAGGCTGATTCACCATAATCTGCCTTAAGGAACCTGGTTGTTTCCTGGCATTTTTATCAACTACGTATTCTTTGAATTTAAAAAAGTGTACTAATTTTCCAGATATTAGGATGTATCTTGCTTTTAAATCTTTAAATTTTTATAAATAAAGGCTTTTTTTTTCCTAGTGAATTTAAAATTTTCTTTTTATAGCTTCCACCCATTGGTCTAATTCCACACAGAATAAATTCCATATTTCAAAAGAGCTATCATGTCTTTTGTTTAAAAAAAAAAATCATGTTCTTTACAACCATGTTGTGTTTTCCTGGCTAAGCATTCTCATTGTTAAAAAAAATTTTTTTTTAATATTTTTATTTATCTTTGAAGGAGAGAGAGAGAGACAGAGCATGAGCAGGGGAGGAGCAGAGAGAGGGAGACACAGAATTCGAAGCAGGCTTCAGGCTCTAAGCTGTCAGCACAGAGCCCAATGCGGGGCTCGAACCCACGTACCGGGGGATCATGATCCGAGCGGAAGTCGGATGTTTAACCGACTGAACCACCCAGGCACCCCTCCTTAAGCATTCTCATTGTTTAGATGTTGATCTTGAGCTATTATGATATTCCAGATGTTTTACCATCCTGATTATCATCTTCTGGATTCGATTCAATTTGTGCGTGGCCCTCTTCAATTATGGTTGGTCCTCAGCGTTTATTGTTAGACTATGCTGACATATACAGCCTAGAGGATAGAATAGGACAATCACCTTCTTTGTCTTAGGTCTCTATTTTTTAGCCTAAGAATATATTGATTTTATTTGGGGGGAATTTATTCATTTAAAAATTATACATGAATATTTTATCTTCTAAAAGTCAATTAATCAAAGAATATATAACAATGTATTAAACTTCTCATTACCTTCCCTTCATTCCCAATCCTTTTTTTTTTCCCCCCTTTTTGAGAGAGTGAGAGCGTAAGTGGAGGTGGGGGGAGGGGAGAAGGAAAAGGGAGAGAGAGAATCTTAAGCAGATTCCAAGCCCAGCACAGATTTGGAGGCGGGGCTCGATCTCACAACTGTGAGATCACTACCTGAGCCAAAATAAAAAATCAGACGTTTAATAGACTGAGTCACCCAGGCACCCCCCACCCATTCCCAATGTATTCCCCTCCCTAGAGGCCACTTTTCTTCATTTGTATGTATTTAAACATATATCTAGGCTTTTGTTTCAGATAAACATATTTTTATATATTCATCTTGTTTTGCTGTCTGTTTTTCATTTAATTCTTTTTTTCTTTTTAATGTTTTTATTTTATTTTTGAGATGGAGACAGAGCATGAGCAGGGGAGGGGCAGAGAGAGAGGGGGAGACACAGAATCCGAAGCAGGCTCCAGGCTCTGAGCAGTCAGCACAGAGCCTGACGTGGGGCTCGAACCCATGGACTGGGAGACCATGGCCTGAGCTGAAGTCAGACGCTCAACCAACTGAGCCACCCAGGCGCCCCTGTCTGTTTTTCATTTAACAGTATGGCTTGAAATTTTTCACGTGTGTACATATATTTTTTTAAGTGGCTTCATGGTACTCCTCAAGGTGGACATGCTATGATTTATTCATGGACTGCCATACGTTGACATTGAAGTTGTTACCATTTTATATGTTTGCTATGGCAAACCATGCTCTGATGAACACCTTCATGCTCTGACATACATTCAAATGGTTCCTTATCCTAGATTTGCAGAAGTGGCTAGTTGAGTGCATTTAAAAATTTTTCATCATTATTGCCAAATTGCCTTTCAAAAAGACACCAAGGGGCACCTGGGTGGTTTAGTCGGTTAAGTGACCAACTTTGGCTCAAGTCATGATCTTGCGGTGTGTGGGTTCAAGCCCCCTGTCAGGCTCTGTGCTAACAGCTCAGGGCCTGGAGCCTACTTTGGATTCTGTGTCCTCTCTCTCTGCCCTTCTCCCATTCATGCTCTGTCTGTCTCTCTCAAAAATAAAACAATAAAAATAAATATTAAAAAACAAAAGACACTAAAACTGGGGGATAAAAAAGACACCAATAGCTCACGAGAGTGCCCATTTAATTGCATTCTCACTAGCACCAAAATGATCAATATATAATTTTTATTAAGCTGATTGGCCAAAATTCATAAAGTAATAATTTAATAATGGCGAAATTGAGTATTTTTTTAAAATATGTTTTGTTTCACCATTTTTGTATCTATTGTGAATTTTGTGTTCATATTGAGTCATTTCTAATAACATTTCTCTTTTTCATGAATTGTTTTTAAAATCACATTCTTAAACTCTTCCAAATTTTCTTCCTTCCTCTTTCTCTTCTCAAATATATCCTTCCTGAATCCTCTGTGAGTCTACTAACATAAGCTTATAGCTCTATAAGATTGAAGTATAACTGGGGCGCTTGAGTGGCTCTGTTGTTTAAGAATCTGACTTCTGATTTTGGTTCAGATCATGATCTCACAGTTCATGGGATCAAGCCTCACATTGGGGTCTGCACTAATAGTGTGGAGCCTGCTTGGGATTTTCTCTCTCCCACTTTCTCTGCCCCTCTCTCACTATTTCTCTCTCTCTCTCTCTCTCTCTCTCTCTCTCTGTCTCTCTCTCTCTCGTTCAAAAAATAAGCAAATAAACATTGCCATTTTAGGTTGGTTCCACCCTTCCTGGATTCTATATTTTCCTCTTTCTTGGTTTATTCTGTTGTTTCATTAGGGTACAACCTCAAGTAGTTTCAAAGAATTACTGTAAGAGGTGAAAATTTCAAGTCCTTGTTTATTTGAAAATGGCTTTATTCTACCACTCAACACTTTAATGACAGTTTGGCTGGGTATAAAATGATATGAACAAAATAATTTCAAAGGCATCATCTCCTGGTATCTAGTGTGCTGATGAGAAATATGATGCCAGTCAAGTTGCTGGGCCTTTAAATCCTCTGAAAGTCACTTCCATCAAAGGGGGGCTTGCAACAATGAAGAGAAGTTCAACAACAATTGCTGTCCAATTTTGTGCACCTCAGAGATCAAAAGCAGCAATCAGCAATCAGAACACAGATCTGATATTCTGAAAACAGGGTCTTTTTTACCCACCCTGGCTTCTGCAAGCTGTGTGCAAGCTGCTCTAGGAATATGTGCACATCTGCCTTCCACCTGGCTGGGGATGGGGAATGGGTAGCTGCTGCTGTGCCAAGAGCTGAATTGGCTGAAATTAACCAAATTTATTGTGCAAGGCTTCAATAGACTCCAGAGTTACAAAATAGTTACATCAGGGGCACTTGGTTGTTCAGTTGGTTAAGCATCCGACTTGGGCTCAGGTAATGATCTCATGGTTTGTGGGTTTGAGCCCCTCGTCAGGCTCTGCTGACAGCTCGGAGCCTGAAGCCTGCTTCAAATTCTGTGTCTCCCTCTCTCTCTGCCCCTCCCCTGCTTGTGCTCTGTCTCTCTCTCAAAAATAAATATTAAAAAATATTTAAAAAATTAACAAACAAAATAGTTACATCAGATAGATTCTGCCACTGTGATTGTTGTCTAGTAGGAAGATTTTTGTGTTTCCTCCTCTGCCATTTTCCCAGGATCATTTGTGTAGTTATTCCTTCTTAGATTTCAATTACACGATGTTTGATATTCTCTCACAGATCACTGTAGTTCTTTTCATTTACAAAATTATTCTGGGAGCACCTGGGTGGCTCAGTCAGTTAAGCATCCAACTTTAGCGTAGGTCATGATCTCATGATTCGTGAGTCTGAGCCCCACATCAGGCTCTGTGCTGACAGCTCAGAGCCTGGAACCTGCTTCGGATTCTGTGTCTCCCTCTCTCTCTGTTCCTCCCCTGCTCATGCTCTGTCTCTCAAAAATAAATAAATGGCAAAAAAATTTTTTTTTAATTAAAAAATAAAAAATAATTCTTTCCTTTTTATTGGATCATTTCTTTGCTCTATCTTTAGTTTACTTATTAAAATAGCCAAATATCCAACCTGCCATTAAATCTATTTTTAAACATTTTAGGTTGTTTTTTTAGTTACAGAATTTTTATTCTTTTTTTAAAATAGTTTTTATTTCTCTGCTGAGATTTCTTACTTTTGCTTGTTCGTATTCATATGAGCTTCATATTCCTACTTGCATGAATTACTTTAAAATCTTTGTCTGCTAATTTCTACATCTGGTTCATCTTGCAAGAAGTCTCCAACGATTGCCTTTCCTTTTGGGGATGAGTCATAATTTCCTGCTTCTTCCCATGACTAGTAATTTTGGAGAGTGTCCTGGACATTTGGAATGATACATCTTAAAGAACTT
Organism: Herpailurus yagouaroundi; assembly: GCF_014898765.1. Lineage (NCBI taxonomy): Eukaryota > Metazoa > Chordata > Mammalia > Carnivora > Felidae > Herpailurus > Herpailurus yagouaroundi. The sequence goes on from NW_024412404.1 coordinate 50,643,809, forward strand.
AAAAGATTCTGTTACAATCTTCTGAAGAGTATAGATATTTTTGCTTTAGCTGTCATTTAACTCAATCAGACTCAAACTTCACATTCTAAGTCTTCTATGGTTGTTGGCTTAGCTGGACCTCTTGAAGTTGGCCTCACACCAGCATAATTCAGGAGTTAGCACAATTCATTTATGAAATGGAGGCTCCCCTTCTCTGATTCTCTCCTTTCTGACTTTTTCTCTCACTCTTTAGTTCCTGTGGTCATCACAAATTCTGTCTTGTGGATCCTCAAACCTGTGAGACTGTGGGTTTCTGTCCAAGATTTAGTTAGTTGCCTTACCATCTGTCCTCAGGTGAAAAGCTCTAAAAATGAGAAATTCACTCATTGCTGCTTCCTTCTTCCAAGAATTGACTCTCTTCCAATTCCTGCCTGGTTTTGGTTATTCTTCATGTCCTTTAATATGTATATATTATAGTTGGTACCTGAAGGAGGTTTGTACTAATAGGAGGTACTCTGCCATTACCAGAGGTTTTCCCCATACACTTTCAACACATACTTTTTCTTTTACTTTTCTGTTAATGTCTAGATTACATGCACGTGCGTGCACACACACACACACACACACACACACGATAAATTCTAGCTTGCTTTTACTTTCCCGCCTCCCCATCTTCTCATGTTCTCATGTTGACGTCATTTGAAATTTTCCGAATATTAATTTTATACATTTATTTGTGCATCAAAAGTATTTGCATTTAACTATACATTAAGTAAAACTCTGTCTTGAATTCCTCATCCACTCCTTTCTTGTTTTGCTTTTTCTAAGTAATTATTTCAGAGAATATAAACATGGCAAAGTTTGTGATTTTCTGATTGTCAAAATAATATTTATTTTGTCCTCCCATTTGAATCTAATTTGAACGGATATGATTTTACAGGTGAAAAATTACTTTCTCACACTTTTGAACATATTGCTTTACTGTTTTTCTATCAGTATGCTATTGAGAAGTCTGATTCCAATTTTATTATTATTTTTTGTAAATGAATGATTATTTCCTGCCTGGAAACCTTATAGGACCCCCCCACACACACACTCTAGCCTCAGTTTTATGAAGTTTTACATGGTATGTTTAGTTCAAAGTCATCTTACTTTTCTAGGAACTTAGTGGTTCCATCATTATGAATGATCAGCTCTATACAATTATTTTTTTCTATTAAAAGAAAACAATTTGTTTTCTCTTCTCTGTTTCCTTCATTCTTTCCAACTAGAAAAATTTTTTTTAAATGTTTACTTATTTTTGAGAGGGGAGGGAGGGGCAGAGAGAGGGGGACAGAGGATCCAAAGCAGGCTCCACGCTGACAACAGAGAGCCCAGTTGCAGGACTTGAACTTGCCAATTGTGAGCTCATGACCTGAGCTGAAGTGGGACACTCAACTGACTGAGCCACTCAGGTGTCCTCCAACTAGAAATTAAAAAAAAAAAAAAAAAACTTTAATGTTTTTATTTTATTTTTGAGAGAGAAAGACAGAAAGTGAGTAGGGGAGGGGCAGAGAGTGAGAGGGAGACACAGAAACTGAAACAGGCTCCAGGCTCCTAGCTGTCAGCACAGAGCCCAAAGCGGGGCTTGAACCCACAAACGGTGAAAGCATGACCTGAGCTGAAGTCAAATGCTTAACCGACTGAACCACCCTGGCGCCCCCAACTAAAAATTCTTTTAGTTGAATGTTGGAAAAACAGAATCTAGACTCCGCATCTCAACTGTTTTTGTTCTATTTTAATCTTACTGTTGTTTTAAATTATATTTTGCACAAATGCCTCAACTCAGTTTTCTACATGATTAAATTGCTCTTCGGCTATTTCATGCTGCTTTCCAAGCCCACCTCGTAATGTTTTTGTGGCCAAAATTTTAATTTCCAAGACTTTTATGGGATTCTTTTTCTTTTTCTTTTCTTTTCTTTTTTTTTTTTTTTTTTTGAGATCTTAACTGGACCAATTCTAAAATCTTTTTCTGGTGCCTGAGTTGGTTCCTTTAGTTTTAGCCCTCGTGCTTAAGATGAGCACCTCTCAAATGTTTGTTCCTTCTCAACGGCCCCTTTCCTTTTATGTTCAAGATTCTATGTGTGTCTGCCTGTTCCTTTTAAATGGGACTTGGGAGCGAGATTTGGGAGGCCAGTCTGCAAATACTTTATCTTTATGGTGAAGTAAAGAAGTTAGACCACAAACTTAAATTACGTCTTTGACCCAAAACTTAAGAGAACTTAAAAGGAGAAATGTGCAAGACTACCGTCCAGCAGAGTGTAGACATTGTACCTCGAGAAATATCTGAAAATGCTGACTTTTCCCCATGTTGGGAACATGGTGCAGGAATAAAGTTTCCAGAGAGCAGGAAAGGCAAAGATGACGATGGACTTCCAAGAAGAAAAGCTCTGTGCTTTGGCGAAGGGCCCTTCTTATTTAGAATCATCATGTACTTTAACGTGCCATTTGTAGATGACATTGAATTCCGCAACGCAGGAAGGGAGCAGGCTTCGTGTGGCATAATTGGGCCCAGCAGAGTATAACTAGTGGGGACCGGAGGACCTGACTGTCTCCCACTCTCTGCCCTCACATCATCTGTGTTTCCCAAGACCTGAGAAACAATGGAAATGAAATGAATGCTATAGCCGAACATTGCAAATCGTGGTCCTGCCTGAACAGCATTATTTCTCTTGGCCCAGTTTCCCAGGGCATACCGCTGGGCCTAATTTCTGTGCTCACATATTCTGCTGGGACTGCAGACCCTTAAGAGTACGAAAAGAACATAGGCAGTGTTAGGAGCGTGAAAAGCCATTCAGCACATTGATGCTTCTCTCTTGTAATACGGTCTTTCCCCCAGGATAGCATCTAATTGCTACTTGAACAAACCCACTGTCTTTACCTCAACAGCCTTGCCCAGTAGGCCATTGCAAACATTTATTATTCTTTGAGTGACAAAGCTCTTCCCATCTATCTCTTCTGAATTTGTTTTTTTTGAACTTCCTCTTCTGCCCCCACTCCTGTCATAGAGGCAATATCAAAAGTAGCAACATGCATTGATATTATCCACTCTGCTAAAGATCTTGTGTACTTCAGTGATACCCCCTTCCATGTCTTTTTTGAGGTTGGAGGATTTTTTTTTAACCTTTCAGTAACTTGTACAATTTTCTCAGGAAATCAGCATGAGAGAAAATATTTGCTAACATCTGACTTCCCTTCAACCAAATCTACCTGCTCTGGAAAAACTGCCAGAGAAACACATTTCCAGAAGGTTCTTTTTGGAGACAAAATGGTTGTCTTATTTCCCTGACTATTTCTTAATGTGCTCAGAGGAAAGGAAGGATGTCAAGTGTTTATTCTGATGATTCAAAGAAGGAGCTAGAACACGAGCAAGGGGGTCTTGGAAAATAATGCTTCCACCTGATAGGGATAGTTGCCATTTATATGGAGTAGCCATGCTAAGTCAGGCCTGTACTACAGAATCTCCTAACCTCATAGCAACCCCACAAAGTGGATCTTATTATCGTTACTATTTAATTTTTTTTAATGTTTATTTATTTTTGAGAGAGAGAGAGCGCACGAGAGCACGTGAGCAGGGGAGGGACAGAGAGAGAGGGAGACACAGAATCCGAAGCAGGCTCCAGGCTCCGAGCTGTCAACACAGAGCCCGACAGGGGGCTCGAACTCACAAACCACGAGATCATCACCTGGGTGGAAGTCGGAGGCTTAACCGACTGAGCCACCCAGGCGCCCCTATCATTACTATTTATAGGTGAGGAACCTGAAGCTACATATATAGAGGTAATAATAATAATAATAAATGGCGACTTCCATTTAGGGAGCATTTGCAACATGCCCTGCATCTGCCTGTCTCTGTTTACATAGATCTCACCTGACATAGGTGACATAGTCCTGACAATAACTCATGGGGCTTTCTGTCTCTGACACCCTAGCTTACCATTTCCCTGTCCGATCACTTTGACAATTATTGAGTCTTTTCATGTGAGATTTCCTCACTGCCTGATTTCCACTGATTTCCGAAATCCTTCCTGCTATCCAATGCACTGATAGGCCGAGCAAAATCCTTAATTTCAGAAGGCCTTGTCCATTGCCTCACCTAAGTTTTAAAACAAACTCCGAACGTCAACCATGGTAGGTGGCTACAGCCCCATCTCCGGGCAGGTCACATGATCCTTGCTGGTCGGATGGAGTCCTCCTTCTCCCTCGTCTCAGTGATTGGTTCAGTGATGGGCATGTGACCCAAAGCCGATCAGGATCCTTTCAGGACTTCTCTGTAGAGCCGGTAGGACGATAATCTCTTTCCTTCGGGTTTTGTAAATTGGGTGGAGGTGAATCCGAGGCTGGTAGCTGCCATGTTCCTTGCCACCTGAAGGAAGTCTGTACATCAAAACCAACCCAGAGAAGAACAGCTAAAAGATGAGGACACAAAGATTTAACAGTACCTTTTAAGCTTTCAGATCCAGCTAGCTCTGAAGGCAATTCTACCCTCCGGACTTCCTTGTGATAACAACAAAGAAACATCCCTTCTTACTTAAACTGGTTTGAGTAGCCTTTCTGTCCCTTGCACCCCGTGGTGTGCTGGTAATCTGGCTGTCTATGGAGAAAAGAGAAAAAGAAAATTGATTTCTACTGTTTGCCAATTACCGTGGTGTAAATGCTCCCGTTGTGGCAGATTTTCAGCTGCCGGGGTCTAGCCAGCAGCTTGCCAGTTTCTGAACGGTTAACAATTGGCTTTTGTGAGCAGGTACCGGCCAGCACCAAGGGAGCACTGGGTGCAACTGAAAAAGTCCCTGCTAATTTGCTTTCCCGCAGGGCTGTTGAGATGAGAGGGGAGGCAGTCAGGGCACTTGACCAAGCTGCTTCTGCCCTTCTGCACCCCAGAAAGTTCTCAGATTCTACAGGCACTCCTAGATGGGGGGGTGGGGGGTGGAGAAATGCTCCCCATAGCACCACCTGGCAGACTTTTAATTCAAAAACTTAGGGGCGCCTGGGTGGCGCAGTCGGTTAAGCGTCCGACTTCAGCCAGGTCACGATCTCGCGGTCCGTGAGTTCGAGCCCCGCGTCGGGCTCTGGGCTGACGGCTCAGAGCCTGGAGCCTGTTTCCGATTCTGTGTCTCCCTCTCTCTGCCCCTCCCCCGTTCATGCTCTGTCTCTCTCTGTCCCAAAAATAAATAAACGTTGAAAAAAAAAATAATTCAAAAACTTAAACTTCCGCCATTGTATTTCTCGAAAGCGTAGTTTACGGCCACCCCCCTCATCGGAATCACCTACTGATCTGAGTCTGCATTCGTAACACGTTCCCCAGTTGATAGATGTACCCCCACGCCCTGAGCATGAGCACTGCTATTCTCCCTCTGGTTTGGTGCATGTGCTGTGTGCTCAAGTAGGCCTGACATGTCGCCCAGTCCTGCATGTGTCTTGCCTGTGCCTCTCGAAAGAGCCCTTTGGTATTTTTATAACATGGTCATCTCTGTCTTGTGTGAGATCTAGTATTTCAAGAGGGAAAGGGCCAAGGGGCAAGGAGATGAGAGGAGAATGTAGGGGATTGTTCACTGATAAACTCGTGTTCTTTCTCCTCTCACTCTCCACTCTCAACCTCTACCTCTGCTTTCTTGTATTTTCCTCTTAATTCTCTTTTCTTTACTCTCTGCCACTCAATTTCCAGATCTTTGAAATGGGGATAGAAAGATGAGCCCATGGGGCATCTGGGTGGTTCATTGGGTTAGGCATCCAGCTCTTGATTTTGGCTCAGGTCATGCTCTCACGGGTTCATGAGTTCGAGCCCTGCGTTGGGCTCTGCACTGACAGTGCGGAGCCCGCTTGGGATTTTTCTCTCTCCCTCTCTCTCTCTCTGCCCCTCCCCCCCCCCCAATAAATAAATAAACTTAAAAATTAGCCCATAGGGTAAAGAGGAGGAAACTGTCACACCCAGCACCCAGTACCTGGTAGCTGCTCAGTGCCTCTCAGCATCACCTTATCCTCCATTTTTCTTCTCTCTTGGTAACTGGCTGTCCCCTTGAGTTACTGTAAGAGATCTGATGGACCTACAAACTGAGACAGGTGTCTTTTTAAACCCATTTCAAGGTTTCTAGAGGATGCACTTTCTGTGTTGATATTTGTGGATTCTGCAGTTGATTTAAAAGAAAAAAAATTTTTTAATGTTTGTTTATTTTTGAGACAATGCAAGAGACAGAGTGCAAGCGGCCGAGGGGCAGACAGAGGGAGACACAGAATCCAAAGCGGGCTCCAGGCTCTGAGCTGTCAGCACAGAGCCCGACGCGGGGCTCCAACTCACGAGCCGCGAGATCATGACCTGAGCCCAAGTCGGACGCTTAACCGACTGAGCCACTCAGGTGCCCCGTGCCATTGAGTTTTTAAATGACGATGTCATCTTATTGACTGGTTTCCCGGGGAGGTTTCCTTGGGTTCCACAGATGGTGAGGAAGGGGAATGGCTGGTCTGAGAGCCTCTGGTCTTTGCAGCAGCAGGATCCCACTTGCACCAAGGGCAGTGACTCACCCTGTATTAATTGCACTGCAATTATCCCGGGGAGCCTGAGTTTCCTCTTGATGTCTCCTGTCTGGTTTCCTTGTGACCCGCGCAGCTGTCTAATAGAGATGGCTCTTACGACTTCTTAGTTAATGTGGTTCGTTATTTCCAGCGCTGCCTTCTGCCTTCAGTGGCTGGAGGTTTTTCCGACTCTGACTTGGAGACTTTCATGAGTTGTGTCTTCAATCAGAGCTTGGTGCTGCCTGCATTGTCTGTGGGAAAAATTTCATTTGCAAATCAGAAGAAGTTCACAGACTGTGTCGCCGTGTTGCTTCGCGAGACAGCGTTTTCATCTTCTGCGCGGCTCTCCCCAGTCACCTCCACGTGCCTTGGATGAGGAGAGAAAAGTCCCTCTCTTCCAGACCTCAACGAGAGCTGCGTAGACAGAGCAGGAGGCATGAATTTGTTTGCTCCTCAGCCGTGCTAATTATCTGCAGAGGGCTGCGGAACGAGGCGGTGTCTCTTCTCCCCGCGGCTTGCCACACGCTGGGTCATGCCACAGAGACCAGGATGTCTGGAGCCCCTAGAAGCTTCTGATGTCAAATGTCTTTAGGAAATTACAAAAATCAAAACTAACTCACCTAAAACTTTCTATTCCTCTCAAAACTCAGCAGACACTTGGATGGCTTTGGGAAGTTTCTGTGGCTCCCACTTGTCCTTTTCTCGGCTGAGGCTGAACGCAGCCCCGAGCCTGCAGCTTCTTGTTCAGGGACTACTTCGTGACTCAACCAGTTTTTATTGACAAGCGAACATCTTTAACTCTCTGTCAGAAACAGGAGGTCGTTTAGAAGGAGGGCAAAAGCCTCTGTGATCTTAGGGTGCATTTTCATCATCCAGAATGATAGCTGGCCTGGATGTAATGAGAAAGGGAGCCTCCTTAGGGAGTGGAAGTGGCAGTGGTAACGTCTGGACCCAGGCAGGGAGGGCCCCGGATGCTGGGGCCTGAGAGGAGCATCGGGCAATGCCTAGGGAGGCCACCCATTTCCACCCAAGAGCCAAGATGGTTGACAGGAGGCAAAAGGGAAAAGAATGAGGACAGAGCGAAGTAGACAGATGGTGGCAGCATCGGAGCAATCACATAGACAATGGGGGGGCTTAGAGGTGAGGCTGAGGGGCCAAAGAACAGACTCCCAAACAGCAGAGGCAGAAGCCAGCGAAGAAGGGGGAGACGTGGCACAGTCCTGTGGTAAGGAATACGGAAAACCTTGCCCACCTTAGCGGTCCCCCAAGACGCTGACTGCAACCCCCTTGGACTCTGCTCTGCGTGAGGGTTCAAGGGGGGGGAGGTTGTAGGACAGTGGTCTGAATGGTAACCTCTAAGAATATCTCCGTGTCATACTCAAAGAGCTGAGCTCTCAGCTATCCAGGAAATTCCTGAGATCTGGCATAATCCATTTCCCAGCAAAGATGAACGGTTAAAGCTTTACGTCCGAAGACACGATTTCCGTCTTTAAGGAGCTGATGTGAAATTGAACAGAGGAACATTAGTAAAAACTCTCTGATGGCTTATTGATGATAATGATCAAACAGCTACTACATACATACTCATCTCTGTGTTGGATGCTCTATTTACCTGGTCGATGATTTTCCTCAAACTTCATGAGGTGGGTATGGAGTAGGCTGTGGGGGTTCAGACAAGGAAATGATTGTGGTTGGATAGTCTCAGATGGTCTCCTTTAGGGCTGGTATTGAGCAGGATTTGAAGGATGAAGAGAACTCAGAGAAGTGGGATACACTTGGGGGTTGGTTTGTGGTAACTTTTGAATCATTCCTTCATATATTGATTCTCCTCGAAAGTAATGAATACATCCCACTCTCTCAGCTTCCCCTGCCTAACTGGGTAATTTCCATCCATCCCTTGTACCTAGATCGGAGAATTGCGTTTCTCTGGCTTGGTGAGGGAGCGCAAAATGATGGCGGCTGCAAATAACTCCTGCTGGCCAGACCTCCGGGGGCCAGAAGAGGAAGTCTTTGTAGTTGAGGCTCTGTGACTCTGTGGAATCATGGATTGAGGTCCAGGTTGATGACAGCTCTTGGGAAAGCCTCTTACTAGAGATCAGTGTGAAATTACTGGCCATATGGCTTTCAATCTATGGTAGCTAACACTTCCTAGCTCAGGAACCAAGAAGTAAAAAATGTGAGTAATGACTGCCCATCTACTACCTAGGTTTTCAGGAATGAGAATGCTCTGTGTTTTTAGGGACAGTCACTAGGAAACCTTGAACGTGGCCTTTGTATTCCAGGGTCAGTGCTTCCACGTGTCTCTTGAGCTAGTTAACGAGACCAGAGGTGAGCTGGAGTTGGTGTCCTTTTCTTTTCTGAAGAAATGAATACATAAGGGTTTGTGTTTTGTTTTGTTTTGTTTTGTTTTGTTTTGTTTTGTTTTGTTTTTGAGCTACTTTGCTTCAAACCAGTTCCCCGCAGAGCTACAGAAAAGATGTGCTGAAATGTCCAGGGTGGCTGATGTCGAAGTGTAGACTACCCTGTCAGTGACCCTTTTGGACCCAGAGCCCGAGTGTGGCCAATTCAAGTGGAAAGCAGTCATGGAGGCTCCGCCGTGTATCTGGACTGAGAGAGGAGCCCAACGTGACAGAGTCCTTACTCCCAGGCAGTTTACAGCCAAAGGGGATGGATGAAGGATACACACAGTAACTCCAACACGAAGCCGAATAGGCCGTGTGCGTGTCAGGGGCTCACATGCAGAAAAAGTTACATCCGATTGGTGGAGGTCCGTGGTTCGGGGGGGATGGAGCACACCGTCATGATCTTTGAGGGGCACCTGGGCAGCTCAGTCAGTTGGGCGTCCGACATTGGCTCTGGTCATGATCTTACAGTCAGTGAGTTCAAGCCCCGTGTCGGGTTCTGTGCTGACAGCTCAGAGCCTGGAACTTGCTTCGGATTCTGTGTCCCCCTCTCTCTCTGCCCCTCCCCTGCTCATGTTCTGTCTCTTTCTCTCTCTCTCTCAAAAATAAATAAAGAAGACCTTTGAGGACATGGGGCACCTGGGTGGCTCAGTTGGTTAAGCGTCTGACTTCAGATCGGGTCATGATCTCACCGTTTGTGGGTTCGAGCCCTGCACCAGGCTCTATGGCTCAGAGCCTGGCGCCTGCTTCAGATTCTGTATCTTCCTCTCTCTGCCCCTCCCCCACTCATGCTGTCTCTCTCTGTCTCTCAAAAATGAATACATTTAAAAAAAGAAAGAGAACTTTGAGGACAGAATAACATTTGAGAGGACACTTGAGGCAGAATTTCTTTTGTTACTGTTTTATGGCTAATGCTTATTTACTATACTTTAAAGTTTAAAAACAATACATATTTATGAGCAAATATTAAAAAGCATATAGAAGAAAATGAACATGCTCATAATCTCAGCACCTAGAAGAAAACAGAAGTAACATTTTGGTGTATTCCTTCTAGACTTTTCTCTACGTATACATGTCTACATATTCACACACACACGCACACACACACGCACACACACAGAGTTCACAAAATTGGGCTTATACTGAATAAATACTTCTGAGGCCCTACTCAACAGAATAACGAGTTTTCACATATCATTAAATATTCTTTAAAGCCATGGTTTACAAAGTCATTACATACTTGTTCCATAATTGATTTGGCCAATTTAGTCCAATTAGACATTCAGATTGTTTACATTTTTCTCCCAGTCAAGCTTTGCTGCATCTTCTTCCACACGAATCAAGTAGAAAAAGTTTTCATATGCAGAGATCAGGCGTGAGGGTAGAGGTGGAGTGGGTAGAGGGCATCCTGGGAAGAGGAGCGGGCGTGAGCAGGTGTCTGGAGGGGCAAAGCATAGAGATGCGTGGAAAAAGCAAAAGGGAGGGTGAAGGGAGATGGGTTAGGAACTAGGGCAGCACAGCTCGGATGAGGAGAGAGTGGTTGGAGGCCGTGACTCGTGACTCAGAAGTTCATTGGGAATGAGGCCAGCGAGGACTGAGGCGTCAACGGACCGATGATTTTGAGGCTTAATAACTTGGGAGAGTGGAGAAAGCCTGAAGAAATTGAGGCCTGGCAGGGGCAGTGACTTGTCCAAATTTGTGACCTTGCTAGGGGTTAGGCAATGCCAGAAACCAGATGCCCTGCCTTCGCGTGTTAACATGGGGAACGTGAGCCACCCAGCGTTAGCTGTTAGACATGGTGGGGCCTGGAGCCCGTGCCTGAGAGCAGGTCAGCCTGAGGTGAACGTCTGTCAGCGTGGCGTTGAACCTCATTTGCTTGGTGGGACGCGTACTGGGGACTGTCCAGTGATTAGGTAACAGGTGCCAAAAAAAACACAAAAAAACAAAAAAAAACCACCACCCACAAAAAACAAAAAAACAAAAAGGAACTTCTTACTTCGTTTTTTTTCAGACTTCGTTCTTCACCAGCAGAGTAAGACAAAGAGGCAAGAGAGGCATGTTTGTGGCTTCAGAGGGCGGGCCAAGAGAGTTCTCTCTGGATGTGCAGCCCCTGCTGGTCCTCGGTTTCGGTAGCATTGCCTCTCAAGCCACGCTGGCTTCCTGGAGCCCCCCGGGGCCACCCTGGAAGGTGTGCGTCACTCGTCCCATTGGGTGGACATCTCGTTAGGCTGCTGTGCCAAGTGCCCTTTTATCTCATGTTTAAATGGTAGTTTTTCCTCTGATTAGTTTTGCCGTATCCAACGGCTTTCGGCAGCTTCAAAAATCAAGACCAGTGCCTAATAACAAAAATAAAAATAAGAAGAAGAGAAAGAAAAAGAAAAAGAGAAAAAAAAAAAAAGAAAAAAAAAAGCTCACCTGATCTCCCCAGCATTTCACTGCCGCTTTGGAAATTGAGAGCCGTGCGTGGGATATTGGCGGCTAACAACCGTGGAAATAAAAAATGATTTTTGATCTCAAGGCCTAATATTATTCATATTTTTTATAGCCTCAAACAATGTCTTCAGATAATTCAGGTAAAGGCAAGCCAGAAACAAAACAACATCATAAAGGCATTATTACATACAGACACTTTCAGCTACGCTACACGCCTCACAGTGTCTTTGAACCCTGGATGATGAGAGAACCGTTTCACACTCCAGGGAATACTCTTGGAGCTGTTTTTACTTCAACAGAGGGTAGTGAAACAAAATTCTTTGGCTTTAGATATGTGCTCGGCACCCGCTCCACAGAGTTCTCTCCCTTCCTGTGTGTTTACCATCCATCAACGACCAACGACTCCATTTGGGAGGCCACGGGAAGGGCTGTGGCATTCCCAGGTGTGCTCCCCACCTGCGGAGCAGGGTCCTTAACCTTGGGGCCCGAAGATCTGGGCCTGCCCTCTGAGTGGGTGGGGGTTATGGAGCCGAGAGCACAAAAGCCTTTCATCAAGGAGAATTTGGCAACGGTGTCTTTCCGAGCCCTTGTTCCACCCAAAATAACACTGGCCAGCTCCATCAAATTAGATAAGGGCTGGGGACTGGGATGTGCTTCGAAAGGACAGAGGAAGCAGAGAGAGGGAGAAGGAAGATTCTCTTGGGGGAATCTCTCCCTCCTTATTGAAACTATCCGTTCTCTGGTTTGAAAATGCCAGTAACGTCTCAGCCAAGGAATGCATTTTCCTTTCCTCCCTGCCTCCCGTGTTCTACGGTCAGAGTTCTTTACTCGGCGTATTAAGTTCAAGTCTCAGGTTCTTAAGCTAGACTTCCCAGCTGCCTCGGCCTGAGGGGTCACTACTGTCCTTCCCTCCCACCGCATGGACAGCCGTGGCTCTCATCTGGTACCTGCTGTATCCTTCCTACAATTGTTCGGTTTGCCTGGCGGTGTTGGTATACTTCCTGATCTTTAAGTAGATTGCCAGAGGACAATGTTGATTTCGCCACCTCTTTTCTCTTTGTTCCTCAGCAGCATCTAACAGTTCCTTGCAGGGGGTTGATATCCAGTTCGTGTGGGCAGGTCCTGTGGCCACTGTTTCTCCATCTCACAAAGAAGGTGAGGACTGAACCCACCGATATGAGTTCACGTAGGCAGAGTCACAGGTATGCAATTAGTTCCAGAAGTTTCAACGCACTCTAGTGTTGCAGGTATTTCGAGAAGGGCAGGATTGACCAGGACGTGATTTCCCCAGCCAGCGTGTTTTTCACGGTCCAGCCCCTGCCACCTCCGTGAGAAGCCTTCCGTCTTGTTCTGAACCAGAGCGACGACCCCGCTCTAAGCTCGTAATATCTGTGCCATTCAAAGGGCAGTTGGCCCACACAATTTTTTGTATCTTTCTAAAAAAAGTTTGCTTATTTATTGTGAGAGAGAGAAAGAGAACACAAGCGGGGGAGGAACAGAGAGAGAGAGGGAGAGAGAGAATCCCAGGCAGGCTGTGCAGAGCCCGATGCAGGGCTCGAATCCACGAACCGTGGGTTCATGACGTGAGCCGAAATCAAGAGTCGGACGCTTAGCGGACTGAGCCCCCCAGGTGCCCCAGTGCACACAATTTTGTATTCTAGATTTGCTCGCCCATCTCACTGCCGTTAAAAAGCCCCAGGGAGATTAGAATTGTTTCTCACGTGGTATTCACACCCGTGTTCCAACATTCTTCTCTGTGTGTCCGGCACGGCTTTATCATGTCCTCTGCCGTCAGTAACCGTGTGTCCAGTGAACTGACCCGATCTGCTTTCGTCTCTGAGAAGCCTGCTGGGGTCTTGTGAAGAGGGAAGCCTCTTATTTATCTGGAAAGCGTCCACAAACCCCTGGAACAGCAAGAGAAACAAATGCTCTCAGGTTCCGTTTCTGCCCCATCCGTTCCTTCCCGAGTTGGCTTCCCTGCCCTCTCTGCACCCGCGAACGGGCAGTCAGCATTTCAACTGGCTTTTCCTCCTGGGCGACATAGTCCCCAGCCTTGGACTCCGTGTGTGTTGAGCTAGAACAGTCACTCACTGGAATCTAATTTCAGTTCTACAGAGGTTAATTTATCCTTTTTCAGGCTATGTACTCATTTAATCCAAAATTACCCGGCGACTAGCCTTCTCGATAGCAATTACACCCTACGAAAGCAAACTACTGAGCTTCGTGTATTGCTAATGGCCTTACTTTCCCTAGTTTTCCTTAGGGATAAAGTTGAATGGGGAAATTAGTCGCATTAAGCTGGAAAAATAGGGAACAAAATACATATTTTATATTTAAAAAAATCCTCCTGCTACCAATTATGGTCTTTATTAGAAACAGGTATTTTCACATTATGGGGCTTGTCTTTTTATTAAACAGAGCAAACCCAAATGAATAGTTACTTAAGAGGATCTTTTAAATAAATACTCAAGTCCATTTTAATATCTAATAATAGTGGCTGCCTCAAGTATTCAGATTTTAGCATAACCGGCAGGAAAACTGTTTGATGTTTTAATTATGTCCCTGAAAATGCTGAATGGGTTATAAAAAGCAATTTGAAGAAAATAAAAAAAGATTTTTTTTTTTTTTATTATTAGTGTTTTGGGAGAGAAGACCTTTTCCACATCCCATTAAAAACCTTTCTGCATTGTAAAAAGACTGTCTGCTGATACGTAGGCCAAATAAGCAAAGGACTTGCATCTGTTGTAAGTGTTCTCATTTGGGGAGAAAAATCTGGAAATTAAAAAAAGAAGACCTCAGAGGAACAGTATTCTGAGAGGGGGGAGCTGTGGAAATTGATCATGCCTTGAAAGAAAGAAAGGAAGAAAATCTTTTAATTACATTTAAAATTAGCCAGAGCCTCGTGCTTGTTCCCAGGAAGGTTCCCGGGAGGATTGGAGTGTTTCTGATGTAACTTGCTACCCCGGCCATGGCTGATGTCATCACTTCAAAACCCCACCTGGAGGTCTGGACTGTGGAGCAGGCAGTGGGGACATTCCCAGGCTAGATCCCCTGGCCTCAGGTCATTCTCCTGGGCAGGACTGGGGAAAGCTGTCCCCGAGGGGAGGGAAGCAATGAGAAGGGGAGACATTTCCAAGGAACGGAACCAGATGTACACGCTGCGGTGAAGGTGATTGAGGCTCAGCGGCGGCGGCTGGGCCCATAGAAGCAGGAGAGGGAAGGCTGGATTTGGGGTTAACTCTTTCTTCTCTCGGTAGGTGGAGGCCTGGTCTGGTGCGGGCCTGGCTCCCAGATAACATTCAAGCCTTCTTCCCAACGGCCAGATAGGAGGCACCCTGAGGAGCTCAGGGAAATAATCCTCCATGAGGCAAAATGAGCCCTTTCGCTGTGTGAGCTGCCCCGTGCGGGTCTATGCAGTGCTCTCCCCAGGGAATTCTAATTCTCATTCCTCTTCCTATTTCCAATCACTTTGCCCAAGCTGCATTCCAGACCGATGACCCTGTTGACCTCGGTATTTTCTTAAAACTCCCCCGACGAGGAGTAGCCCATCTCGAAGAGCAGTGCCAGCCCGGCTCCTACCTGAGAATCACGTGGGCAGTGTATACAATGCAGATTCTGCTCCGGCAGGTGTGGGGACGGCTCCCGAGGAGAGCCCGCGCTTCTCGCTGCTGGGTGGGCCACGCTTTGAGCCAGAAGACTGTAGTTTTCCATTTGCGGTTGCTTCTATTTCTGCCTTTTAGACTAAACAATGTATATTTTAAGGGATCAGGATCCTAAGCGGGTCTCTTTAGAACAGGGCCTTGTAGCACAGCGGTCTGTATTTATAGTGCAGGTGGATCCTGGTCCTCTGAGACATTTTATTCCATTTAGATAGAATGGTAGTCAACTAAGTACACTGATTTGTCACTGGCTACCAAGGAATGCCACCCTCCTTGTCCTCAAGGATCTTAGTTTTTGTTCACGGTGTCTTCTTTGAAGCATTTTTTTTTTCTTGTGCTGTTGTTTGGAAAAGCAGGCTCGATTTGTTTCATTTGTTTATCAGCAAATATCAACCACATCCCTCCTATTTACAGGCACTGAGCTGGGAGTGGGGGAATGACCAGCGGAATAAGACAGTGGTTGCGAGTCACAGCCGAGGAGGGCTAGACTCTCACGTTTCGCGGAGTGCTGCTGACGCGCTCAGCTCGCTTAGGGCTGCTGGGTTGTTCTCACATTTGCCCAAGGATCTGAAGTGCTCATCCTCTCAATACCCCTTAACATTTAGCTACGAAACCATGCATACCCCAGAGATGACATGATGAGAAGGAGCCCGCGGGGTCACTGACGCTGTAGGAGATGTGTGCAGTGTCATCTCTTTTAAGTTTTGCGGCAGCCCTGCGAGGTGGGTGTTATTATGCCCATTTCACAGATGGAGAAGTATAGAAGCGTTATTCAAATGTATTCAAAGTCATGTAGCTCTAAGCATCGATAGCTGACACCATTATATCGTTACGACGATCTTTTTTCCCTGTCTTCCTGCAGAGAACAGCTGCAGACTGAAAGATGGTGAAAGCTACAAGGCATTTGAGGACTAACCATTGTAACAATAGCTGCCAACCCCTCCTCTTTGTAACTGAAATGGATTTGCAACAACATTTGTCGGATGAACCAACAAACGCGTGACTTAAAGAACACTACAAATTAAAATTGAGAAGACATCACCCTTCCTGGATGGTATCAGGTTAGCTTCCTAGATCATGAAACTCCCAAGAGCAAACGATTCATTTTATTGGAATAGTAGTTATTATTATTACACTAATTAGCATCAGTAATGTGCCCAGCACGGTACACTTAGTATACAGCACTTCATTTAATCTTTACTATGACCTTTACAGATTAAACAAAGAGTGAGGTTCAGAGAGGTTCTCTTGCCCACTGGCCCAGCTGGCAAGTGGCAGAGAAGAGATTCAAACCCAGGACTTGGATTCTGAAGCCCAAACTCTGCCCGTCGTACCACACGGCCCAACGTGCAGCTTCCTTTAGCGGCTTGTATACGATGGTTTTCCTCTTGTAAGCATTTGAAAGCCTTTGCAGATGCTGTTGGGGCTCCCTCACACCTGCAGACAGTTCCCAGACACAGTCGTGGCTTTGTGGTCTCTTGGCCTGAGGCATTTTCTGGCCTCCTGATTGACAGGATCACGGGGCGAGGGGAAGTGCAAGAGAATGAATGCCCCAGAGAGATCCTCAACCAAGGAGGGTTGGGAATTGGTAGATTGATCCCCCAGCTTCCTTGCCTCTCTGACGGATAATTCAGAAGGATGCTACACCGTCTGCCGGGGTCTGTGTGAGACTGAGCCCCGGTCATGCACGCAGGTACCCTGCTCAACATCACACACTTTGTTGGTCCCACATCCTTCTCCCTCGTAGCGCTTTCTTGGCGTATCCCTTAACTAAACTGCTTATGCCCAAATATTTTCCTTTGGATCTACTCCGGGGAAAACCCAGGCTAAGGAAGATACCACCTTTTCAGCGTCCAGAGAAGTTAAAAAGCCCACCACGGTGACCTGACCTGAGAATCAAGAAATGATTACAATTGAATGTCTTCTTTGATGGAAGAGAGGTCTTCCTTTTTTCTCTTTATGTCTCTAGATGGAAGGCTGGCTGGTAAAGAGTTCGCATCTAGGTGGTCTCCCCGCCCTTTTGGAAGGGTGAGTGGATTTCCTGGAGTCACGTGGCTTCTGCCAAAGTGGGGATTTCCTGTAGAGTTTTGACAGATGGTGAGGAAGGTTTATCTGGATGCCTTTGCTCCTGGCGGCAACCAGATGCCGTGGGTTTCAGTGCTAAGGTCGTCAGGTGCCTGCTGCATGCTCTTGAGGCCTCAACGTAGGGAGAGGGGATGCTCAGAAGGACCCAAACGTGAACCTGACTATGCCACCCTCTAGAGCTTGCAGAGCAAGCACTTAATGCCAACAGGGGGTGAAAGAGGAAGCAGCAAACAAAGTAGGAAAAATGACAGGGGTTTGGTAAATCAGGGTTGAAACACTAGCTCTACGATTATTCTTTTAGTCAATTCATAATTATTAAGTGTCTACTCAGTGCAGGCTGGAGTGGTAGAATATTTAGCCTTGATCATCCAGGTACTGTGCTAGACATTCCTCCTTTAATTACTGGATAGAGGGTGCCCTGAAAGGTCCAGGGGAGGGGATGTGGCTAGGATACCATGAGACACCTGGGAGGTTTGGGACAGTAGTTAATTAACAATGGATATAAAAACATTTCAATATTTTAACAGCTTTCTGGTCATACAAGTGCATGATCACTGAATATATGTCTAGTATCTGGTACTATGCTAGGTGTTGGGAGAAAAACCTGTAAAACTGAGCAGATTTCTTTCTTATTGTGTGGGGAAATAGACTGTGTTCAATTCATCGCACTAATGAGCGTATCATCATAAACTAGGATCGATGTTTAAGGAAAGAAGCTTTGCTAGGAAAGTACAAAAGTTAGGAGCCTCACACAGTGCTGGGGATCAGAGAAGGCTTTCCTGAGGAAGGACATAAGCCAACGCCTGCAGGAGAATTAAGTGAGGAGTGGAACAAGAATTTTTCAGAGAGGGGACAGTATTCTCAAAAGAGTCCTGGGATGGAAGGGAACATGGTGTATTGGAAGGATGGGAAGATGGAAAGAAGGTCAATGTGGCTTTGAGCAAGGGGAGTAGGTGGGGGGAGTGGTTCAAGATGACTTCAAGGGTATGGGGCGCCTGGGTGGCGCAGTCAGTTAAGCATCCGACTTCAGCCAGGTCACGATCTCGCGGTCCGTGAGTTCGAGCCCCGCGTCGGACTCTGGGCTGATGGCTCAGAGCCTGGAGCCTGCTTCCGATTCTGTGTCTCCCTCTCTCTCTGCCCCTCCCCTGTTCATGCTCTGTCTCTCTCTGTCCCAAAAATAAAAAAAATAAAAAAAATAAAAAAAAAAAAAAAAAGATGACTTCAAGGGCATGCCCGGGTGGGGGGTGGATGTGGCCGGCGAGGCAGGGCTTTGTGAACATCAAAATTTGGGGTTTTAGGGGCGCCTGGGTGGCTCAGTCGGTTAAGCATCTGACTTCGGCTCAGGTCATGATCTTGCAGCTCGTGGGTTCGAGTGCCGCATCGTGCTCTGTGCTGACAGCTCGGAGCCTGGAGCCTGTTTTGGATTCTGTGTCTCCCTCTCTCTCTGCCCCTCCCCTGCTTGCACTCTGTCTCTCCAAAATAAATAAGCATTAAAAAAAAAAAAAAGATTTGGGGTTTCATCTCTAAGACCACTGAAAGGTTTTAACAGGGGGAGAACACGAGCAGATTCAGTTTTGAAAGGATCACTTTAGCTGTGGTTTTAAGAATGATTAGGGACAGGAGTTAAGGGTCCCGGGAACAGGTAGGAGCTGGGCAGGAGGTGACGACAATCTGCTCTAGGCTTGTGGCAGAGGAAATGGAGGGGACACGGGAGGTGATAGATTGGGTGCAGGTTGGATCGGGAGGGCGTGGTGATGGTGCATCTTGAGGGGGTTTCCTTGGTTTCTGGTTCCTTTAACTGGAGGAATGATGGGTGATGAGTGGTGCTCTTACTGAGATTGAAACACCAAAGGAGGATGAGTCCTGTGACCTTGGGAAATCTCATCCTCTCTCAGGGCCTCAGTTTCCTCATTCGGGTCTCCAATTCCCTCCTGCTGACATGGACAGGCAAGGACAACCGAACCTGCACTAAAGGCCATCGGCATCTTCAAAAAGAACTCCAAGCTGTGCTTTCTAGGTCATGGTTACTTAAAATATTAGAATATAAAAATTTTAGGTCTCCTGTCCTGTTTCACTCCCAGAGCTACACATATTAGAGATAAAATTCTTGAGTGGTATTCTTTCATTTTTCTACTCCAATGAACTTCACCTCCTGTGGGGGAGAGGAGTGGACGTACACGTCTTGACATGAGCTGATAATGTCACCCTCTGACGTTGCTTACTTTCCCTGGTTCTCAGAGTTCTTGTTCATGAAAAGAGGGGGTTGGATCCGGTGAACCCTGAGGTCCTTTCCCGTGTGCACGTCCTCTCTTTCTTTTACTTTGCTAGCTCATTTGTTAGCTCATGACGTTACTCATGTGAGCCTTCTGTTGCACTTATTAACTTGTAGGAAGGGCTGGACTATTTTGCTGGGCAGGCTGGGAAATCTCCCAGGAGACTTTGCTGTCAGGTACGCAGGAGAGGGCGGGATGTCCTGGGCCTGGGTCAGGGACGTTTTTGGTGGGAGGCCGGGCAGGAAGCTACATGCCCCAGATTTGTGAGGGAACACCTGCTAATTCTTTGAGGGTTGAAGAAAAAGAGCTCGGTCCAGGCTGAATATGAAGGGAAGGCAGAGTCAGGTCTGGACTCCCTGAAACCTAGGCATCCTTTGTCCTCACTGGAAGGGGGTACGAAAGCCTTGATTCCCCTCAGTGCCTCAGAAGAAGGCTCTGGGGTGTGCGGTCGCAGTGCCTTGGTGGGGCATTCCCCCTCTCCCCTTTTATGTTATTTAGTGTACAAATCCATTAGCATTGCTTTTTCTCGGGCATCCAAGATGCTACAGCCTATCACTCAAGTCATTGACATGGCATTTCAGCCTTTCTTTGGAAGACAATTGTGTCTTTAGTCAAAGACCTCTTGACAAGAGAAAATGGGAACCCGGGATGGAATAATGCAGCCGAGTGCTTTCGTACACCTGCAGAATGCGACTCTGTGCGCCATTATGTCCCAAATTGTTGTGCTGAAAGATTTCTCTTGTTTACATCTCTTTATACCCCAGCATTTAACCTTGGGGCTCCGCAGACGGAGTCCCCTCCCCTCACCTTACCGCAGCAATTCTTTCCTTTGTGGCCCACATTTTATGTCATTATGTCGGCGGCGGTCATCACATTTGTGTTTACTTAGCTGCGCTGCGGGAAGGGGCTTCTGCCTGATTCCCTCCACTCTGGTGACTCACTTTAGGTCATTACCGACTCTAATCTTCTTGGTTTCTTTAGAGACTGCGCCCCCAAAATGAAAGGGAGGAGGCACGTGCCTAAAAACCTAACAAACAAGAACGTATTGAAAGCGGCGAGGGGTCATGATCTTGTCCCCGGAGTGCCCATGCGAGTAAAGGCAACACAGACATGTTGGGAATAAGCCACAGGTGCCAACGTGGCGAGGATGCGTTGGTGGTTTTTAGCCCGTTGAGGGTGGGCTTTAAACAAAATTTTTTATTATGGAAAATTTCAAGCACCTACAAAAAAGAGAAGGCAGTGGGTGGGAACGTAAAATGATGCGGCGGCTTTGGGAAGCAGTTTGACAATTTCTTAAGTTGCCGAACAGAGAGCCACCATCTGACCCAGCCATTTCCACTCCTAGGTATATACCCAAGAGAAAAGAAAATAGATTCCGTACAAAAGCTTGCATACAAGTGGTCGTAACAGCATTATACATGTTAGCCCCAAAGTAGAACCAACTTAAAAATGTCCATCCGCTGGTAAATAAAATGTGCTGTAGGCACGTGATGGAATAGTATTTGGCCATGAAAGGAAATCAAGGTGTTGATACGTGCTGCTGCACCGTGGATAAGCCAGTCACAGAGGACCTCGTATTGCGGGACTCCTTATACATGAAATGTCCGGAATAGAGACCCTGTGGAGATGGAAAGTAGATGAGTCGTTGTCTAGAGCTAAGGGTGAGGTGGACTTCGGGGATTACGGCTGAGGGGTGCGAGGTTTCTTTTTGGAGGTGACGAATATAAGACTGTGCTGATGGATGCCCAACTTTGAACCTACTAGAAGTCTCTGGATTGTATGCATTAATTGGGTGAATTGTATGGTACAGAAATTGTACCTCAATAAAACTTAAAAGAAAGAAAGCCAAGAGCTAGAATAGTATGGCGAAGCACAGGTGCTATTGGCTCAACTTCAGTTCCAGCCTAGAGCCAACCTTGTGTATCCTGCGTTTTCACCCCCTCCTCTTGCACAGTGATGCCGTTTTGTTGGTATTTCAGTCTGTACCTGTAAAAGACAAGGGCACTTTATTTATTTATTTTTTTTCAACGTTTTTTATTTATTTTTGGGACAGAGAGAGACAGAGCATGAACGGGGGAGGGGCAGAGAGAGAGGGAGACACAGAATTGGAAACAGTCTCCAGGCTCCGAGCCATCAGCCCAGAGCCTGACGCGGGGCTCGAACTCACGGACCGCGAGATCATGACCTGGCTGAGGTCGGACGCTTAACCGACTGCGCCACTCAGGCGCCCCAAGACAAGGGCACTTTAAAAAAATATGATGCCAAAGCCATTATCACATCTTAAATTTAACGATAATTTCTTAAAAAAAATTTTTTTTAGTGTCTATTTATTTTTGAGAGCGAGTGCAAGCTGGGGAGGGTCAGAGAGAGAGAGGGAGACACAGAATCCAAAGCAGGCTCCAGGCTCTGAGCTGTCAGCACAGAGCCCAATGCGGGGCTCGAGCTCACAAGCTGAAAGATCATGACCTGAGCCGAAGTCAGACGCTCGACTGACTGAGTCACCCCAGCACCCCATCAATAATTTCTTAATATCATCAAATAACCCGCTGTTCAGACTTCTTTTTTTTTTTTTTTTCCCCAACGTTTATTTATTTTTGGGACAGAGAGAGACAGAGCATGAACGGG
>NW_024412404.1:50666213-50868525 GCF_014898765.1 Herpailurus yagouaroundi
CACCCCCCCCCCTTCTCTTCTTAGTTAAGAACCAAGTCATTTGTCCTACAGAGGTTCCACAGTGGACTTTGCTGTTTGGATCCCCATGGTGAAATTTATCATGTCCCTCCGTCCTCTGTGCTGCTTGCAAGTTGGTGGCTCCACCCAGGGCTGTGATGAGATTCACAGGTGTATTGTGTCCTTCCATCCAGAGACACTAGGTGCCCAATTCTCTCTCTCTTTTCTAACAGCTCTTGATGCCAAGGCTTGGATCCATCAGTTCATCGGGGATGGTAAGAATTAAAACACACACGCACACACGCGCACACACGCACGCACGATTCCTTCCCCATGTATTAAATGAATTCAAAGTTCTTGATCCCACTTCCCTGCACTCATGAGAGCTAATCCTGTCCTGACACATGGATTCGTGCTCTTTGGAAAAGGAACCCAGTGAGCTGGGAGGTACTCTGAAGCTTCCCTTTCCCCAAAGCCCAGCGAAAGGGATTCAAATCGTTCTGTGTGGGAATCAGAATGTCAGACGCCTGCTCGTCTCCTGCCCCCTTCTCCCCGAATGCCCGTGCCTCCGGCCTCTTTTCTCTTCTCCTGGCACACAGCACCCGTCTACACCTCCATGCTTTTACTCATGCTGTTCTCTCCCCCTGGGTTGTCTCTATTGTCTACCTGATTTGCTTGCTCACCTATTCACCCAACATTGATGGACCACCTGTTATGCACCCGGCCCCATGCCAGGAACTGAAGATAGAAAAATAGGGAAGTGTCTGTCCGTACCCTTAAGAAGCTCACAGTCTGTTGAGTACAGGGGATGGACAAGGAAAGGGATACTCCTGAAATTCTTCTTATCATTGTAGATCTAGCTCAATTATCACTTATTGTGTGAGGTCTTCTCCTTCCCTTCCACTCCTCGAGCAGAACTGGCCACTCTCTTCGAGTGACCCCCCTCTCTGCCCAGGCTGCGGCTCTAGTATTTTCCACATCGAGGTAGAGTCAGAATCATGGCTGTCTGTGTTGACTGCATGATCATGAACTCCATTGAGGAAGCTCTGTATCCCACTTGCCTTTGCCTTTTGTTTCTATAACTTATTATGTGTTCTGGAGCAAGTTACCTAATTTCTCTTTGGTTGTCTTGTGGGTAATATGGAGCTGACCTGCTTCCAAGGGCCGTGTGGAGGATTGAAGGGATAGTTCACACGTAGCCTTCGGGTGCCTTTGTTATCATCTCTAG
This sequence comes from Herpailurus yagouaroundi, assembly GCF_014898765.1. Classification (NCBI taxonomy): domain Eukaryota; kingdom Metazoa; phylum Chordata; class Mammalia; order Carnivora; family Felidae; genus Herpailurus; species Herpailurus yagouaroundi. Next base: position 50,667,439 of record NW_024412404.1, read on the forward strand.
GCTCAGCAAACAGCTCGGCATTCGCCAAATATTTGCTGAATCACTGGCTGATTAATGAATGAACGGGATGTCATCTTCACTTTTAATTAATTTACAAATTTCATAAGCAAGATGAGTGGGAAAAGATAGTTAACAGGGCAATGTGGCATAGAGAAAGGACTTTGGATGGAGAGCTAGAGGACTCAAGATGCTAGCTTCAACGTGTGTCCTCTAGAACTGTGGTTCTCAACTGGGGTGACTGTGCTCCCCCCACCCAAGGGGTCATCTGGCGTTGTCTGGAGATATTTTGGTTGTTACAACCGGAGATGTGGCATCTAGGGGGTAGAGGGATGCTGCAAAACATCCTGTCATGCACGGGAAAATTCCCTCTGCGCCATTGCCACTCCAAACTAAGCATTATACAGCCCCAAAGTGTCGATTAGTTCTGAGGTTGGGAAACCCTGTTTTATTTTATTTTTTTTATTAAAAAAATTTTTTTTTAATGTTTATTTTTGAAGGAGAGAGACAGAGTGTGAGTGGGAGAGGGGCAGAGAGGGAGACACAGAATCAGACAAGCAGGCTCCAGGCTCTGAGCTGTCCGCATAGAGCCCGATGCGGGGCTCAAACTCATGAACCGCAAGATCACGACCTGAGCCGAAGTCGGACGCTTGACCGACTGAGCCACCCAGGGGCCCCAAGGGAAACCCTGTTTTAGAGCCTTCCTACCCGAAGTATGGTTCACAGACCAGTAGCATTTGTATTATCTGGGAGCTTGTTAGAAACACAGAACCTTGGGCCTTAGCAGAGACTTAATGAATTGAAATTTCCGATTTAGCCAGATCACCACTATGTGATGCATATGCTCACTAATTTTGAGAAACAGTGTTGTAGAATGGTGCTTCTCAACTTTTAATGCTCATTAGAATCACCCGGGGGCAGTAGAGGTGGTGGTAAAAAAATCCCAAAGCCTAGGCCACGTCCTATAATCTTAATTAAATCAGAATCTCTGGGGTAGTGCCCAGGCATCACTATTTTTAAAGCTCTCCTTATTGATTCCAATATCATCCAGGGTTGAGAATCACTGATCTAGGAGCTAATAGTCTGATGGGGTGGAGAGACCTCTCAGTAGATTGAAGTGCTTGGCGATAGCTGGTTTTGAAAGAATACAGCCTGGGTGGAGGACATTAAACCATCAACAGGGACTAGTTTGTTAGGAGCTCTCAGAGCCCAGAGCCCCCACTAAGACAGGTGTGACCTTGGGCAAGTCAGTCATTCCCCATGCCTACCGTGAACCCCACGTCCAGTGTTGTCTCAGTTTCTCTGTCTATTAAGAGAAGATCTTCAAACTGCCTTCTACCTCAAACCTTCTGAGTAGCCCGTAGTGTTGGTTTAATGGGGGGGTTGGTGCATGAATGAATAAGAGAATGAAGGATCTTATATTATGTGAAACAAGTGGCCTAGACCACAGATGCTCTAGGGGTTCAGGAGTAAGGGCTTACTCATCAGTGACGGCTTTGTGGAAGAAACAAGATTTTAGTGGGGCTCTGGGACAAACCCTCCAATAGAGGAAGAAAACACATCTACTTCCTTTTCTTCCTGTTGGGGAAGGGATCCTCCTTGGGCTTAGTGCCTCCAAGGCGACACATCAATCTCGAACATCTTCCACCCTGATTTATAATGAACACGGGTCCCTGTTTCAGCATAGCTGTATGTCATTAGCAGCCATTTTTAGAGATCAGCAGGTAGGGGCTTCGCTCCCTTATGGGGTTGCAGGAAAAAAGGTTCCACAACTTTCCACAGCCCCTGCCTCCTGGTGCTCTACGCGAAGCAGGAGCCCGGTTCCTCTGTAACCCCCTGCACATTAAAGCTCTTCACTTCTTAAAACAGATGATGGCTTTAAACGCCAGAATGAAGGGTTGGAAATGGACTTAACCTCATCAAACGCTTCCATATCTGATCTTACCTTCCAAGCTCTGGATCCTGGCCAACATGAAAGGGTTCCATTTGCCGGCTGACTTTCAATGTGGGGTTATTTTTTTCTCTCTCAGAGTTTCCCTGTCATGCCAGGTCGAGGAGCAGGGTAGGGATGTGGTTGGTGCTTGGGGGTGGATGGCCCTGTTCCTAGTATTTGGGGAGCTAGAGAGATGGAAAATGTCCCCCCGCCCCCGTGAGGCTCATCGGAGGACTTCTGCCAATTTCCCTGGGAAAGCCGTACTTTGGCAATGCGCTGAGTTGAGAGAAGACATTTTCTTTCATTGGAGGCCAGCATCCCAAACTCCGTCTTCTATTTGGGGAACTCTTTGCCCTATGAGTCTTGGAGGGGAGTAGATGTGAGACGGGACCGTGCTCACTCCTCTGGCCCTCTCGGCAGCTAAGGCTGGGACGTGTGACCTGGGCTCAGTGAATCAGACTCCCCCTAGGAACCCCGTTGGAAACCCTGTCGGGGAACCCCATCGGAAACTCTGGGTGCTGCGTCACAATGCCAGCTCTGCCACCATTCTTCCCTTTTCTTCCCCTTCTTCCTCCCCATCTCCTGGGCGGCTGTGTGTCGTTCCTTACCTCCAGCCACACCTGGCTCAGCGCTGGTCTTGTCTTCCTTGTCTCTGGTGACCCAAGCCTGGCACAAAGCCCCAGAGATACTTCGATCGTGGGATAAGGCAGGCAGGGCCAGGATTAGGGTGAGGCCAGCAAGGTGTGGAACGGACTCAGCAGGGCCTTGCTCTCTCTCTTATGAAGTCTGACTTCTATCCTACCAGCAATGGGAAGCCACCGTTAGGTTTTAAACGAGAGGGATTTGTGAGGGCAGTTGGGAGATTTTGTGACCAACTCTGCATTTTAAGATCATGGCTGTTTCTGTTGGAGAATGGATCCGTGGAAGCAGGAAAACCAGGGTAGTGATTTAAGCTGGAAGTGAGTTATCTGGACCAGAGTGGTGGCCCCCTCCATCTCCTGGGTGCTTTTTTTCCATGGCCTGCTTCTGGATTCTTCCTTCAGACACCCAGCTCCCCCTGCTGCCCGAGGGCACGCGTGTCTACCAGTGAACCCACAGGTGGCGGTGGGGGGGCCAAATCTGAGCCCTCAGCTGGGTAGTGGGGGGGAGTTTTGAGGGTGGAGGCCCGCTCTGTCCTGGTAATACAGAAACAAACAAAAGTAACACCTGACCAGATATCGTACCCTTGGAATCTTAAGCTCTTCAACTTTGAGGGGCTTTGAATGTCTTGGAGACCAGATGCCTGAGGGAGGCGTGGCTCTCCCATGCCACACTCTGACAAGTGACTGTTGAGCGTAGTAAACAGGTTTCACGACAGGAGCCTCACTTTCTCCCCAGACCACTGATCTCCTCTTGGGCAACTCTCGTGGATTTTCTTTCTTTTTGACTCTTCCCTGCTGTTCCTGTGGTATGACACCAACCCTTATGGGGCTGCATACATGGGTCTGGGAGCTAAGTTCTTTCGGTGGGGCTGACCCCCAGGATGGATCTCGCTCTGCGTCCCTGGGCCCTGGCATGGAGGGAAGCAAGCCTCAGTACTGGGTGAGAATTATCTGGAGTCCTGCTGTCAGGGTGAGGAAGATGCCAAGTTTCTGGGCATTGCTCTCACTTTTCAAGTGGCGCCTCCCAAGGTGCTCGACCTTCTGTTCTCCCAGGAGAACAGACCGACCAGAGTAAATCTGAAGCAGAGGGGAGCATGGCTGGAAATGACCTTGGGCTGGAGGTCCCCATAGGAAGTCATCAGCCCGTCAAATCACCTTCCTCTTTGGCGCAGGCTTTGATCTCTCCTGAAATCCAGGTCAAAGCAAGGCCTCAGGCATCTTTCCCCCAAAGCTGTGGCCGATGCACCTTTGCCCGCCTCCCCTCGGCCCCTGGACAGCAGCGGGTCCTTCTGGGTTCCCGCGCTCCTGCGGAGTGGTGGGGAGCTGCCCGCTGGCACCTAGGCCGAGCAATTAAGAAACTGCATTTTTCTCCTCCTCGCTTCCCTAATTGTTATTTTTGTCCCTGCTTTCAAACCATCCCTGGTTTTCATTTCATCTTGCCCCAGCCTGGTGCGCCCGGCAGAAAAAGCCAGCTTGCTCAGTGGGAGGCAATTTTCGCAGCGTGTCCAGCGATAATTCCAACACGACTGCTTTGTACATATAATTATAAAACCAGGGGCCACCAAAGTGCACCTATAGAGCAGAGTCTTGACTGTTCTTGGTTCTGTTTTAATTATTAAGCCTTAAAGCAAAAACGAGGTTTCAAAGAAAACTTTCTGTACAGTCCTCAATAGAGTTAAAGGAGGAACATTTTAAGCTGATGAGCTGACACTTGTAGAAGCAAATATATTAAATAAATCATGATTCGTTTTGGGGGCAAAGTCTGACTTACATCAACTCTGGAAAAAATGGATCTTAATGAGTGACAGTTGGGTGTTTTCTGTCACTTCCTGAGGTAATGGCCGCAAGCTGACATTGCTCAGTGGGTGTCTCATACTTCTGAACAAAAGTTTTTTGGAGTGAGATAGACAAGGTAGAAATCCCAAGGTGACTGGGAGGAATGTCTAATGAGTGGAAAGACATATTTACTGGCAGTCTGTGTGTAAGCTGTGACAGTTGACAGAACTTGATTGTAACAAATATAGTTGATGAAGAAAAGGCTGACAGACTGGGAGAGGGGGCCGTGGTTGGGGCGGGGGAGGGAGAGAGTCAAAAGCCCTGCCTTGGCTGAACCCTGTTAATGGTATGTTGGGTGGATACAAAGCTCGGAGTCATGAAAGGGAGTCAGGATCTCGCACTGACGTCTAAACACAGAAATGTGTTGAGCTTGCAGGAGGTGGTAACAGCTTCAGATCTGCTGACCTTTTGGCCCATAACTTTAGAAGCTAGTGCCTGGGACCCAGACGATGACCCCAGCTCTAGGGACATATGTAAGTTCTGTGGCTTCTGGACCCGCTCTATACCCATGTCTGCGGCCCGGGCAGGTCTGGGGTCCTTAATTTACAGGTGCCTCACCTGGCCAGCTATCATGACCAAGAGCCACTGGGTGCTGGCCCCAGTGGGCACCAGTGAGGCTCACGTGGACGTGGGAGGGGGACGGAGCATTGAGGCCCTCTGTAAGCCTCCGCTGACGTGTGCCCCTTACCTCCTCCATTCTAAGGTTCCCACCCCCCGCTCCGCTCAATTTCTCCTCTGCACCCCACCCCCTCTCTGTCCCCAGCACAAAAGGAGTGATTGGCCTCGAAAAGGCAGAGCTGCCTGGCATATTAAATGATGACACTTTGTAACTGACTGGTCAGGGCTTCAACAATCGGCTCGCCAATGAGCTCTGCGCTTCTTCCCCCAGGCAAATGTCACACTGAAACTAAACAGGATCTTTCTTCATCCTACATGCTGTTTTCTATGCCACATATTATTTTATAGTTGAAAATAGGCTAGCTCTTTAAAATGCACGGAGTCTGCTGTACTTTCATCGTGGGCTCATTTTGGAGGAGAGGCTGGCTGGGGGGGGAGTGCGAGCGGGGAGAAGAGAGAATGTGTCGAGCGGTGATGAAGGTTTGGTCAACATCTTGACCTTGACTTTTTTTTTTTTTTTTTTTTTCTTTTTTAAGGGATGACTAAATGAAGGTAAAATTTGGAAAATTTAAAGGATTGGGACAAAATGGATGGAGGTGAGGAGAGCAAGGGAGACTAACGGGCCACGAGCCTCACCCATCAAGATAGGAAAGTGATTTGTCTTCATCACCATTTTCCTATTTCCATTGACCAGGGCGAGTATTCCTTACCTGCGCGTTGGTTTTCTATCTGCTCTGTGATTTGGGAAATGGGACCCATTCCTGGTGAACTCCTCAGAGCTGAGGAAGGTAGCAGTTTCCTGACTTTGACGTTGCCCCAATGAAATGGAAAACCCTTTCCAGTGATGTTCACGTGACCCACTTTCTCCAGGTGGGTTCTCGTCAATTTGATCCACTGCCTTGGGAAGAGAGGTTGGATAAGACAAAGCTGAGTGGAGTCCCTCCCAGGCTATGAGATATGGGTTGGCTCAGTGTCAAGGCTCTGACTTCATCGACTTCAGCTCAGTGGGTTAACTTCCATTATGGACCAATGATTCCTGAAAATGTCTCCTGTATGGCACAGTCACTTGGGGTGGTAGGTGGGTGGATATCATGACTCATCCAGAAGCTAGGCCTTCTTATCAACGGGACAAGAATTTTTAGAATGAGATTCGGAGCATCGGGGAGGTGGGAGACCAAGTAGAGAAGGCCCCGTAGGTCAAGGAAGAGGGTGCATTTGGTTTGGGTTGACGCAGTTACATTTTGGGGAGAGATGAGACACAACTGTTCCTCTCTTCTACCCCAGAGGCACAGATCTGTTGTTACATATTTTCACTTGTTCTTAACTTGAGCAAGAGACCTTTTCTTGCTGAGCTGCAGCACCCTCATCTGTGGAGTAAAGTCAGTCTAGATAACTTTGGATGTCTCTTCCTGCTCCAAGGGTTTTGGATTTCATGACCCAACTTAACAGGTTCCAGGGCCCTCTGCCAGGACATGTTCTTTTAGTTGGTAACATCTTCAGGGCCAGTTCATTAGCCTGCGGCTCTGAAGCCATGAGGCCAGACTCAAAAGAATTTAGGGATGAGCACCCAACAGTATCCACCCAAAGCCGAGACTGCCTTGTTTTGGCTCTCTGGAGCTAACAACTACCCACAGACATGCTCCCCATGCTGACAGCCGGTGCCAGGCCGGCCCAGGAGGCTCCTGGTGAGAGGGACCCTACGGGGAGTTCTCCAGGAGTGGGAGCGGCCCCACTTTCCTGCAGAGGGCCCGGTAAGGCCGCCTCGCTATAGGAGCGGGAGGGGCATGGGGAGGGGCCCCGCAGCTGGCTTTGGCCTTACCTTTCCTACAACAGAAAAGGGAAACCTTTTCTCAAGGCTCCTCTGGCTCAGCGATTTCTCACTTCTCCAAAAATTGCTTTCGTGCGCCAACCCCAGCTTCTAGATCCAGCACTTGCCAGCCCCAGAGCTGGGGTAGAGCGTGAGGGCCCGCGGGCTGGCTGGACTTCCAGCCTGTCCTTGGCTGCTAACCAGCTGTGTCGGGAAGTCTCGGCCCTTGCACAGGTTTCAGCTTTCTGTTGTGTACATTTACCAACAAACGTGTAGTTTTCTGATTGAAGTGGTGGAGGGACCATGTCGCTCACCTTCTCGACCTCTCTCTGCGCCCCCATCAGCCTCTCCAAGGCATCCCTTTGGGGCCCCCGGCTTATGGGGGGACGTGACAAGCGCATGGCCGCCCAGGCCCCTTGGGCCCACCCCTCCAGCTGCACCTGACTTCCCCTTACCTTCTGCCTGAACTCATTCGCAGCAGAGGAAGGAAGGCACAACCTCGGGGTTCACATCCTCAGTGGGTGGAAAGTGCTTTTCCGGTGTTCTGAGGAGTCTGCAGTGGACTGGATGGAGCTCAGTGGGATCTCTCCTTTCCTTGAAGCCTCAGCTTATTTTCGTCTCGTCCCAGATAAGCACATTCTAGTCATTCTGGCTGCTTGAGGTCGTGCCCTGTGCTGATGGGTGGAGACAAGATGGCACCTGCTAGGCTTAGCCACTTGCTGTCCAGGCCTTTGTCTTCCCCAGCGGGGGGGTAGGTGGAGAGCAGGAGCAAGTGGAGGTCTGGGCCCAGGCCCCTGGTCTTGGGAAAGCCCTCCACGCTGGGGAATAGTGTCCCTTGCTCTGGAGAGCAGAGGCATCGTGCCCCTGCTACCACGGCGCACCTAGGGGATGCCAGAGGTTGAAGGGATTCTAGACACAGTTGCCCTCCCTTGTGCAAGCGATCCGAATCCTCTCCAGAAACGTCGCTGGCTGCAAACACGGGAGCAGGGCAGCACGAAGACGTGAGACTGTGCTATGCTCCTTCCCCTGAACGACAGCCACTCCAGGAGGCGGGGCCAGTGGTAGGTGAGAGCTAAGCTGTGCAGAACGCTGGCTGCAAACCACGCCCTGCGTCCACACGCTTCGCGCAGTTCGTCTCACTTCATATAGCAACCCTCTGAAACACATCTCTCGTTATCCCTGTTTTATAGACGAGGAAACTGAGACCTAAGAAGGCTAAGAAAAGTGTTCAAGATCACATCTACAGGGAGGAATGGAAGGAGACCCGAAACCCGGGGTTTTGCCACTCCCCGGGGACCAATCTGTGATCCTTTCTGAACTATTACATCTTGGCACAGCCACAGGCCAAGGGGATGGGCTGCACTGGATTTCTGTCCTGCTCGGACACTTCCCAGCTGTGCCGCCCCGGACACACCAGTTCCTGCCACAGAGGGTTGTTCCAAGGACGTGTGAAACGCTGAACGCCCACGTGCATTACACACCAGCCGTCCTGCAGTCACAGTGCTGGACCGTTGGGGTGCTGACTGTCAGGTGTGTCCCAACCCCTCCATGCACATCATTGCATCTAAAGGTCGCGACCGTCCTGTAAATTACTCATTTTATCTCCTTTTCCCTGATGAGAGGAATGAAGTGCGGAGAGGTCAGGGAATTCACCTGAGATCACACAGCCAGAGGCACCAGTAGCTGGGAAGCCAGGCAATCTGACTGCTCAAGCTGCCTCTATCGCGTTCTCTTTTTACACGATGTCATGAGTTCAACCCACATTTGTGGAATATTTATTACGTGTCTAGTGTTGTGTTGGGCACTGAGGCTACGTCGGTGAGCAAAAAATCAGATGTGGTTTCTGGTCTCTGATATTCCAGAAAGGTAGACTGCAATCAAATGTGTGCCAATATATGATAAACGTGGAATTGCAACTATAGAAAGAATTTATGGAGGAAAGGAGCATGGGGCTCTACGAACCTGTAATAGGAGTCTTGACCCAGTTGGGTAAGGCAGGGAGGACTTCCTGGAGGAAGTGACAATTCATCTGAGATCTAAGGGGTGGGTAGGAGTGAGGTAAGTAGCTGGTGGTGTCGACGGTGGGGATGGGGTGTGTAAGGACATTCCATGCAGAGGGAATCTAAGTATGGAGGCGCCTGGCAGGAGGAAGCGTGAACAGGTGCGTAGAGCATGGTGGAAGGCAGAACCGGGTACATAATTTGCAGGGCCCAGGGCCAAATGAAAATGTGGGTCCCTTATCACAAATTGTTAAGAATTTCAGGGTAGTGAGAAGAGGTACCTGCTATTGTATGTGGGGCCCTATGTGGCTGCAGACATGACATGCCCATGAAGCCAGTCCCAACCAGAGAGAAGGCTGGGGAAGGAGTTGGGGCAAGTCATAGAGCCGTCAAAGCCAAGTTTAGGATTCTGTCTCTATCGATCTGTTTCCAGAGGGTCACTTCTGGGTAGAGAAGCGTTTAGAGGGGAGTCAGCTGGGTGAGCTCTTAACCCTGAGGGCTCCGGCGAGTCCTCGACCTCCCCAGCCTGGCCAGGTCTTCTCCTGTGTGGGAAAGGGAGAGTGATGCCCACCCACATGATGATCAGAATTTGTGAACAAACGCCCTGACCTTGGAGCCTTCTCATGGCTAATCTGCATGGGCCTGACACAAAGGGTCCATGATGAGGGCTGGTAGATGAGCGTGACTCCCTCCAATGTCCCAAGCCAAGGAGGTAGGGGGACAGGTTGTGTGTGGGAGTTTCGAAAGAGCTTTTTAAAAAGGAGGACCCCAGAGTTTAGGACGTTGCAAACCGAACCCCCTTTTGCTTTCGTGTTCAATTTCAATGCAAAATGGCTAAAGTATTTATCCAAATAAAGCAAAACCAGCCAGAACCGTCTCTTCTGAGCCACAGAGAACTTTTCTGAGCACCAAAATCAATGACTTTACCCCCTCCTTCCCCCAACCTGGGGTGTTGTATGCAGACAGACATTTTACTGTGACAATTATAATAGCTCAGTTGGAAATTACCGTCTGGCTAGGCAGCTGAATCTATGCCTGGATCCAGCTTCAAACACAGGTATCAGGGGCAAATTAGCAGCGACATCAAGTTTTGGATTTTATAAAAAGTGCCAGGTTGGGAGAAGAGAATTGTTCCTGCCGCTGAGGGTGAAGGTTAATACTCCGGGCCTTGGCTGCCCGCGTCCGGGGCTCCCCTACCCCACACGGCAACTCTAAAGACCGCCAGGCACACTGAAGCTCATTATATTTTCTCTCTGCATAGAACTCCCCCGCAACGCCCATGCTCTCTTTGATTGCCATGGAGAAGGGCCAGCTATGGGTCCCAGGATGTTGGAGAGCTGTCCTTCCCTGCCCCGTGGCCCCCTCACTCAGAGGAAGGCCCCTGCCTCCTCCCAGGGATTTCTGGGTCTGGATGGCCAAAGACCCGGGTGTCTTCGGGGGCCTCGTAGTTTAGGTTAATTACGCAGAGGGCAAGGCATTGACGCCTCCTCTCTGGGATGGTTGGCAAAGTCGACTAGACTCAAAATGAACCGCTTTGATTCCATCTGCAAAATTAGATCAGATTTGATAAAGTAAAGATGTACCCTTTGAAGTATTCCCTATCAACATAAGTGCTAAGAACACTTGAGTGAAGGAATTTGAGCAGTTTTGAAAGCAGCAGCATAGAAGCTTCAGTGAGGATTGCAGCTAAGGGCATGCCCAGAAGGCACGGGACTAACTGCATCTATCCTGCAGGCAATAAGCAATTGCTAAAGATTCCAGACTTCTCAAAGTTCAGAGTTCAGCATGGAAAAACTTTGTTGAACTTGTGATAGGCTGGGCTCTGTGGTTTGCATTCTGTTTTCAGAGGCTCTCAGAGTCCCGGCAGTTTTTGTGTTTCTGTGCCGCCTCGGCACGGCAGGAACAAGGCTGTTTTTTTTTCGCTTTAGCTTCCACGCAGAGGTAGGAATTAAGCCTTCATATGTTTTCCCGGGGTATGGTCCCTCCAGAGCTACAGGGCAGGACATCAGTGGGTGAAAAGTGTCTGTTTATCCAAATGAAAGCCAGAAGATCTGTGTCAAAGCCCAGCTCTGTCACCGTCTAGCTGCGTAACCTTGATGGAGTCCTTCCGTGTGTCCAAGCCTTCGTTTCTTCATCCTTCTGACATTCCACTCCAGTTACCGGTTACCGTCCCTTCCATGTGCCAATAATACCTACCTCTCCATTGAGCTCTACCCAAACTCCGTTATTAAGCCCATGGTAGGTGCTGGGGAGAAGATGCTACATTAATCACCACGTGGTCCCCTCTGGTCCAGCAGGGGACAGAGAAACCTGAACGAGGGCTGTAAGAGAAAGTGTCGGGTGTGGCAATAGGTGCACGTACAAAGGGCTATAGGAGCTCAGAGGAGGGAGCAATTGATTCCACCGGGGAGGGGGCGGGGGGGCGCCAAGGAAAGGCACAGAGGAGAGAAAAGAGGCCCCGAGCTGATGAGCTAATGAACAAGGAAGCATTTTGCAACTTGCGGAGGGTTATAAAAGGTACGCTCTTATTCTGATTTCGGGTATTACGAAACAGCATGCAATCTGGATTCTTTTCTCTTAGCTTGGACTGGATTGATGGTAACTTGGGAAGCTTAAAAGGACGAAAGGATATAGTAAGGGCTGGAATCAAATAACCAATGTTGAAGGGAAATTTAAAAAAATCCATGTAAGCTTGTGAGAGAGGCCAGTGGGAGGGTACCTCCCACTGACTTGCTGCCGTTTGGGCTCCCGAGGTTGGGGGAGGCGGCTTGCGTGCTGTATCCTGGAGGTCTCGCCTACCTTGAGATGAGCTGGAGGTCCAGATCTTGGCTCCTGTTGTTGGGAAACCCAGGGAGGCCCCGTAAGTGCACCATTTCTCCCTGTATTATGGGGTGTAAGAGTAGTGAGAATAGGCATCCTTGCCTGGGTCCTGATCTTGGGTGGAAAGCATTCAGTCTGCCACCATTAAATATGACGTTAGGTGTAGGTGTTTTGTAGATGTTCTTTACCAAGCTGAGAAGCTTCCCTCTATTCCTAGTTTGCTGAGAAATTTTTTATCATGATTGGGCGTTGGATTTTGTCAAATGTTTTTTTCTGCATCAATTGATAGGATCACACGGTTTTTCTTCTTTAGCCTGTAGATGTAGTGGATTGATTTCTCTAATGTTTGTTTAGGTGTGAGAGACAAAGAGACAGAGAGCGAGTGGGGAAGGGGCAAAGAGAGGGAGACGCAGAATCTGAAGTAGGCTCCAGGCTCTGAGCCGTCAGCCCAGAGCCCGACACGGGGCTCGAACTATGAGATCATGACCTGAAGTCGGACACTTTATCAACTGAGCCACCCAGGCGCCCCAGGATTGATTTTTGAATGTTGAACCAGCCTTACATACCTGGAATAAATCCCACTTGGTCACGGTATATAATTTTTTTTCTCCATATATCCTGCCGGATTCGATTTGCTAATACCTGGCTGAGGGTGTTTGCATCTACGCGCATGAGGGACATTTGTAGTTTACTTGTACGGTCTTTATCTGGTTTCAGTATTGGGAGAATATGAGCCTCATAAAATGAGTTAGGAAATAGTCCATCTTCTCCTATTTTCTAGAAGAAATTCTGTACAATTGGTACTGATACTCCATTTTAATAATACACCATGAAGGCAATTCTGATTTTTTTTTTTTTTTTTTTTTTAGTTGATCTTCTAAACTCAGAAGTCATTTTTGATTGCGATTGGGAAGATGGCTTTGTATCACACCCTGAGCCTGGGGAGAACAAAACCACAACCCGGTTCCAGCTGTTTTAATCTAACCCACCTGAATACGATTGCTGCTTTACCATGCACTCCCTTTGGGGGTCTCAGCCCTCACTCATGCAGTGGCTCATTCGGCGCACCTGGGGCCCGTGCTGCACGTGAGCACGCGTGTGACAGGTGTCACCTACCCAAGTAGCTCCATTCGGTCTCCACCCTCTGCTCCCCCCTCCTCACTTCCCCTTCCCTCCTCCCTCCTACTCTCGTCCTTGACCTCGGGCACGGGTTGAGTTTGGCATACTCCTCAGCACAGGGCATAACATCATGGCACCCCCTTTCTTTCCGGTCTTCACACGCTTCCTCCCGCACGGCCGGTGCTCATGCTAATGTGTCTGACATCCTGTTACTTTCCTATTGCTGCTGTAACAGATTAGCACCAATAGGGTGGCTTAAAACAACACACATCCATTATCTTACCGTTTTGGAAGTCGGAATCCCAACGTGGGTCTCACTGGACTAAAATCATTTGTTGGCAGGGCTGTGTTCCTTCTGGAGACTCGAGGGAAGAATCTGTTTTCTTGCCTTTTCCAGCTTCTAGGAGCTGCCTGCGTTCTTTGGCTCCCAGCCCTCTTCCATCCTCAAAGCCAGGAATGGCTGGTCTAGTCTTTCTCACCTGTATCCCTCGTACATTCACTGTCCTGCTGTGTCTTTCATTTGCAAGGGCCCTTGCGATTACATTGGGACCACCCGGCTAGCCCATGACCGTTGTTCATCTCCAAGTCAGCTGATTGGCAACCTTAATTCCCTTTTTGACATAGAACATGACATAGTCACAGGTTCTAGAAATTTGGATGTAGACATCTTTGGGGGTTGTTATTCACACAGATACATACGTTAGGGACATGGGCATCATTTAAAATGTACAATGTTATTTTGAGTGTGCAAGAATTCTTTATGTATATGAATGGAATTGGACGATCAATCTCTTTCTGACTCTTACTTTTTACTCCCAGACTACGTTTTTAGGTTCTACCCATGTTTTATATATGGATAGTATGTTACTCCTAACTCCTACAATGTATTCCATAATAGACACCCCCCCCCCATCTTCTTCTGATTCATTTCCAAGTGACAGGCACCTAGATTGCTTCCCACCCCCCACTGTTAAAGACACTGTTGTGATGAACAGCCTGTGTCTGTCCCCTGATGGACCTGGTTGCATTTTCTTACTTAATTTTCACCAGGTAATGTTAGAGAGCTCCCTACAGTGGCTGCCCCTGTCTATACCACCACCAGCAGTGCGCTGGGGGCCTCTTTCAGCTTTGGGCTGCTAGCTCCTACTATTTCCCAGCTGAAAAACAGCCAGGAAGGGGAGGAAAAGCAACATTAACTCAGCACGTACTATGTAACCTACTAGATGGTGCTGTGTTGGATGCTTTCTGTTTTTATCCCCTTTCATTCTAAGATGATCCTAGGTGGTTGATGTAATTGAACCCGCTTCAGAGCTGGACAACGTAAAGCCAAAAGGGAGTAAGTTCTTTGTCCAAGGTCTCACGTTCAGTAAGGGCTAGATGCAGAATTTGAATCCAAGTCTGGGCTAAGCATTCATCCTCGGCGCTCCCATCAGCCCCGGACACATGTTGCTCTCCACACGTTCAACTCGTTGTCTAGGTGGGTGATTAAGAGCATGGGCTTTGGAGCCAGACTTCTGTGCAAATGCTGGCTCCGTCACTTAGTAGCTATATGATTTGGGGCGAGGAGCCTAACTGCTGGCTGTCTCCGTTTTCTCATCGGTAGAAGGGAACAACATCCTTCAGTTCGGTTTGCAAACCACTCGGTAGGGTGTGGTGCACCAAGGGGCTAAATAAACGGTAGGTACTGTTGCAATATCGCACCTGTGTCTCCCCATCTACCCTGGACTCTAAGCTCCTCACAGCCAAAAACTGTGCCTCATCCATCCATGTATCTCATTCACCATAGCAGCTAGTACAGTGCCTGGCTCACTAAGAACTATTGAAATACTCCGTGCCACAGCTCATTCTAACTAGGGTTGACTATTTCCATAGCCCGAGTGGTGCAGGGCCTTGGATCTCCAGGCTATTGATAGGGTAAGGGGAGATGAGGGTCTCTGACCCCTATTCCTTTAGTGATCTTTCTAGACCTCACTCCTGTCTTTATAATATGTGTTGCTTCTGGTCCCCCATCTCTTGCCCCTGTCTACCCTGTCTCGTAAAGCCCTGTTTCTGCTCCCCTCGGCGGAACCAAGGTGCTATTCTGTCGGTGTTGTACAGGTTTCCCCCCCCGGGGGTGGGGTGGGGGTCACATTGCCGTCTGCATTGCTTTTCCTCCTCTGCCCGACTCATGGCTTGCCTGTCAATTAGGAAATCCTGCACCTGTGTGATTTCCTTGCGCGCTTAATAAAAATTGGGCGATTAGAGAACCTCAGCACTTTCTTAAATAGTCATTAAACAATCATTACAGATGGAAATAGCTACAACCGGCCGCTGCGAGAGGGAGCGTGTGGCTCCTAACGACATAATCCTTTTTCAAGTCAGAACGAATGTGCAATCAAAGCACAAAAGGGAACAGTTTCAAAGTTCTGAGCCTGCTTAGGCAAAACTATAATACGTCAACCAGCCTAAATTGGCGGCCGAAATGTTCAATGAGAATTGATACATAACATAGTGTTTCAAGTAACGCACCGCGTAAGCCAGGTGTTTTTGGTTTTGTTTTGTTTTCTTCTCTCTCGCTCCTTTTAGGGACGTCCTCACAGCCTTTCAAGTCTGGGCACTGCTGTCTGTCTTAGCTAAGCTGGAGATGCTCCGATTGAGACAGGTTATAACTTAATAGTTGAAGCAGGTCCTCAGGAGGCTTTCTTAAGGCTGCTGGGGTTTGAAAGCTAGATCCGATATTTAAGAGCTGTGTGACCTCAGGAAAGTTACCTAGTCATTCTGACCCTCAGTTTCCACATTGTTCAACAGCAGATGCTAACAACCTGCTGCATAAAAAGCATTTATTAAGTGTTAGGGGAATTATTAAACCCTGTTTTTTGAGGCGGGTGCTCCTGCAGTGGAACGCGAGTCATTTCACTGTGAAGGCTTCTCTAGTCAAAGACATCAACTCTCTTCCAAGTTCCGTCAGTTACCATGCCGGAGGGTGCATACCAATCAAAGGGACTTGTTTAAAACGCACATCCCTGGAGTCTACTGGGAGTGATTCTCTTTCTGAAAGGAGTGGGACCCGGAAACCCCTCATTTTAACAAGCACCTAAGTGATCTAATGCAGATGGGTCAAAGGCCACAGTTCCCAAAGAAATGAATTAGACACCCACAGGGAGCGCTGGGGCTATCGTCAACGTGTATCTTACTGTGGATAATTCAATCAGATTGCTTTCCGATGAATGCCTAGAACCAGCCATCCTTGAAGGAATAGCAGTTTTGGTAGCTTGGTGGGAGAAAGGAGCAATCCTGGTCACCAGACATACTTGGAGAACCTCAGTTCTAGATGCCGGGCGCTGGACAGCCAGAGGCGTCAGCAGGCAGAGACGCATGCGCTCCTGGAGGTGGAAGTTGTCATAGATAAAGCGTGGTTAACTTGTAGTGATTCCCTCGACTTGCTCTGCGGCAAAGACCAGCCTTTATGCCATGGAAAATCTTTTTGCTTCCTTTCGGTTGTGGATGGCTATTTCCTATCAGGGACAGCACTCTCTAAGGTTGTTTGATGCTTTTTCAGACACACAAGGTGACTTCTTAAGCAAAGTTACCGTTCCGGTGTATCTTTTGAGGTCCGTCTTCCTGTAGGCATCACTCACTTAGTCCTGGGGCTGCAATCCCCAGGGTCTCTCTGGCTTTGGAATGTTAAGTAATTTACAAGTCTGACCTTCTGAGTCAGGACGCACAGAAGCTGTGAGTTCTTGCCGGATGTATTCCTGATGGTCTGGTTGTCCCGACTGGTAGCCTGGGAGTTCAAATCAGCACCTACTGGTCAGCAAGGCAGAGGGCAGCAGGGCAGACAAGGAGGGGCTGGAAGAAGGGTCCAGGGCGCAGGAAACAAGGACAGTTATGCCTCGGTTGACCTCTTGACAAGATTCTCTGCAGAAGGGAAGTGATGGCAGTGATGTGGCAGGGAAAGTCCCAGACCTTCATGTTTAGGAAGACATTTGTCCCAAACGTCAGACACGCAAAGTGTGAAGTGAAGAATGGGAAGACTCTTTAATTTTACCTATAAATAAATTGCAATGTATATGCAATAAAACTAAGTCCATGTCTTGGATGAATTTAGTTGAATCAGGGTATTGATTGGACAAGATCTGATATCTGAGAAAAATTTTGTTGAGAGCTGAGAGTAGGGATGAGGTGGTCTGATCAGTAATAAGAAAAAGTACAATTTACTCCACTGTCCTATTTCATAGCTGCAGGCATCAATTTCTTTTCCTTAAGATTTGTATTTCTGTTTATAAAAGCAATATATGCTCCTTGTGGAAAACGTTGGGAATAGCCTTCAAATATATGTTCTAATCAACACACTCACACACACACACACTCACACTGACATACAGTCATATGCATAGATTTTTATAAAATTGAAATAATGCTCGAAGAAACTGGTTTGTAGTCTTCCTTTTTTCACTTGCAATTATGAAAAAACCCTATTTTAATGCAAATTTTTAATTCCCTATTTTCAATGGCTCTGTTGCGATGTGTCATTATTTATTTTTTTCAAAAAAAAATGAATCCCTATTATTAGGCACTTGGGCTATTTTTATTTTTTCCTACTACACAGAATTGTGGTGATGAAAATTTATATATGTAGATCTTTGTACACATTTCTGATTATTTCCTTGGGGGTGAAATTCTTAGAATTGCTGAGTCAAAGGATATGCATTTTTTTATGGTCTTTGGTATATATTTGTCAAATTGCTATTCAGAGAAGTTGTTTCAATTTTCGTTTCTACCAGAAGTCTAGGAGGGCACCCATTTCCCAGCTTCCCTGTCACCATGACATATCGCTATGGATTGCTTTTAATGTATCTTGAAGTTCTTTAGACAACTCATAGCTACCTTATCATTTTCTGCCCGATCTCCAAATGGTTGTCAGCTAGAGTTTGGATGAAATTATGTGTTGTGCCAGTTTTCTGAGATGGGGACAGATGTGGGAACTGCTAATTTTCTTGACCTTGAGGATAAGCATTTAGAGTAAGAATTGTCCTGCCCCTTCCCCAGTAAAGAATTAGAACAAATCCATCATCTCCTGGTTCCCCCAGGAGACTAATCAGATTAAGGCATCCCTAACTGGGGTGGGAAGCTCTTTATTTGCAGAAGGATGCACATTCATTCAGACGGTGCCAGAAATAACCCTCGCATCACTAAACAGATGGGGACAGATGCTCAGATGGGGTTTCAAGTGGGATCAAGTAGGGTCTGACAAGAGTTGTATCGTTTGCTCATCTTCACGGAAGTTCCCGTTTTCCGGACTTCGGAATTGCTCGGAAAAAGGATATTTGTGGCACCACACGGTCCCCCCAGACTGCCCGCATGGAAGCCCACTCTGAATTTATGACTCTTGGGCGCCATGGTGACCCCAGCGCCAACGGGCTGTGAAAACACTCAGGACAAGCTTTCCCTGAGTTGACAGGAACCAAAGCCTGCTGCGGCGGCTAATGTCTGCATCTGTGTGGGAGACAGCTGCCCTGGGGCCTTCCTGAGAATGCCTTGCTGGCCTCTTCCGACGGAAGCCAAGAACAACAGATTAGCACAGAGGTACTGCCACCTTCCCCTCTGAGTCAGGATGCATGAGAGCTGTGAGTTCTCACTGGATGTATTCCTGATGCTGTGGTTGCTCAGATTGGTAGCCTGGACGTCCAAATCAGCACCTGCTGGTCAGCAGGCCAGAGGGCAGCAAGGCAGACAAGGAGGGGCTGGGAGAAGGTTCCAGAGCGCAAGGAAGCAAGGCAAACGTCTGCTTCCAGCTAGAAAGGAGTTAGAGTAGACCTCAGTTGGGAGCCAGGAGGTCTGAGTTCGAATCCTCACTCTGCCATCACGGGGCTGTGTGACCTCAGATAATCCATGGAACCCTTGGGGCCTCACCGTCCTCAGTGGCCAACAGAGGACATTGTTGGCCAAGGTAAGGGTGTTTTTAACTTTGGCTGTCTGAGCAGGAAGAAAGGCGGTGAGGGAAGATGGAGAGCAAAAGGAAATGAGATCTTTAGAGCAATGCTTCCCAACCCTTTTCATGTCTTGATGCACGTGAAAATACTTCTACCAACTGCCCCTCTGGGGGTAAACGGAGGCGGCTTCTCTGAGCCGGAGGCACCACGCTGGGGGCTCCGGTGTCTTGAAGGCTGAGGACATTGCTATCTCAGGCGCCTCCAAGGGGATACTCTACCACAGAGGACCCGAGCCCTGAAAAAATGGTGCACACCTCAGGACCACGCTTCAAATAAACAGAGACTGTCCTGAACCATGAGATGGGGGTGAGATAATCCAACCGTAATTCACTCATGGCGGCTTCTTTGATGACCTCTTGGGCAATATCAAATTCCTGCAGAGATTTTGTCATCGAGTCTCTGCCCGCTGTTGCTGCCTGTTGGTGGGGGTGGGGTGGGGTGACCAGGAATGAAGATCCTTTGGGAAAGACTGCTCGGGAGGAGGGAAGCCCAGGGCCCCCACATCTGACCAGTTTGATCAGTGCTTTAATCCCAAAAAGCAACCCTACATCCTCTTCCTGTCTTCAGTCTTTGGGGGACAAGTTCTTGAAGCCAGAGGCTTGATTGAAGGGATCAGGCATTCCATTTGGGGGTCCTGCCTGTCTCTCAGGCTTTTCCTATTTTGTAATAACAGGCTTTTTAGTGTGTCTTATTTATTTTTTCCATCCACCCTAAGAAACGATGAGGTAACCGGGCCCAGATAATTGCCGCACACCTGCAGGACGCAGGCCTGGTGCCATGAACGCAGTGGAGAGAGCGTCACGCCCCTGGCCACACAGATCAGCTGGCCGTCCCGCCCCCTCCTCCTGCACACCTGCAGAGGCCCGTCACTTGGGACAGGAGGGCCTATTAGGGCTCTTGTAATTGAGATGGGGTGAGGGAGTTTACCCCGGCTCCTCTGCAGTGGGAGAGAAGGAGCCGGCTTAGATGACAGGAAACCGTCCCCTCTGCTCCGTGCAGCGGACTGAGAAAGGTGGCCTGGGTAATAATGGGGCTAGCTAATCCTGATAGTCATAAGGGTAGGAGAGTCCATCATCATAATCACGGCTAATGGACTCCAGATGGAGAAATATAATTGTTCTCATTAACATGGTTACACACACACACACACACACGCACACGCACGCATACCCATGCACGCGCACTCAGAGGCCCATTCTGCCCACATACCTGACTCTGATAAGGACTGTCAGATAAGAACGGCCCACACCACAAAGCTAGATGGAGGGCATTGTCAATTATTCCTTCCCTGTTTCCCCCTTCCACAACATCCATGCATACGTAATGGTTTCATTAACCTCGAGACTCCTGCAGATGAGTTGAAAACCCAGGCTTACCGGCCAATTAATTGGCTGTACATTTTGCACGGCGTATGGAAGTACATTTCTCCTGCCCCTTCAGTACGGCCTGGCTTTTCGGCTGTATTTCATAAGTGTTAATGTAATGTTGCTGAAAGGAAATATGGCCCAAAGCAGGAAACTTCCCCCCCCCACCTCTCTGGGATGCAGCTGTTCATTTGGTTTGGGCTGTTAATTCAAACCACTCCCAGGTGCCTATTTCATATTATCTCTTGTTTAGGACAAAATAAAATGAAACTGTCAAAACCTCTCTGCCTCGCTCAGCGCTGGGCTCAATAGCCCCATAAAGAGACCCCGGGCGAGGAAGCAAGTTCTCCGAGCAAGTGCTCGAGAGAAGGGCAGGCCTTCCAGGTGAAAGTTTGACCTGCAACGAACCCACCTTCCCCAGAAAGGCATCATACGGGTCCTATAGCGACTTCGTTCCTACCTCTGGGCCCTGGCATTTGACCTTCCTCGCCAGGAATGCCATTCCCGCTCTGTTCCCTGCTCTCTTGCAAAGTCTCCTCCCTGCATCTCTCCCTGAGCACTCTACTTTTCCGGCCGAGACCTATAGTAGGTGCTCAGTAAATGTTACGCGTTATTAACATGTCTACTTCTTGAAGCAAGTCAGTTGTTCAGGGCTCATAAAATATTTAATGGAGTAAGAACTCTCAGGTGGATTCACCCATGATTTGCATGTATCCCAGAATTCTATTGATAGCCATACTCTTGCCTTTTCTATAACGAATGCCTCCCTGAAGTGGACATTTCTCTCTGCCATCTGCTGTTGGCCACTCTGCCATTGTGCCAGACGCAGACGCTGAGGGAGGGGCTGGGAACAGCAGGAGGGGAGGACAGATGTCTTTGCTGGAGTCCCAGCGTCCTCCCAGGGAGAAAGGTGCGTGGCTTTTAGGATGTTCTGTCAGGATGTTCAATGACTGTTTCCTTTTTAGCCAAAGTGATCTCTCACTTCCGGCAGCACAGGAAGAATGGCTCCTTTGGGTGGTTTTTACAGCTGAAGTTTCTGGGTCTAGGTTAGGTAGTACCAGGTACCCCTGTTAGTGAGAAACAGTTCCTCTTGCTGACTGAGTTTCGATTCCAGTCCCTGGTCCACTCGGGGCCTCTGATCAGTGGGGATCTGAACATCTCCCCAGCATGGTCCTGGCAAACCTTGGTCAGCTGTTGTTTGACAGGAAGGAGGTGGGCCCAGTGTCTTTACTTAGTGGCTTTCTAGAAGAGCCACATCAAAAGCAATTCTGCCTCCACGCTTCACACAGGCCACCGGATCTCTCTCTCTCTCTCTCTCTGTCTCTCTCAAGTCTCTGGCTTCTGTGAGAGACTGCCAGCCAGGGAGAGTGAGGCCAACGTGGCTACAAGCACACTTCATAAGTGAGGAAGATTCCTAGGAAACAGGATTTCATAAGTGGCTGCCGGAAAATGCTAAGTGAGATGCCTTTTTGTTATTGTTGTTGTCATTTTTAAGTATCCTTCAAAGGATCTGGCCACCTCAGACTCATGTCTGTGCTGTTCTCTAAACCGTTCCGAGACTAAGAGCATCCGTGCTCTGGAGAAGAAAGCGTCGCACCATGTGTTAGCGAGCACGTTTTGTATTTTTGAGCCACTTTTTCTGTAGCCTGGGGCCTGATTGATTTTAGGTTCAGCCTAACATCTTGGCCTGAGATCCTGTGGAGAGTTGGAGAGACTTAAAGAAACAATTCAGACCCAAAGCCCTTGTTTTTTTTTTTTTTTTTTGAGAACTGACCCTTCCATCTGTTGACAATCAAATATTGAACCTATTAAGAGTGGCAGGTCCCCAAGCTGGGAGGAAGGAAGGAATTTCCCAGAGTCCCCGGAGACAAAGGACCTTTTGACTACACCTGGGGGTGAAGGGTGACCAGCCCAGGTCAGACTCAGCTGGGATCAGATGAGCGGGAGCAGCTGGTGGGACGGGAGCGGGGGTCTGCCTCGCTCAGTCCTGATTTGCCGAGTGAGGGGGCGAGGAGAAGGAGCGTGTAGAGAGCAGATTTGCCAGGAGACACGCCCGAGTGTGGACTTGGGGCCCCTTGCCGGGCCTCCCTGTGCCCCTCAATCGTGCTTTTCCATGGTCTGTGTTTGTGACCTCCTCCGCCACCAGACCTTCAGCTCCTCAACAGCGGGAGCTCTGACTCCCTCCTCTCTGAAGGGCCCGGGATGTAGCAAGTGTTCATGGAATAAATAAATGTGGAGACTCATAAAGGGGGTTTCTCAGAGCAGGGCCACAGCTCGCTCTTGCAACACATCTGCATGAATGAGGGAAGTCACCCCTGGAGGCAGACATAGGCCTATGGGCACATGGGTTGATGGGGGAAGCACCCCCTCTCTTGGCCGAGTGTGTTCATACAAGGCGCATTTTGAATAAGGGCACACAGTGGCCATCCTTATGATTTAGAAATTGGGGCCGATGTCCCAAGCCCCGTCTGTCGGGACATCCCGGATCATGGTGGGCTGATGGATGGTGGTCTCTGAGTGGGGCAGGAGATGGCCAGAAGGCAGCATCTTACCCCTGCGGCAGTGACCCCCCCCCTCCCAACTTTAAGGTCTGCACGTGGGCTGTCTGGCCGCCTTTTCCAGGGTCTTCTCTCTGCCCCCACCATCCTCTGGCTGTTCTGTTAGCAACGCTGGGCCCCTCTGGTCTCTTTAGCCAGCGAGTTCACCAGTAGCCTTTTGGTTCACACAGACCTAGGCTGGATTCCCGGTTCTTCTCCTTGCCCACCTGCGAGTCCTTTGGAGGACGTTTAATGTCACCCCAGCTGCACAACGGGGACGTGGCGAGGCCACGTGAAGAGGTTGTGTCCGCAGGGCCCAGGACCGTGTTGGACGAAGAAGTCTTTCCCAAAGGTGTGCAGGAAGGCCCTGCCCACCCGAGCTTCACCATCAAGACCACATATCTTCCATTCTTCCTGCCCAAGACCCCCTTCCACACCACTCACGTTTTTGTTTTGAGGTGGCACAGAGCCGGGACCTTGGGAACAAATGGACCCAGTGTTGACTGCAGGCCCACAGTGTTGATGGGCTTCATGCCGGGTCCCTCAAGCTGAGGTCAGCTGAGAACTGTCATGGAGGGCTGCTGAGTTGGCGATCAGATGAATGGGTGGGGACTGTTCATTGTACTTCTCTTACAGTTACTCTTTAGTATCTAGACATGGCCCTGTCTTCACTGCTCTGAAGGATCCTGGTCCTTTTGCAACTTCTCTTCCTGTTTTCTTATCCCCATGGTGCCCCGTCAGAATGAGCTGTAACTGTGAGGATCCACTGAGAGAACCACATCCACTTCCCTGCCGATGTGAAGGACGTTAAGGATGCAAAGCACAGAGCGCAAAGAGTAGAGTTCTTGAATTTCTCAGCTCAAGCCCAGCATATGAACCATAATCTGTGTATTTATATTCTCAGCTTTCCAGACAGACAGTGGGACAGGTCGAGGGCAATTCTCGTTCCTTCTCATGGGAGTTACATTCCTGTCCAGCATGCAAATGGAAAATAACCCTACACTCTAGCTACAAAGAAGAAGAACATGCTGTTTGGGCAAAATTGTTTCTAGTTCTTGGCGCGATTTCTGCCGGCCGCGGAGCGACCTTTCTTGTTTCAGTTTATTCAGCGGTAAAATGGGGCTATCCTCTCTGCCTCGCCGGCTTCGCGGTTAGGAGTTTTAAAGAATTTTGCCTTGTTTCAGCGGATTTCGTGTGGCCCACTAGGAATACGTGCTCATCAGAGAAAGATGAGCTGGCAAGCCCTCAGTTCTAGTCTTTTCTGATACCAACTTTATACCTCATCTTCCGTTTCTTGACTCTAGGGTTCTCAGAAACTACACTAGGGATTTCATTGCAAAGGCTGTCTGCAGAGGCCCACCTCAAGAAATGAATCTGTTAGTTCTCCACTTGCCAAGTGGAAATGAGAACAATCCCTTTACTACTTCCTTTTTATTTTTCAGATTTTTAGATTTTTATTTATTTTATATATTTTTTATTATGCCTCGTAGCAAGAACTATCAAACTCCACCCATTGGACCAGAGTCCCCTGTGGTGTTACTGAAAGACATGTCCCTCATGTAGCACATGACCTACACTTGTGAGTTCATCGGCCTCAACCTCAGGCTTTAACAACGTGCAGTTACTTCCTTGGCGTATGGTTATGGGAAACGAAATGAGTTGGTAGGAGGGAAAGTGTTTCCAGAACAATAGAGTGTTGCTAATGCCAACCTAGAGTAACAGCAATGCTTCGTCGGCTAACATTTCTTTCGCTTGTGAGTAACTCATTCGAGATGGAAGGGGTTGTGTCTCTGTTTATGTGGTTTATATTTTGTGACTTATTTCTCAGCTTAACACGGGCAGGTGGTTCAGGAACCTCCACCTATTTGAAACGTATTCTGTTCCTATTTCTCAGAGCCCTACTCTCTGGCAGCCTGAAATACTGGTTCAAGTTCGCAAATAGGCAGAGTATTTGGGGACATCAGAGGGAGCAACCTTTTCACCAAGGAAGGGAAGGGGCGACAAAGGAGAGGAGGAGGGAAGTGCTAAGTATTGTACCTTGTCCATAGAGTTAGGCCAGGGATGAATTAATCCCTGATGACACGCTGGAAGAAACCAAACAAACAATCCCCCCCCCCACCCCGCCTCCATTCCACACACCGGAGGACCCGGCTTTCATTTAATAGTCAAATGGTGAGAAAACATCAGGCCTCCTTAATGATGAAGAAACCAAATATTTCATCCGGTCGGGTCTGCAGTGAGTCAAGGGGAAGAGGCAGTGTAATGACCAGGCTTGTCCGTGACCATTTGGCTTGTAGCCATCATCAGAGCCTAGGACTGCAGTGAGGAAGGACCCAGGGATGAGCTGGGAGCCACACACACGGCCCCGTGCTCCATGCAGTGTAAAAAGCCAGTACATCTGGGTGCCTCATGCTCGCGTACCTTAGAGTGAGGGAAGACACAAGGCTCGCTGAAAGATGACCTAAGCCTGGGGAGTGAGTTGGAAGGAGCCGCGGATGATGAAAATGGTTGGGTAGCGTGGTGTCTCCTCCAGCATGGTGGAAACGGGGCTGGATGGGTTGCATACCTTCATAGGTGTGAGGTTTGCATTCTTTCTGAACCAGAACACTCAGGGTCGACTCTGGCCGTGGCAGTTGGGGGCGGTGTGGTCCACTGGCAGTGGTGTCAGTAACACAGGAACAGCAGTAGCCACACGTGGAGAGTTTATCGCCGGTCGGAGGAGCCGTTTGGCCACGGCCGACAAAGGGTGATGGTGGTTTTGCTGCTTAGCACACGTGCTTTCTGCTCCCCTCTCTTTGGTACCGCAGACTGCCTCCCATGTCATGGAGTCGGTATCAGCCCTAGTACGGCCTCTTCCTGGCCATGTGATTGGTTATGGAATTAACATACAGCTCAGGCGGGGCCAATCGGAGTCCTTCTCTGAGACGAATATATGGATACCGGGAGAAGGAAGCAGCCCTCCTTCTGGTTGGATAGCTAGGCTTGGAGGCTGTACTTTTGGAGTTTCTGGTGGCTAGCCTTTCTACCTCCTGGAGAAAGTCTGTCCACCACAGGAAAGAGCTGGGTCACTCTCCAGAGAGAAGCAGAACTGGGACACGGAGAAAGAGCCTGATGACTTCACTTGGGCCCCTGGATCCAATCACGATTGAGGCCAGATGCACCCTTGTGCTCCCATTGAAAGGAGCCAAAGAATTCTTGGTGTTTGTGTGAGCTAATCCGAGCCGGGTTTCTGTCACCTGAACCTGGACAGTCTGGAAGAGGTGGGGTTCAGGGGTGAAGGTGGGTCTGAGCAAGTGAGAGGTCAAAGAGGAAAAGGAAAGGAAGCAGAAAAGAGTGTGACCCGATGGCCCTCGTTAGGAAGGGGTGGGGGGGGATTTACTCTGGTTTTCCGAGACTCCATGAGACCTGACCTTTGAGAAAGGACTCTCATTGTTGAAAGGAAGACCTCCTTTCTTCAGGGAGTCGGTCTCATGGCTCCTTAATGCAAATGTCCACAGACATTCAAGTCCCCTCCCCTGGTCCCTCCAGGCCACTCCTCGGCTGACCAGTAAGACCCTTCATGAATGACATTTAGTTACAATGCTGAGGGTAAGCTTGGGAATTGGACAGACTTTGATTTCTAACTTCAGCCCTTATCAGCAGAACAGCCTCAGGCAGATTACTGATGCTCTCTACCCTCAGTTTCTTCATCTTGAAGATGGGGCTAATAATTATATCCACCCGACTGCAGTGTGGTGAGAATCCCATCACCCAGTGCACAATTTCTCCTGAGGGGGGAATGGTAAAATAGATAAGAAGACACCCATAGTAAGGAGGAAAACTAAGCAATTTAAAGCATGACGATGATTTACCGGGAGGACCACGTTAGTACAGTGAAGATTTTTTTAAGTGACATAATTCGAGGAAGAGTCTAATTTCTAGAAAAGGGAATTAGAGGTCATGTACTCAAAATAATTGAAAGCGGGGACGTGAGGAGACATTTGCACAACCGTCTTCCTAGCAGCACTGTTCCCAATCGCTCAACAGTGGCTGCAGCCCAGGTGTCTACCCACAGATGAATGGGTCATCACAACATGGCGGACGTATGGGTAACTGCTCAGCCTTAAGAAGGAAGGCAATTTGGACACCTGCTACAACATGGATAAATCTCGAAGACGTGATGTTAAGTGATACAAGACGGTCACAAAAAGGCAAATCCTGCGTGATTCCACTCCCAGGAGGTACAGAGAGCAGTCAAATTCTTAGACGCAGACAGTAGAGTGGTGGTTGCCCAGGGGATGGGGGAGGGGGAATGGGGAGATGTTGTTTAGTGGGTACAGAGTTTGTTTTGCAAGATGTAAAAAGTTCTATGGGGGGACGGTGGTGATGGCTGCACCACTATGGGAAGGTACTTAATGCCACTGACCTGTGCACTTGAAAATGGTGAAAGCGCACATATATTAGGTTATGTACATTTTAACCATAAAATGGTTAAAAATGGTGACAGTGTGCATATTTTATGTTATGTATGTCTTACCACAATTTTTAAAAAGGAAGTTAGAGCCACGTGTATAGTAAGGATGCATTTCCATTTCGACAAAAGGACACAAGTTTTGTGTACGTGTTGAGCAAAAGGCAGAGTGAGTCACAACAAGTGGCTCCGGCGATTCTCTGTGGGGGTGAGTAGGTCGGGGGGCGGGGGGCAGTGTTGCTTGAGACACTTCAGTGTTGTCTAAATTGTTACCACGACCAAATATTGTTCGTGCCATTTCAACGAATAACATTAAATTATAACTATTTGTGTTCTACTTGGACACTTTCAAAGTGTCTCTTGGACTAAAGAATGCCGGGGCTGTTTTGGGAAACAGTTTGGCAGCTTTGCAAGTGGCTTATGTTACCTTATAATCCAGCAGTTTGCCTCTTAGATACATACTGAAAACATATGCCCCCACAAAAACTTGTAGGCTCGCGTTCATAGCAGCGTTCTTCATAATAGCCCTCAAATGGAAACAACCCAAATGTCCATCAACCGATGAATGTCTCAACTAGCAGCACAAACACACAATGGACTATTATTCGGTAATAAAAAGGAATGAAGTAATGTTACAGGCTACAGCACGGACGAACCTTGCAAACATTATGCTCAGTGAAATAAGCCAGACACAAAAAGACCACATACTGTAGCATTGCGTTTTTATGAAACGTCCCAAGGAGACAAGTCCACAGGGGCTGAACGTAGATTGGGGCTAGAGGTGGCGGCTAAAGGATGCGTACTTTTAAGAACTGCAGTAACGAAAGTATTCTCCAGTCGACTCCTGTTGACACAATTCTGTCAATATTCTAAAAGCCATTGAGCTGTTCGCTTTATGTATTTATTTATTTATTTTTAAAGTTTATTTACTCATTTTGAGAGAGCGAGCGAGCAGGGGAGGGGCAGAGACAGGGAGAGAGAGGATCCCAAGCAGGCTCCGCGCTGTCAGCGCAAAGCCCGACACGGGGCTCGAACCCACGAACCGTGAGATCATGCCCTGAGCCGAGACCGCGAGTCGGACGCTTAACCCACTGAGCCACCCAGGTGCCCTGAGTTGTTCGCTTTACATGGGTGAACTAGGGGCACCTGGGTGGCTCAGTGGGTTAAGCGTCCGACTCTTGGTTTCGGCTCAGGTCATGATGTCACAGCTCGTGGGTTGGAGCCCCCCATCGGGCTCTGTGCTGACAGGTCAGAGCCTGGAGCCTGCTTTAGTTTCCATGTCTCCCTCTCTCTCTACCCCTCCCCCTGCTCATGCTCTGTCTCTCTGTCTCAAAACTAACTAACTAACTAACTAAAACATTAACTGGGTGAATTGGGTAGTTTATGAACTACATCTCAGTAAAGCTGCTATAAAACAAAACAAAACCCAAGCCTTTTTGTAAGTTATAAAATCAGTCATTTACATCAAGTTTGGGAGGCAGATATTAAATGAGGAAACCGACCTCAAAAGCTAACTGAGGTCCCTTGAGAAGGAGGAGAATTACTAAAGTCTGGCAGGATTACTGTTTTTTTTCCCTCTTTGTATAATTCCCACCAGTAAAATGTCTCACAAAAGACGAGATCAAAAGGACGTGTGAAAAAGGAACCCAAGCATTCCTCATCTAGGGAATACACCCACGAGCCACGATACACATCAAGTGGACTACGACTCAGCAATCAAGAGGCAGGTGACGATTTGCGCAACAGCCTGGATGAATCTCAAGTACATTATGCTGAGCAGAAGAGGCCCAACTCGGAGGCTGGGTACCGTATGATTTCATTTCTACGACACTCCGGAAAAGGCAGAACCGTGGGGACACAAAACAGAACAGGGGTTGGGAGGGAGGGAAGGGTTTGATTTTCAGAGGCAGCCAAGGGAACTTTCTGGAATAGTGGAAATGTTCTGTATCTTGATGATGCTAATGACAACACAACAGTAAGCATTTATCAGAACTTGTGCAACTGCGCTCTAAAAATGGTGATTTTTACCATGTGTAAATTGTAACTTAAAAAATGGGAGAAAGGACACAAAGACCACTTGGATGTTCGGGGGGATTGGACAGGCACGGAGAAGAGATATCTGGCCAGGGAATGGGGGCTGTCACCGTCCAGTGACCCTCATGTGACTCGTAGGTCAGCGGGGTTTCCTAAAAATTTGTAGACGCAGACCTGCAAATCCCTGAAATGTGTAGATGGTGTCAGCTCTCGGGCCCCTTTGCCTCCAGCCTGTGCACACACACGGGCTTTTTGCCCCACATCTGCCTGCAGTGGTTTCCCCAGAATCCGTTCACATCAGGCCTCCAGGGTTTGGCTGACTTCACAGAGGGAAGGAGTGGGGCCACCGAAAGGCCTGGGCCTGGGTCCCCGCCATCCATCCGGCACACTTGTCTTCCTTCCCTTCCATTTCTGCTCCCTTCCCCTCTTCCCGGTTTGCTCCTGGGAGCTCCAAATTCTTTCCCTTCGTTACATGGAGGAGCTGAGCCCCCACCCCCGCCTCCCCTCCACACTCCTTCTCTCCAGAGAATTTCTCCAAA
Organism: Herpailurus yagouaroundi; assembly: GCF_014898765.1. Classification (NCBI taxonomy): domain Eukaryota; kingdom Metazoa; phylum Chordata; class Mammalia; order Carnivora; family Felidae; genus Herpailurus; species Herpailurus yagouaroundi. The sequence goes on from NW_024412404.1 coordinate 50,697,106, forward strand.
TGATCCCAGTACCCAGCAGAACAAGGGAGCTGCTTTGCATTAAGAATGTCTTTGGTGGGGCGCCTGGGTGGCTCAGACGGTTAAGCATCCAGCTTCGGCTCAGGTCGTGATCTCTGGGTTCACGAGTTCGGGCCCCCGTGTCAGGCTCTGTGCTGACAGCTCAGAGTCTGGAGCCTGCTTCAGATTCGGTCTCTTCTTCCTCTGCCCCTGCCCTGCTCGTGTGTGCGCTCGCGCTCTCTCAAAAATACAAAACGTTAAAAATGAAAAAGAATGTCTTTGGTATTAGAAGTAGAAAACTTCCTCCGCCCTTGATTAAAGTTGGTATTTGGGACGTGGACATTAGCCAGGATGAACACACCCCACGCCTTTGTGAGCATGCAGAGAGGACCCAGCTCTGGCTCAGGGCTCCACCTGCTACGGGGACAGCTTCTATAGATATGGAGCCATCTGCCCACCGACACAGCCACAATGCCGGTCGCTTCCAAGTGCGCTGAAGGGCAGGTCCCACCATGGGCTCTGCGACACCCCAGGTTTCTCCCACCTTCAGGAACCTGCCTTGACAATTCATTACAGCAATTTGCACTCGGTATTTCCTCTTGTCCACGTTTTCCTTTATGCTCACAGCCCCCCCGCCCCCCCTTCACTTCCTCCATTTGTCATCTCTGTCAGAAAACAGGCCCTGATTGTTTCAGGCCCAAAGCCTCAGCCGGAGCAACCCCAGCCGGCCCTCATCACCCTGCTAATTACCAGCCGGGCTGCAGGAACCCCGAGGTCCTCCGGGGGAAGGGCCTGCCGGCTCCCCAAAGAGGCCGCTCAGGGAGTGACACACAGCCACCCCCGGCCTGGTCCTTCTGCCCACTCCGAGCCCTTTCCCCTGGTCACTGGGCGAGCATGAGACAATTTCCTCTTTTCACGGGGGGCTCGATGGCAGGCAGATTAATGATGGCGAGCCCAGCTCAGAGGCCAGCCTGCCATGTGCGGGGCGTTCCGCAGTCCCCACGGTGGCCTGCAGGAGGGACCGTCACAGGCAACAAAAGACACAGCCGAGTTCCCAGCAGTGGGAGCAGCTCTAACCTGACCCGGAGTTCCACTGTGGGAATGACCTTCCACCTCCGGCCCCTCCTCCCTGCTCCCCCAAACCCCCCGCCCCTGGGCAGCCAGCCCTGAGGCTCCTTGATGCTTCTGGAAATAAAGCACCGGCAACAGCTAGCGGCCCAAGCCGTAAACACCCAGTGCCTAGCATGGCCCCCATTCAGGCTCTGGCTTGGGGCTAGGATGGGTGGCCGAGAGAACGAGGCTCTCTTGCCAGCAGCTCTCTGCCACCGGGCTCTGTAATAAAACCACAGGCAAGCCCAGGACTAGTCAGGAGTTTTCAGGGGGCTGTTTCTTTTCTTCCTTCAGTGACATTCTTAACAGACTGGTGTGCAGGACTGGCTCCTCAAAATGGGAGACAGTTGGGGCCTGTGTGGGCCCGACGGGTATTTGCTTTGGAAACACGCAGCATGACAGGGTCTGTGAAAAAAGTCTCAGCGGTCAGGGGGACCAGTCAGGTGTCTGGGGAGCCAGCTGTGTTCCAAAGGGCAGCCTGCAGCTCCGGAGTTTCCTGGGAGGGCTTTGCAGCAGTGACTGTGGTATTGAGAGCAAATATTGGTCCTGGGAGCTATCCCCCTTGATGGAGGGGAAGCACTGCTCCCCATTTATGGGGATCTCCCCATCCAGAAGACTGGTTCAGATGCCAAGTTCTCATGCGCCGGCTTCCTCGCTGGCAGGATCCTTAGTTTGTTGGGTTGGGCGTTCTTCTGTGGCCAAGTTGCCCGCTTAGATGGTCAGCTCCAGGGGGACAGATAGCTAAGGCCCCACGTAGTACTATGGTCAGGTGTGTACAAAAGGAAGTGGGATGGATTTGGAGAGCCCAGAAGCGTTTTGATCACACAGTCATACATGTACATTTACACACACACCCCACCTCCCACATACACACATACCTCACCCACATTTCCACCATATCTTTTCCATATTGGTGTTCCTTAGCTAACCTATGTTTTGGTTTTTTACGACCGTATGACTGTTTTAGGTAGGAAGACAGCCAGGCTTCCTCCCAGTCAGATCTCAGATCGTCTTAATGCTTTCAACTTAGATTTCCTATTTTGTCTCATATCAGTATGACCACACCTACTGTATTTTTATCATTCTTTTAACATTCTGTGTCATTTTGTTATCATTTTGAATTGTGAATAACATCAAGCTGGATTTCAAAAATCTGACAGTCTTAGACTCCCCCTAAAATAATTTTGTCCGTTCATATTTATTGAGATCAAGAATATTTAGACTTCTTTCTGACACTTAAGTTTATGTTCTCTAGTCTTCATATATTGATATTTATCATGTTCTTTTTTTGTGTATTAGGATAGAACTTTTGAGTTTTGGTCCAACTTATTTTTTTCCCCCTAAAGTTTAGAAATGTCTTATCTTCAGGGCACCTGGGTCGCTCAGTCGGTTAAGCATCAGACTTTGACTCGGGTCGTGATCTCACGGTTCGTGAGTTTGAGCCCCGTGTCGGGCTCTGGGCTGACAGCTCAGAGCCTGGAGGCTGCTTCAGATTCTGTGTCTCCCTCTCCCTCTGCTGAGCCTCCCCTGCTCACTCTCTGTCTCTGACTTGCTCTCAAAAATAAATAAACATTAAAAAAATTTAAATAAAAAAAGAAACGTCTTGTCTTCTGGGGATAGGAATGACTAGACTAGGAGCCGTGAGACAGGGCTTTATTCTGTGTGGTCATGAACTAGTTGTACAACTTTGGGTAAGTTACTTCCCCTGTTTGGGCTTCAGGTGTCTGTGCCACAATGAAATAGTTGGGTGAAATGATTCAGAAGGTCTTATTCACCCAGATGTTAACATGGTGTGATTTGGGGGTCAGTTGAGGTCCAGCAGAAGCTCTGGTCTCTCCAGGGAATGTGCACCTTCACAACGGAGGGAACATCTCCACAACCACTCTTCCGTGGGGCATCTGCTGCCCGGAGAACTCCGACTTGAACCTCATTGGGACAGCTCATCTTTCCAGGGGGAGGTCAGGCTCAGTTCCTCCCTCATCCGGGTCGATCACGAGTGGGATGTTTGTAACACAGCAGTGCCTATGTAAAAATCTTCACACGTTAGCGTGTTTTATTGCATGATAGAAGCCTTTATTGCTCACCAACTGCAGCGTTCTCCCCTATGTTTCCTTGCAGTTAAGCAGGTCAGGTGACCAAGCCTGGCCAATGGACTGTGGGCCCAAGTGATTTCTCATTATGAAAAGTGTTTCACTTTTGGGTCAAAGCATTGAAGAGCTAATACCTGACCCCCTACCGCTCTCTTTTCCTGCTTCAGTGTCCAAAGACACACACGGATGATGGAGCTCCTCTGCCTGGGCCCCCGAGTGACTGTGTGGACCAGAGTTCTCTGCTGACTTCCTATGGACATGTAGCATTAGCAAGAAATAAACTGATGTTAAGCCACTGAGCTTTTTTTTGTTTGTATTTTATTTTATTTTATTTTATTTTTTTATTTTTGTTTTTTAAGCCACAGGTTCCATAGCCTTCTAACCATTAGATGTTACAAATGTATTGAGGCCATTATGAAGCATGTGCAGGCTCTGTCTCCTCAACCTGGATATAAAAGGTTCGAGAATAGAGGATGACCAACCTATTTAACTCATTCCTTTTACCCTGGCACTGGTAGCTTAAGTCGCCAGAACCCAATTACAAACTTGTGAAGCTCCCCCACCTCGGAAATGTTCAAAGCGTTAGCTCAAGGCACTTCTCTTTCCATGTCTCCTGCTTGCAAAATCTTCATTCACCTCTCATTGTGCAAGGGGTCAACTTCACAATCCCCGACACGGTCACCGGGTCCCGCACACCCTGCCCTGCCCCCTGCGCCATATCATCCCTCACTGCTCTCTCCCTGCTCCCCCACCCTGTCCTCTCTCAGCTCCTCACACGCCAGGCTAGTTCTGCCCTAGGACATTTGCACAAGGTGTTCCCTGTGCCTATCATGCTACATCCACAGCTTTTCTCCTGGGTTACTCCTAACCATCTTTCAGGTTTTAGCTTTTGGGGGAATATATGCTTTTCTATTCAAGCATAGTTAACATACAGTGTTATATTTTTTCAGGTGTAAAATATAATAATCCAACAATTCTATACATTTCTCAGTGCTCATCAAGGTAAATGCACTCTTGGGGCGCTTGGGTGGCTCCATTGGTTAAGTGTCTGACTTCGGCTCAGGTCATGATCTCGAGGTTTGTGAGTTCGAGCCCCACGTCGGGCTCTGTGCTGACAGCTCAGTGCCCGGAGCCGCTTCTGATTCTGTGTCTCCCTCTCTCTCTGCCCCTCCCCTGCTCATGCTCTGTCTCTTTCCCTCTCTCTCTCTCTCTCTCTCAAAAATAAATAAACATTAAAAGAAAGGTAAGTGTACTTTTTTTTTTTGAGAGAGAGAGAGAGAGAGAGAGAGGGAGAGAGAGAGGGAGTGCAAGCAGGGGAGGGGCAGAGGGAGCAGGAGAACTAGAATCTTAAGCAGGCTCCGTGCCCAGCCCAGAGCCCGATGCGGGGCTTGCTCTCACAACAGCGAGATCATGACCTCAGCTGAAATCAAGAGCTGGATGCATAATTAACTGAGCCACCCAAGCGCCCCAAGGTAAGTGTACTCTTAATCCACTTCATCTATCTCACCCATCCGCCCACTCTCCTTCCCTCTGGCTCTTAGGAAATATTTTTAATGCCCTCCGCCAAGTCAGGTTATGTGGTCTCACGACGTTGTCTTCCTCATGCCGTGCTCAAGGTATAATCTCAATTGTGATTAAATAATGAGTTGTGCAATTATTTGCTTAATGTCTGTCTCCTCACTGAAATCTGAACCCCAAGGGAGCAGGGATGATGTTCCTCTGGTGCCGAGCACAGTTTTAGGCGCACAGAGGTCATGAAGGGTGATGAACGAATGAATGGTCGGCCCTCAGGGTCTGGAGGAATTTTCTCCAAATTTTAGTGTGCAGCAGAAGCACCTAAGGGGCTTTAAACAAATAAATTGATAGATAGATAAATAAGTAAATAAATAAAATACACTTATTATATATAGCTTATAATATGTATATATTTATTCATATGCAAACATACATATTGAAAAAAAAATTTTTAATGTTTTTATTTATTTTTGAGAGAGACAGAGGGAAAGAGAGACAGAGTGTGAGTGGGGGAGGGGCAGAGAGAGAGAGAGGGAGACACAGAATCCCAAGCAGGCTCCAGACTCTGAGCCGTCAGCACGGAGCCCGACGCGGGACTTGAACTCGGGAGCCATGAGATCATGACCTGAGCCGAAGTCGGATGCTTAACCGACTGAGCCACCCAGGCGCCCCACAAACATACATATTTTAAACTGGGGCAAAAATATACATAACATACAATTTTAAACATTTTCAAGTGTGCAGGTCAGTGGCGTTAAGTACATTCACATTGTTGTGCTGTTATTGTCACCGTCGACCCACAGAACATTTTCCATCTTGCAAAGCTGAAACTCAATACCCCTTAAACAATAACTCCCCATTTCTTCCTTACCTTGCTCCTGGCAACCATCATTCTACATTCTATCTCTATGAATTTTTCTGCTTCTAGAGGAAACACAATTTCCTCTAGGAAATGAAAACCCAAATTCTTGGCCCTGATTCCCCAGATTTCAGATTCCGTCCATCTGGGGTGAAGCCTGAGAATCTGCATTGCTAACAAGCTCCCAGCTGATGGAGATGCCATAGGTCCAGAGACGGCCCTTTGTGAACATGACTCTGGAGAATCCAGGGTAAATACCTCGTAGTAGGTTTTTGTCACATCTCCTGCAGCCCCTGAACACATTAGGAGTTCAGAAAATGCTGGTGACAGATGGGTTGATTACACTCAACTACACATAGAAGGACAAGTGAGTTCTTTTGGCTAAGACAGAGGTCTCAGGTCTACTTATTGTATTCTCCTGGGAGATTGAAAAAAATTATTAAGGGATGCATGCACGGGTGGCTCAGTCAGTTAAGCATCCAGCTTCGGCTCAGGTCCTGATCTCACAGTTCATGGGTTCAAGCCCCATGTCAGGCTCTGTGCTGACAGCTTGGAGCCTGGAGCCTGCTTCAGATTCCATGTCTCCCTCTCTCTCTGCCCCTCCCCAACTCTGTCTCTGCTCTCTCTCTCTCAAAAATAAATAAAACATTAAACAAATTTAAAAAATTATGAATATCTGGGTCTCACTGTCGATAAATAAACTAGAATCTCAGGGAGTGGGGTCCAGGCATTAGTGTTTATTGATGCTTTCTAGGTGATTCTGTTGTGAAGCCAGGCTTGAGAATCACGAGGCTAAGAAAGAAGTGGGAGGAGGATGATCAGAGGAGGCAGTTGGAAATTAAAAAGACAAACACCCCCCGAGACTGCACCCCTTGAGTTTTGTAGAAACACCTTTGTGACCTGAGCACGGAAATTATTATTTGCCCAACCATTGGGGAGAGGAGACACATCTTCCCAGTGTAAAAACCCCTTCTCTAGGGACCAGTTATGCTGTTTTCAGAGATCTGGAGTAGCGGGAAGAGATATCAGTACGGAAGCTGACCTCTTTCCAGCCAACTTCCCCCGGAGCTATTATTTCCGGACATCACCTCCTATTTCCATGAGTGTACAAAGTCATCCTCGGGTATACACTTCAGGCTTCTCCTACATTTGCTCACATTCACAGCCATCACCATTTAGTTTTCTCAGCAATACTGGCATAAAGTTCTTCTCTTTATCCATTTAGGGAACGTCTTGGTTAATGTGCAGTCCATCTTGCTAAATTAAACGTGGCTGAGGCTTCGTTCTGCAAAGGAGTCTGCTTACCAGCCTTTTCCAGCTCGGGCCGCCTGAATCCCGGCAGCATTAGTTATAGGTCCGCACTACTCAAAGTGTGGTCTGCGGACCACTGTTAACCAAGACCTTGTACTGTTCTGCGGTACAGAATTTGAGAGTCAATATTTAGACACATCTATGGCACTCTGACGACGAGGTGGCATTTCATTCTGAGTGTGTGATCAGAAGATTTGTCTCGGTGAACAGGAACTGACCAATTCAGGTATCGTTGACCTGAGTGGAAAGTTGCATGTGGTTATGAACTATGGATATGTGCCATGGGATAGGGTGCCATGTTGGTCTGTGATTAAACTCAATTGCTCTTTGCCATTAGTGTATTCAAACAGGACTGTATATTTTATTGTGATTGTTTTTTGGCATTTCCTTGATGACTACTGAAGTTGAGTTCCTTTGCTTATGTTTATTGGCCTCTTGTTTATCCTGTTTTTTAAAAGCGGCTGTTCAAGTGTTTTGCCCACTTTTCTACTGGGTTCCTATCAGGTTTTCTATCTGTTTCTGTTGGGTTTTCAATCTTTTTCTTATTGAGGACTGGGAGTCATTTCAACATTCTGTATATAATGCCTTTGTTGGACAGGTGGAACTAAAAAAATTGATGGACTAGATGGAATTACAAATTACAAAAAGATTCTTCACCCAGATGACTTGAGAAGCAAGACCACAAGGATTAACACTGTGGTCCTATTCATGACAATACCTTGCAAATTTCTTTCTTTTTAATGAAAATTTTTTTAATTTAAATTTTAGTTAACATATAGTATAATATTGGTTTCAGGAGTAGAATTTAGTGATTCATCACCTACATACAACACCCAGTGCTCATCACAAGTGCCCTCCTTTGTACCCGTCACCCATCTAGCCCATCTCCCACCCACCTCCCTCCATCAACCTTCAGATTGTTCTCTATCATCAAGAGCCTCTTGTGATTTATTTCCCTCTCTTTCCTTTTTCCACCTCTTCCCATATGTTCATTTGTTTGGTTTCTTAAATTCCATATATAAGTGAAATCCTATGGTATTTGTCTTTCTTTAATTGACTTATTTTGCCTGGTGTAATATATTCAAGCTCTATCCACGTCTCTGTACGTGGCAAGATATCATTCCTTTTGATGACTGAGTAACATTCCATTGTATATATATACCACATCTGTATCCATTCATCAGTTGATGGACCTTTGGGCTCCCTCCATAGTTTGGCTATTGTTGATAATACTGCTATAAACACTGGGCTGGAAGTCTTAGCCTCAGCGATCAGATGACAAGAAGAAATAAAGGGTATACAAATTGGCAAGAAAGAAGTCAAACTTTAACTATTTGCAGATGATATGATATTCTATGTAGACAACCCAAAAGACTCCATCAAAAAATTACTAGAACTAGTACATGACTTCAGCAAATTGCAGGATATAAAATCAATGTGCAGATATCTATTGCATTTCTATACACCAATAACAAAGCAGCAGAAAAAAAAAATCAAGGAATCAACCCCCATTTATAATTGCACCCAAAACATTAAGATAGCTAGGAATAAACCCAATTAAAGAGGTAAAAATCTATACTCTGAAAACTATAAAACCCTTATGAAAGATATTGAAGAGTTCACAAAGAAATGGAAAAGCATTCCATGCTCATGGATTAGAAGAACATTGTTAAAATGTCTATACTAACCAAAGCAATCTGCACACTGAGTACAATCCCTATCCATACCCTGGGTATCCATAAGAGATTTTATAGATTTATTTTTAAGAGATTTTTAAGAGATTAGAAAGAAGAGTTAGGAATTTATACATAATATCCTCAGGTAGGACTATTAAAGGTGCAAGAATAAGATGCCCAATCCAAGTAGTTTATTTTTTTTTTTTTAATTTTTTTTTTTTTAACATTTATTTATTTTTGGGACAGAGAGAGACAGAGCATGAATGGGGGAGGGGCAGAGAGAGAGGGAGACACAGAATCGGAAACAGGCTCCAGGCTCTGAGCCATCAGCCCAGAGCCCGACGCGGGGCTCGAACTCACGGACCGCGAGATCGTGACCTGGCTGAAGTCGGATGCTTAACCGACTGCGCCACCCAGGCGCCCCTCAATCCAAGTAGTTTAAACAAGAACAGGAATAGATCAGCTGACAAAACTGAGACGGAGTCAGACATAGCTGGATCCAGCCAGCTGCTCAAGGGCTCTCTCTCTCTCTCTCTGGTCTCCATCTCTTGCCCTACATTCTCTTGTTGGCTTTATTCCCTGGAATATTCTTTCTTTTGGAGAGAATGGCCCTCAGGAACCAGGCTTACATGGTTCTTACTGGTCCTACCTTGAGGGACACCCTCTGTCTCCCAGTGTCCATATAAATTTTCCCAAAGGACTTTGGTGAGCCATGTTTGGATTATAAGCCCACCAAGGGACCAGTCTGAGTTCTGGACCACCCCATCACAGTGGGGCGGGGCTACGGGGGCGGGAATAGAACTGTAAGCCTGAGAGCCCTGCCAGAAAATGCTTGGTTAAGGGGGATCAGTACCCAAAGGAAAGGGATGCTGAGTGGATCCACAAATAATAGACGTTCACAACTTCAACTACAAAGGCAAAGGGGAACCATGGGAAACTCAGGAGTGTGCACATGTTGGCAAAGGAGGAGGGAGATACAACGTGAGAGGTATTTCTGACATCACTGGGTGGTAGGAGCAGGAGGTGACTGGTGGCAAGGAGACATATTAGGTGCATATACATTTAGATATATGGTTCTCTCATTTACTGATTCATCACTTAGCCTCCCAATAAATATCCGTTGAGCACTGATCTTTTGCCAAATGCTCTCTCGTAATGGTATTACCGTGATACATGAGACAGATATAGTCCTCGACTTTATGGAACTAATAATAGTTCAGTCATTAAATTTCTCAAAAGTGTTTTGTTTTGTTTTCTAAAAAAAAGGTAATATAGCCTTATCACTATGCAGGGCATAAACAAAACCAGTGGACTGGGCCATGCTAAGAATTTAGAGGCCAGCAGTCTTTATCACGAGGGATATCTTCCACCAGAGACTCAGGATGAGATAATCCCTGCTAATAGGTATGGCATTTATCTCTGAGCTTCCTGGCAGCTAAGGCAATAAGGGAAATCTGTTGAATTGCTTCACTCTCATTATCTGATGCCAAATCAATCTTGGAAAGGCAAATCTTTCCTTGGGTTCAGTACTTGGCAGAATTTATTAAAGGGCCTATATAAAAATATTTGGAGTAACATCATAAAATCTTGTCTCCTAACCTGACAAAATGACCAGGGGCCTTACACGAGTATTCCACACAGCAGCATTTTGTGCCTAGTCCCCCTCAATTTCTCCCCAAATCAGCTTCAAACAACATGGAATCAGAATAATGTCGTATCCCTTGACATAAAATTCTCTTAGGGAAGCCTTTTAAAAACTTCTTTCTATTGTTTCTATATCCTCTTCTATATACCTGTGGTTCCACTTGTATATCTGCATGTCTCTGAATTCTGATTATTTATTGATATATCTGTTCTCCTCATCTTCTCTCTACTAGATTTCAGTTTCTTAAGGACAGATCTCACGCCTATTAAAATTATGTGTCCCCAGTATCTTATCACTGTATCCAGCCTAAGAGGGTGAGTGTGGTGGCAATGGACAGAAAGAACGAAAGAAGGAAGGAAAGGAGGAAGGAAGGAAGGAAGGAAGGAAGGAAGGAAGGGAGGAAGGAAGGAAGGAAGGAAGGGAGGAAGGAAAGGAGGAAGGAAGGAAGAGAGGAAGGAAGGAAAGAAGGAAGGAAGGGAGGAAGGGAGGGAGGAAGGAAGGGAGAGGGGGAAAAAGGAAGAGAAAGAGGGAGAGTATTTATCCAAGGACAGAAAAGGAGAAACTTATCAAAGAGGTCCCCAGGCTATGCTGAAAGAGGCCAGTTTGGTCTAATGGAGCACAGGCAGTGAATAACACAAGGGAATTTGTAGGAAGGCTATTCAGGAAAGCATGAAGAGTCCATGAGAAGACTAAACCTTGTTCTGTTTTAACAAAACTTTAAGAACTTGGCATGTTCAAAAAAAAAAAAAAAAAATCAGTGCCCAATGGGGATTTCCATTAGTCAGTTGTGATAAAGAGATAAAGAAGTCCTATTTTGACTATATCTTTCTATTGTCTCACCAAGGGCCGTGGTGGTCCCTGGGGTATGCTGTTTGGGGACAGACAAGGCCAGAGCCCATGGGCATGACAATCCCAGTCTTGTCCCCGGCAGGCTTGGACAAGGTGTTTCAGGATGGGGGAGACGAGTACCATGGCGTCACATATAACCAGGGCCATTTTCAGTCTTCTGTTGCTCTCGGCACGCTCTGATTTTGATGGTCCCACCTTATATCATGTCAAAAATGTTAAAAGCACTCACATTATAGCGCCATTTACTTTTTGCTATAAAGGAACTTCAAAGGATCTTTGTGATTCTGCTTTTGAAATGATATGGCTCCAAGTAACTCATTTATTTTGTAATTAGTCATGGTTTTTCAGGTTTCACAGCTAATTGTGCATGGCAAAGCAAGAAAATCTAACCTACAAATTGCATTCAAATGCTGTAAAATTTAAATGCATTCTACAGTTAACAAGTAATGACATTTGTATATATCAATTAAGCATTTACTTGTCTTTAGTTTGCACTTTGCTTTTAGTGTTTTGGAGCCAATGGTAGTTCAGATCTCAAGTATCTCTGTTAGCCCTTGCAAACAAAGACTGTGGGCCCCAGGCACAGTGCCTGGAGTGTGTCACAGGCAGAATGGCTGGCACATGTCATGTCAGGCTGGACAAATCTCTCGATGTCAGAGATTTGATGTTAAGAGAAGGGCACAGTCATTTTGCTTTGAATCTAGGGCTCACTAATGCCTCTCCATCATGTGAGGGCCTCTTTAAGAAGGGGTAGTAAGTTTTATAGCTGCCCGTCTTGTTACAAAAAGAGTTCCGGTTCAGACTCAACATTGTATGTAGCCCAGGGTTCACGTCCCGGCTGTGCTCTGGATAACTGAGTAGAATGAAAGAATCCTTTGAACTCCAGGAGGACTTAGTTTCCTCATCTGTGAAATGGAGCCAATGGTAGAAGTCCATCATCATTCCTAAGGCTGTTGGGAGTTTCAAATGAGATAATCTATGAGAAAATTATTTATTGAAAAACACCAGCTTTTGGGGTGCCTGGGTGGCTCAGTCGGTTAAGTGTTCTGCTTCAGATTCTGTGTCTCCTTCTCTCTCTGCCCTTCCTGCGCTCAGAGTCTGTCTCACTCTATCTCTCAAAAATAAATAAATGTTATGGGGCGCCTGGGTGGCGCAGTCGGTTAAGCGTCCGACTTCAGCCAGGTCACGATCTCGCGGTCCGTGAGTTCGAGCCCCGCGTCAGGCTCTGGGCTGATGGCTCGGAGCCTGGAGCCTGTTTCCGATTCTGTGTCTCCCTCTCTCTCTGCCCCTCATGCTCTGTCTCCCTCTGTCCCAAAAATAAAAATAAACGTTGAAAAAATAAATAAATAAATAAATGTTAAAAAGAAAAAAAAAACCCCACCAGCTATTAAGATGGTATAGGGCAGTCATTCTTGTTTTAAGTTTATTTATTAATTTTGAGAGAGACGAGAGCTAGAGAGTGCACATGCAAGTGTGTGGGGTGGGGACAGAGAGAGAGGGAGAGAGAGAGAGAATCCCAAGCAGGCTCTGCACCGTCGGCGAGGAGCCTGGTGTGGGGCTCAGACTCACAGAGCGTGAGATCACGACCTGAGCCGAAGTCGGACACTCAACCGACTGAGCCACCCAGGCGCCCCAGGATGGTCATTCTCAATCCTGGCTTCAGTTTCAAATCACCTAGGGGGCTTTAAAAAACAGTACTGAAGTCTGGGTCCCACCTGAGACCAATTACATCGGAATCCCGGGGGAAAGAGAGCGATAGTTGGTTTTTTTTTTTTTTTTTTTATTTTTTTTTTTCAACGTTTATTTATTTTTGGGACAGAGAGAGACAGAGCATGAACGGGCGAGGGGCAGAGAGAGCGGGAGACACAGAATCGGAAACAGGCTCCAGGCTCCGAGCCATCAGCCCAGAGCCCGACGCGGGGCTCGAACTCCCGGACCGCGAGATCGTGACCTGGCTGAAGTCGGTCGCTCAACCGACTGCGCCACCCAGGCGCCCCTACAAGAAACCATTTTATTTTATTTTTTTTTAATTTTTTTTTTCAACATTTATTTATTTTTGGGACAGAGAGAGACAGAGCATGAACGGGGGAGGGGCAGAGAGAGAGGGAGACACAGAATCGGAAACAGGCTCCAGGCTCCGAGCCTTCCGCCCAGAGCCCGACGCGGGGCTTGAACTCACGGACCGCGAGATCGTGACCTGGCTGAAGTCGGACGCTTAACCGACTGCGCCACCCAGGCGCCCCGATAGTTGGTTTTTTTAAAGGCAACCCCTTCTGGTGATTCTGGGGTGCAGCTGATGTTGAAGACAGAGGTGTCGAGAGAGGACATCTGTGTCCGTGGCTGTAGCAGCTGTGCCCTAACCATTCGCATCTTGGCATGATTTTGGCTTGCTCTGGCTGCCCAGCGTCTTGGCAGTTGGTTCTGTGAACTTGGCAGACACAGTAGGGCTCATGAATACACGTGCTTTCCTGGCACACAGCCAGGCTTTGCTTCCCGGGCTCGCAGCTCCATGGGGCCACGGGAGCGAGTTCAGGCCAATGGACGTGGGCAGGAGTGATACCCACCGCTTGCTGGCCTCCCCCTACGTGTGGGTTTCCTGGGACTGCCATTACAAATGACCACAAATAGCCGGCTGAAACAACAGCAATTAATTTTCCCACAGTTCTGGAGGCCAGAAATCTAAAGCCAAGGTGTCAGCAGTTTGTTCCTTCTGGAGCCTCTGAGGGAGAATCTGTTCCCTGCTCCTTTCCTGGTGCCTGCTGGCTCCAGAAATCCTTGGCAGTCTTTGGCTTCTAGAAGCCATAGCTTCCATCTTTGTGTGACTCCCCTTGTGTCTCTGCCTTAAGCCTCCCTCTTTTCTAGACAAGGACATCAATCATCAATTACCTAAATCCAGGATAATCTCATTCCAGGAATCTTAATTATATCTGCGAGACTTTATTTCCAAATACAGTCCTGTTCACAGGTACCAGGGGTTAGGACTTGGACATTTCTTTTCTTTCTTTCTTTCTTTTTTTTTTTTTGGTGGTGGTGGGGGGACAATATTCAACCTACTATACCCAATAAACAACTCAAACCAAACCAAAACACTCTCACAGGTCGTCCTCCAGCTGTCCCTCCCCACATGTGCCGGCTGGAGAACCCTGTGGGGCTTGGAGGAGGGCGGAGCCACAAGATGGCAGGAGCTTGGATCCCTGCATGACTACTGAACTGTGATGCGTGGGAGGAAGTTGTGTGTACCAAGCCACCGTGATTTTGAGTTCTTACAGCGGTTAGCCCATCCTGACCAATGAGCAAATCTGACACTCTTCCAAGAAATTTATTGTCTGCCCAAGTTGCCTGTGAAATTAAGCACATCTATAGACACCGTTAGCTCAGGAAAGCATCTTGGAGGCTGTCTATCCCCAAACTCCTGCTTCAGCAATGAGGAAATTGAGACTCAGTAGTGGTCAAGGTCCAGTAGTGGAGGCAGGACCCAGTCTCATACTCTGTGTTAGTTTCTAAGACCTGCTGTAACAGGTTTTGTGGCTTAAAACAACAGAAATTTGTTCACAGCTCTGGAGACCAAGCCCACCCTGTTCCCTCTGAAGCCTCTAAAGGAGAAGACATCCTTGCTTCCTCCGGCTGTCGGTGGCTCCAGGAGTCCCCTGGCTTATGGTAGCATCTGTCCAATTTGCCTGCTTCCATCCCCACGTGGCCTGGCCTCCTCCTCTGTGTTCCTTCTCTTCGTATTTTCTCCCCTTTTTGTAAGGATACTTGTCATTGGACTTCAGGTCCACCCAGTTAACCCAGGATGATCTCAACCTGAACTCTTTAACTTAATTATATCTGCTAAGACCCTTTTCCCAAATAAGGTCACAATCACTGAGATGGGGGGTTGAGTTGGACACATCCTTCTGGGAGGCTACCGCTCAGCCCATTACTCAACCTACAGGCGGATGCTCTTTCTACCATCATCTCCTTAGCACTTCCTCTAATTGTCTTGTTTCTCATCAGGGTACTAACTGCACATGGTGTGGAAAATATGAAGGATGCCACCAGAGTTCTACTAAATTAAGATTCCCATCAGGGGAGAGGAAGAACTTATTTGGTGTCTGAAATCAGGGTTTGCAAAGGATACGAACACACAGATTGGGAGGGCTACATGCACCCCGATGTTTACGGAAGCATTACCAACAATAGCCAAACTACGGAGAGAGCCCAAATGTCTACTGACTGATGGTGGGTAATGAAGGCGTGGCATACACATACAATGGAATATTACTCAGCCATCAAAAGAATGAAATCTTGACATTTGCATCGACGTGGTTACAGCTAGAGTGTATTATGCTAAGTAAAACCAGTCAGAGAAAGACAAATACCATATGATTTCACTCACATGTGGAATTTAAGAAACCAAACAGACAAGCCAATGAAGGGGAAGAGGAGGGAAACAAACCATAAGAGACGCTTAACTAGAGAAACACTGAGGGTTGCCGGAGGGGAGGTGGGTGGGTGATGGGCATTGGGGAGGGCGCCTGTGATGAGCCCTGGGCGTTGTATGTAAGTGACGAATCACTGAATTCTAGTCCTGAAACCAATATTGCACCGGATGTTGACTGACTAGAACCTGAATAAAAAGAAAAATAAAATCAGGGTTTGGTGCCTGGCTTGCAAAGAACCCACGCTCTCCTTAGACACAATGAGTCGTTCCTTATGGACTTCCCACCACGCCGGTGCCATCATACGGGTTATTTCATTTGGCTCTCAAAACCGCCAGCAGGAGGGTGGCCGCTGTCACCAGTTTTATCCACGGGAAAATCGAGAGTGGGACCGATCGCCCGGCAGACCCCCAAGACAACAATTGCGTGCGAGCTTCTGGAGGACAACAATTGCGTGCAAGTGCTTCTGGAAAGACCTGGGAAGAGAGAGGAGGCGGGATGGGGAGGGGAAGGCGCCAGCACCAGTGTGGTAGCGGGCGGTGCCACAGGCAACCGGACTTGGGTCTGACTGGGGGCCGCTGAGCGAGGGTGTCGAGCCCGTCTCGGAGGGGAGGAGAAGCTCTACCCTTTATCCAGCGACTCCCGTCTGATACCAGTCTGGGGCTAGCTCCAAAGCATTAGCCCCCTGGCTCTCCCAGCCTGCCCTGTAATTGGGCAGGACAAGCCCCGGTGGCGGGAGAAACCCTCAGACAGAAAGTTGCAGGTGCTCATAAGAGGAAGCCGTCGGCGCCACGAATACGGACAAGGGCCGGGGTCAAGGGCAGCCTGCCCGTGTGCTTTGCCTCCGAAGCCTTAGCTCCTTCCACCTTGTTCCTCCCATCAACTGGAGGGCAGACATGTGGCCCGAACGCCTGCCCCACGGCCGGCTCTGCCACCAGTGCTTCCTGAAACCTTCCAGAAGCCTCAAGGCTTTGAGATCAAGTCCGGAAGATTCTTCCCTTGGATGCTTCTGCAGTGTGTGTTTTTGTGTGATGGGTTCTGTGTGACCCAGTGACATGCATCATACTTGAAATATTTCCACTGCTGACAAAATAAATCAGCTTTCCCCGCCGTAGCGCTCAGCTTATTAGGGGAAAATGGAAAAGGGGCATTAAATATTAATGCTGCATATTTTCCCCTCCCTTGGCGCCTTCTGTGCCACTGATCACTGCCCAGCTAGCACAGCCTTCTGTCTTTTTTCTCCCGACGATGGTAGGGGACAGAAGGGACCTTTGACAAGGCAGCGAGGGACAAGAGTGTCAAATGGGACTCTGACTGGTTTTCTAGGTTCCGGCTTTGGCACGCCCCTGTCTCCACCAGACGCCAAAGAGGCACCAGGAAACTTCATCTCCAGTGGGAAGCTTGCCACTGTGCTAGTTTCGGTTGGAAGCGTTCACAGCACAGAGAAAGCGGTATCTCGAAGGCAAGGTGGCTTCTGAGGAGGCAGGCAGGGAGAACTGAACCTCAGAGAAGCAGTCGATAAGTCCTGAGCTAACAGACCGAGGAGACCGCTGGCTTTGCCCCCTTGTTGGTTCGCTCACAGCAAGCGTTCGGAAAGGCGTCTCGCTGGTTAGGCCAGGCCACGGAGGAGAGGTGCGGAGGCAGCTTTCGGGCCTCGGAAAGAAAGTCTCCCAGAGACCTTGGTGTTTCATTTGGCTCATTTGCGGAAACCTCCCTGCAGAAATCAAACACGATTCCCTAAGGAGCATCCTCTTTTAGGATGCTGGGAAGGTGGATTTCTTAGGAATTTTTTTTTTTCAATTAATTTTTCACTGGGCAAGTAATGCATTAATCCAGTTCAGTCATTGCGCATAAGGCCGGGGTGGCTTTTTCCCCACTCTCCTTCCCTCGTCCCGGCGCCCTCCCCTCACTGCCTGGAAGGATCACAGTCAGTGGTCAAGGGGAGGAGTGCTGGAGACTTGTGTATATGTTTGTTCGGTTTTTGATGCTTCTTCTCAGAAGAGCTTCCATAAATTTCAGGCGAGATCTGCTGTGATTTGGCCTTGTGCCTGCTCTCTCTTGTCCCCAGGTGTCCCCCCTCCTCCACTCATGCCATTTACACACAGGCCCGGGACCTCTCTTCCGGTGACCAATCCCCTGTCAGGGCTCAGGAGCCTTTGAGGGCTCCGTGTCTTGTGGCGTCAGCTTTCCACACTTCTCACGATGGTCCCGCCCTGCTCCCTCCTCGTCTCCCTGCCCCCGGTCCTCTGGTGTCCGGCCGGGGGTCCTCCCCTCTGGGCCAGCGGACGTGCACGTCGCCGGGCTGGCCTCTGGCCCTTTGCTCATGCTCTTCCCTTCTCCTTCCTTCCTGCTTGATCATGCTCTTATTTCAAGACTGCAAGTCCCCTGGAAGCGTCCTCTTGTCTGTGCTGGTGCCCTGGGTCTTTCTTCTTAGGACTCCTCTGCGGTGAGTCCTGGGGGTTCTGGAAGGTTCCGGGCTGTGTTTGTTTCATTTCATTCCCAGCCACAGGGATCTCAGATCAGGGTCTGTGTCTCAGTCATCAACATGAGCAGTGCTGTGGTGGAGACCTCCCATTTCCCAGGCTGTGTTCCTGGTACTTCACGACGGTCCTCTTACTTTACTCCATTCCTGTTTGTGGCTAAGGATGCCGGACTGGGAGAGGTTGTGTCCCTTGTCAGAAGTCCCGCAGCTAGTACGGGTCAGGGGCGGGATTCAAACCCAGGGCGGACTCCCAAGTGCATGAATGATAAGAATAAATGTGTGAGGTGCACCTGCTGACAGACTTCTCCTAGTTTTGCTGGGCCAGTGGCCCTTTTTTTCCTAGGAGCCTTTTCCTGAATCCATGGACGATTCCTAGGGGGTGATGAGTCCCCGAATCCGTGGCTCCCTCCGCTTGCCCTCTACCCAGGGCCTCGGCGAGCTAGGATGTAGAGGGGTTGAGGGAGGGCTGCCTCTCCAGCGGGTGTAGGCCTCCAGGGACCCGGCGAAGCTGTCAGCAATTTAGGTTAAATGAGCATCCAAAGGCCAGCACTGCAGAGAGATCATGGGAAGACATTATCCACGGTTGTTTACAAGTGAGAGTGACAAACTCCTTAGCGGCTTTCTTGAGGAGAGAACACGTGTCCCTTGAGGGAAAATTAGGCAAATTGTGCGCCTGTTTGGGCCACACGGGCTCAAATCCTCACTGGGGAAATTAACTTGTCACTGGCTTGGCTGTCACTTGGGCTCTTTCCATGGCCTCCTGTGTTTCAGCATCACCGCAGCCGCAGGGAGATGCGGTACCTCAGCGCTTGCGTGGGGGGCGAGGGGGCTTCGCTTAGGGTGCTTCGCAGGCTGGCTGGAACGCTCCAGCTATTCAGGATAATGATAACCTGTTCCCTCTCCCACACCTGCCAAAGCTCCCTGGGCTCCCCTCCACCGTGCTGCTGTCATATGCCCCCTCTGCTGCTCAGAAGGAAGCGCTGTAACACAGCGTAAGGTTCCCTGCTTCCAAAAGGATCTGCAGATGGCACGTGAGAAAACGGCTCAGCGGTCAGGTAAATGTGGAGAATGCTCTTTGCAAGGGTCTTACTGCGGGACTTCTCAGAGCCTTTAATGTGCTAATGTGTTGAATCACTCCCCGAAAGAGGATTATCACTTACCTCACATCTTCGATCATGGGACCCTTTTTTAGAATAAAACATCTATTTCCAGGGAGTGGTGGTATCACCCTGTGATGCACCGGAACATAGAAAGAATAAGAACAGTAGAGCAGACAAGACCGGGTGAGAAGGTCTTCCTCTGGACCCCTGTTTTCTTGTCTCAAAGCATGGTGGGTAGAATATCTTCAGGGAATTGTCGAGAAGGGTAGATGAGATACGGTTCTTGGTGCCCGGTGAGAACTTGACCGACCCTGGATTCCTCTGCCTCCCCCTCAGACCCAACACGGCTCCCCTGTAACAGGGCCCTTCTCTCAAAGGGGGCTCTAAGGCTGACGTGCATTACAGCCATTTGCATATGCATTTTCCCTTCTCACACAAGATCGGGAGCCGCATGAGGGCAGAGGCTGTATCTCTGTTCCGTTAGTCCCTTTATGTGTCAGCGAAGTGCCTGACTCACAGCAGGTGCTTGACGTGTGGCAATTACATTCATACCAAGTCTTGTCGCTTTTTCAGGTACGTGGGATCTCAGGAGTCTACAGATCTCTTGGAAAATCTTCAGTCTATACATGAATAAATGACCTGAGGGGGGGGTAAGTGGGTCCCCCTTTCGCTTTTCAATTCAGTGAACCTTGCCGTGCATACATAAATTTTAAACACTCTCCGATTTGGAGGAGGGTCAGTTTGTTTTCTTCTACTCAGGCCTTCAACTGATCGAACGAGGCCCACCCATTTTAGGGAGGGCAACAGGATTCTTCTGGCTCCTGATGTAAATGTTAATCTCACCTTCCCCGCCCCTGAAACACCCAGAATCATGTCTGATCAAATATCTGGGCACTCTATCACCCAATCCACTTGACACATGAGATTAACCATCAAGATCTCCTAGTTGCCAAATTCAGTCTTGGTTCTTCAAACCTCTTATTCTGCATATTTCAGACCAGATGCCATTTTCACATCACTGAAACTTCTGCCTTTTCGTCCCCTTCCCCAGGTTCCTGTGGAATTTCCTTCTCCCCAGCCTGCAGTCCAGTCCAGGGGGTCAAGATTGTGCTGTGCAGCCTGGTTTTAAATCCTGGCTCCTTCGTTTGCTAGTATTTGACCTTGGGCTTGGTCTCACTGTCTAAAAAATGAGTCTAGTCAATGTTTGAGTTCTTTTTTTTTTATTTTAATATTAATATTATATTCTTTAATATTTTTAAATTTTATTTTTGAGAGAGACAGAGACAGAGTGTGAGGCAGGGGAGAGCCAGAGAGAGAGAGGGAGACACAGAATCCAAAGCAGGCTCCAGGCTCTGAGCTGTCAGCACAGAGCCCGACGCGGGGCTCGAACTCACGAGCCGTGAGATCGTGACCTGAGCCAAAGTCGGAGGCTTAACCTACTTGAGCCACTGGGACACCCCTACGCTTGAGAAATTCTTAATGCTATCCCTGAAACATACTACATGCTCAATACAGGATGGTTACTATGTCTTGATGACCCGTCCCGGGGTCTATTCCCCGTCTCCTTTTAAATAACCATGTTCCCCAGAGCTCTCTTTTCTTTTTATTCTGGCCTCCCTTTCATTGAGAACTACCACTCAACTGGCCAAGCACCACCTTCCACTGCTGGTTTCGAATATAATCTCTGTATATGAAACTTCCGTAAACCTCAGATCATTACTTGGTGGCCAATAATATCCCGGTTTAGAAACTCACATAAACTTTTATCCAAAGCCATCAAATGACTTTGAAAACAAATTGTTAACCTTCCCCCTTGCAAAAATCCAAACTTATAATAAAACTTTTATTTGACTTCAAGAAACACAATTGCTGTTTCAACTTACTCTCCCATCCCCTGCCCCCAACCCACCTCCCTGCCAGAAATCTCTACAGGTAGAGAAGTTCAGATAATTTCATAGGATTTAGATTTAACAGGAACAACACGAGTCCAGTTCCTCCTGGCCAAAGAATGTTTCCAGAAGGTTTGAAGGCAGAACTGTCTCGTCTTCCAAATCATGGCTCATCCCCCAAAGTATTTAACTGCAATCAATTTTTGAGTTTTGAAATGTCGCCTGATTTCCCCTACTTCCTATAAAGAAACAAGAAACAAAAGCGAGCGTGCACACACATATATTCCAGGAGAGCTGGCCCTTCTTACTGTGAGCCACTTATCGTGATCCAAAAGATTTACTCAGAGGCATAATTAATTGGAACTTGTTTCAGTGGAACTTTATTTCCCTTCATCTCATTACAGAAACAAAAGAAGATTATAGGCCAGGGGATCCATGAGGTTTCAAGAGAGCCTACTGATGAATGAAGTTGGAAGGAGTTGACACACGGTCAGAGATGGTTAACATCCAGAAATTCTTACAAAGCGACGGCAATTCTTTCCCATTAATCCCGCCTTGCCCCTTTGATCTCGAATGGTACCATGGCTGCAAGTTAAGGGCAAAGCTAGCCTGGCATTAAAGAACCCCGGCGACCTTGCTCTGGAGGAGAAGGGTTCTTCAGGAACATGGAAGATGAGAAGGAACGACAGCAATAATCATAAAAGCAAAAACAAACACACAGAGCAGCTGTTCAGAAAAACACGAACACGCAGAGAATCGTTTGGGGAGGTTTTCGAACTGGCGCATTGCAAATCGGCCGCCTGTGCTTGTTCTCACGAAGGCGTCCGTGTTAATTTATCACCAGGTCAGGGTGGAAACGGACCAAGTTGGGCCTGGAAACGTTGGGTCACAGTTGCCCGTTTTTGTAAGATGAGTAGTCGCACGAAGGAGAGGGGAGATACGTGAATTTCCCCTTTGTCCTTTGTTTTTCTTGAGATTCTTAGAGTTTTCAGAGGCTCTCAGAACTTCCAGCAAGGAAGCCTGTGGATGCGTAAGAGCCCCACCTTTATGGCAACTATTTGTGATGCCAAAAATGAGGAGGGTCTCAGGGGACCTGTACTCTCATTTGTATCCTCTTTGGACCCAATAGACGGAGCCCCAAATCTTTTTTAACCTTCTTTTAAGTCTGGAAGGGGCCGCGGGCCATTAAACATTCCTTTAATTCTGGAAATGGGGAGAGAAGGGTGAATATGGCTATGGAGTAAGGATGTTATCACCCGGCACGGCTGGTGGTCAGGCTTCATGCTCAAAATTGCCCAATTAAAGAAATAAAAAATGTAAGCTCTGTCGGGAAAAAATGCAAATAAGGTGGCTCGGGGTTAAGATTTTGAGTGGTTTGCTGGTTAAAATTATGCACTTGTTTATGGGGGAAATGGATTTAAAAAAAAATCTATATACAGTTGGACGAATTAGGCAACCATCTATTATGTAATTGAACAACAACGTAATCCATCATCACGGTGGCGAGGGCAGCCAAAGCCATCGCAAATTCAGGGGACTCCTGCTCTTTCATTCTTTCTACTTTAGCTATTGGAAGAGCAAGAGTTTTGGGGAGTTGTCTCTTTTTGTTTTGGAGGGTGATATCTAACAGTGCTTTCTTGCAAATTTTAATTTGGGGGGGGATGGGGTGGGGCTCCAGGAGCTCGGGCAGGACTAGGGGGTATGTGTGTTCGTGGGCCCGCCCCTGCATGAACTTGCACCGGGCACATCCCAAAAGGATATTGATAGTGGATGTCATGGTGCACCCCGGAACCCTCTTCAGAACTGGGGTGCCTATTCACTTAGCGGCTGGCGCTGTCGGCTGTTGGAGGCTCACAACCGAGAACTGCCCTCAGCCAAAGGGAGCTGCCTTGTTGGACTGTGTGCCCCATCCCCGTGGCATTCTGCATGTGATGGCTGGTCCATGATATGGTGCGGGGGGCGGGGGGGTAGGGGTGGTGCGGGAAGGAACCTCAGCCTCCTGCCTGGATTCAGAATGACCCTGGGGGCCGTCCAGCTCCAGAGCTCACTGTGGGATCAGCAGAAGCCTCTGTTGTGGCGGCACCACAGCTCGACCTCTCCCTCTGCCCCGCTGCCCCCTGCCCCCCTCACACCCCTCCCAGCATGGATCGGAGCGCTGCCCTGGAAACCTCCTGCAGGCAGACCTCCCAGGGTCCATCCAAGAAAACTGCCCGCGGGCCACATGTCCCCTCTTCATTTCAAGGGGGCGGGAAGTGAGAACTGGCCAACACATCACAGATCCGCTGTTGTGGGATCACAAAGGCACTTGATTTGACGACGCAGTCCCCAAAGTTTCTGGAAACGGGGCTGGTTTCCTCAGGACCTGAGAGCGCTCAACTCTACCACCCATTTAGGCAAATGACTTAGACTTTCTCTGTTTCTTTATGCATTTAATAGTCTAAGTCTCCCATAGGGCTGTTCATGAGAGGGAATGAAGAAATTGAGACAAAGCGTCCAGGGCAAAGTTTATGAACTCAAGAAACGTTAGCTTTTGGTAGTGGCAGAGTGGAGTGGCCTCCCAGCACCGTGACATGGGGTGAAAAATGTTACCCTCTCTGCGACTACACTTGCTCACCTACAAGATGCAGGGATGCCGCCCATTTTCTATGCGGATTCTGGAGGCAGAAGAGAATGTATGCAAAGGGCGTGTGGTACTAACAGAAAGTCAGTCGTTAACTATTGTTGTTATTTTGAGGAAGTTTCTCTTTGATCGAGGGTCCCAAATGCACAGCAGCGAACCCGTGGGCCCGCGGAGAGGTTATGTGGATTGTTCCGTATAGACAGCCCCAGACGGAATGGGTCCCAGCTTTCTCACCGATGGTGGGAAGTTCCCCTGTGTCTCTGCCTGCCCAGTTATTTGTTGTTTGTTTCCAAGCAGGGAAATAATACGTGGAACTTGGCCACCGTAGGCTGGAGTCTCACCATTTTCTGGGAATCACCTCATGCCAGGATCTGCAACCTGAGTGCCGGGTCCAGAACAGGGAGCCCTGCCAGGCCACAGACAAAGGCCCCTTTGGTCTCTGAGCTGGCGTTAGCCACTGCCTTGGCTGGGTGTCCGCCGATGGCATTCAGGTGTCATGTGACCATCCCTCCTTAGAGATCTCCAGATAGAGCCTTGGGCCATTTCTGGGCATCAAGTCCCATCCATGACTTTGTGAGGATATAAGAAAAATCACATTTTCACGATAAAATACCTCCACGGACTGAGTCAATACCAAAGAAACCTGCCCTACTCCAAGGGATGAAGCCAGTGTTGTGGTACCATAGAAAAAGCCCCAAGCTTGGTCTTCTCTGGTGACGTGGGCCCAGGGATGGCTGGTTTTAGGGAAAACAATCACTTTAGTTCACATAAAAAGCAGGGATCCTATTAGGAGTATCCAGGGGCTGCTCTTGGGACTCAGTTGCAGGAAGTTCAGCCTGGCCTCACGGTAAGTGGGAAGTCACCCCCTCTCCCGGGCCCCTAGGACAGCTGTCCCTACAGCTCCTCAGATCACCTGCTCAGCTCATCTCCCCACACAAGAATTGGCCTGCCTGGCCTTCTTTCTGCTCCGCCTTATTTCATTTGCCCATGGCTTTGGCTGACCTTGGTCATGATTCCACACTTGACACTCTCCGCTCCTCCTAGCCCCTTGGCACAGTCGAGACCAATGATCACCTTGTTTAAACCCCGAGGAAAGAGAATCTGATTGGTTTAACTTGGCTCAGGTGTTAGCTCCTGGTCTGATCCCCTGTGATCAGGGGAAATGATCCCATGAAGACGTCACAGCTGTGCCTTCTGGAGCTGTGGACAGAGCTGTGCCTTCTGGAGCTGTGGACTATGTCCTCTAGTCAGGGGACATAGCTGGAAAAGAAATCACGAATATTTGGAAAGATTGGTTCAGCTTTCTGGGTCTTACTTTCCCCAACTGTGAAATAATACTAATTGTTATTATATTGGTCATTAAATGTCAGATGTAACCAGTTTACATATGGAAACCAATTGACCTCCACACCCCCACTCCTGTACCTGTTCAGTTCTCTGGGGGCACAATATGATAATCCCCACCCGCAGCTCATAGGATAAAGGAAGGCCATTCTTCAAGGAAGTTCTCTCGGGTATTTCTGGGAACCCTGAGGAACGTGTGTGCATTCCAGAAGTCCATCCAAGGTGGTGGGTTGCCATCCCTCCCAGCCTCCTTGTTCTGCGTGATTGCTTCTTTTGAGCTCAGATGGGAATCTCTTGTCATCGTGTTGACACTCACCCTTGTATATCTTTATCCCTAACATGGATGTGAATTTCTTCCTTCTGTCCCCAAAGCATAGCTAAAAGAGAATGGAGATGATATTTACTGCACCCCCCTCCAGCTTTATTGAGTTAGGACTGACAAACACAAATTGTATATATTTAAGTTGTACGACATAATTTTTGTTTTGATGGAATGTTTGTGGACAACAGAACTTAACAAAAAGACAAAGCTTGGCCTGGTGTACCTTCTACTGGGACTTCATGAGGCTAGAGGACCCAAAAGGCATCCTGAGAACATTTCTGCTGGGGGATTCAGGCCACTCTCAGGGAGGGGAAGAACTTCATCCCTTCTAGCTTGAAATGCACCTCATCCCTTCGCCAGGATTCAGCCCAACTCCCAGGAAGCCTGACGGTGGGAACTGCCATCACCTCTGGAAGAAATGCCCATTCCCACCTGTCAGGTTGCTGTCTGAGCCAATCACGATCATCACCGACCTTTCCGGATTCGCCGGGTCTGGCTTCTTCAGCATAAATAGCCCCACAGGAGCAACTCAATGGCCTGGGACCAGCTTTGGGGGCCAAGACTGCCTCTCCCTTCTTGCGGGGGTAGATCTTGGCACTCGATCACTTGTGAGCTCATTTTTGGTCAAAAAAACAAACTAATCTCCCAAGAATATACAGGGATTTTTTTTCAAGTCTTGGACACTGAAGTTCCAAGTTTTACAGAAAAAGAATTTCTAACTTTGGGATTCATCTGGAGAGTCTCCAGCTGACATTTGTAAATGGTATACATTAGGATGAGAACTGGCCTTACCAGTAGGACCAAAGAGGCTCAGCGATGTGGCCCTTCCTTAAACAAAGGGACTGTCTGTTCCAAAGACAAATTCATTTTTCCCCTTCATAAACTACAGAGACTGTCTGAAATTCCCAAAATGGACGCTTTCCAACCCCAAATATTTAGAGCCCCAGTCTCTTCCAAGCACCTTGTTCTAATAAATTACTTTCTTTGCTGCTCCCAGCCGCTTTATGAGGTAAGGTATTACTTCCCTTATTTTACAAATGAGGAAACTGAGGCTCAGAGATGTGTGATAATTGACCTAAGGCTAATAAATTGCAGGGTGGGATTCAAACCCAGCTTGGACTTTTGTCCTACCTCACCCTGTCCCAGGACCCTTTTCCAGTTCCAATATTCTGAATCCACGGTCCTTGTGGCCCTGGGAAGCTCTTGAGCCTGGCATGCGGGAAGGCGGGCTGTGGTCCCCAAGAGGGGAAGCCAAAGGACAGCCCAGGCAACCTACTTTGCAGTGTCCGAGGCAAAATGGAAAGGTGGGCTTTTGTTCAGAAGTCATTAAGAATTCAAGACCACCACAGCAGAGAGTTAAACCCAGCAAAGGTCCCTGTGAGCCTTGGGTCACGTGCAGGTCACAGGCCTGCGGACCTGGCAGCCTGGATGTGTCCCCTTACTCCTGGGAGGAGTACCGGCCACAGGGTGACCTGGTGCTGGAGGAAAGCAGGCTGGTTTCTTTTCCTTTTTCTTTCTTTTTTTTTTTTTTTTTAAGTTTACTGTTTATTTTTGAGAGAGAGGGCAAATGGAGGAGGGGCAGAGAGAGAGAGAGAGAGAAGGAGACATAGAATCCAAAGCAGGCTCCGGGCTCTGAGCTGTCTTCGCGGAGCCCGATGCCGAGCTGGAACCCACGAACCGCGAGATCACGACCTGAGCGGAAGTTGGATGGCCGCTCGCTGGCGAGCCTCCCCAACCTGCTCCCGGGGTCACGTGGTCTGCTCCCGGGGTCACGTGGTCCGCTCCCGGAAGAAAGCAGGGGCCTGAGAGGCTGTGTGCGCCAGAGGTTTGCGGTTTAGCTCTTTTCATTCCTGCCGTGTTGTCGCTGTTTCGAACGCTTCGTGTGGCTTTGGAGGCAATGGCTTGAGCCTTGATAAGATACAGAGAAATCGGAGGCAAGGAGGCCTGGTGGTAAATATGGAGCTTTTATTTGGCGCCGCAGGTGTCCCTCGGTCCTGCCTGCTCCCGGGGCAGGCACGCCTGTGGGGCCCAGATGACCTGGAGCGGGGATGGCCAGAGAGCTGTGCTTGGAGCCCAGCTGCGGAATAACACTTGGAAACCTAAAACCCAGGGTGGAAAGTGAGAGAGAAACAGAGAAAAACAAATCCCCGACTCACCCACCTGAATGAAGGAGGAGTCGACAGAGGACACGGCTGTAGGATTGTAAGTGGTCGGCAAGCCCTGCTGGCAGATGGGATTCACCCAGTTGGTTCCCCCAGAGACAGGCATTTGGGCACTTGTCTGGGTCTCCTCAGGAGGCACGGGTTCCCAGGGGGGTTTGGTTCCAGCTGAAGCCTCCCCAGTTCTCAGGTGACAGGTGTTTGACCTACACCTCTTGAAAGCCCGCTTCTGGCCTTGTGACTCTTTCAGGGTCTCTGGTATCCTGTGGGCAGCCTGGCGGCTAGCCTTGGGGATACAGTGGCTAACAGTCAGGTGTGGGCCCTGCCCTCCTACAATTCTCAGTTGGAGGGAGAGCCAGAAAAATGAGCAGGCAGGTGGACAGACAGGGGAGAGGAGGGGAGCCTCACCTCGAGGAAGCCTCTCCCTGCGAAAGCATTATACCCGTAGAAATCTGAAAGAGGAGTAGAATTTATCCAGGTGTTGGAGATGGTGGGGGTGAGGGGGGATTCTGGGCTGAAGGGAAAGCATGCGCAAAGGTCAGGAAGTAAGAAAGAGGATGTTGTATTTGCATGGTGGGCATGACCGCTAGGAGAGACCTTCCTAGCAACAAACGTTAGTTGAGTGCCACTACGTGCTTCGGTAATAGTGAGCCAGCCCGCAGAATGGGTTGTGCCACTCTCCAGTACTTGCTCTTCCAATGGTAGACCCTTATTTCTCTGTCCTCCTGCTTCTTCCTCATACAGCTCATACATCGACTGGCTCCCTTCCTTGGGTTTATTCCATGTATTAGCGGAATACCAATAACATTGGAAGAAGCAAGAAAGATGGACATGAATTTCACTTTCAAGAGGTTGCCCAAGAGCAAGCAGCTGGTTGATGAGATGGCTCCATAGAGGTAAGGCCTCAGAATCTTGACCTCTTGTTTCTCCACCGTCCCTGAGGAGTTGTTCTTGAATGCATGCTCCAAAATGGCCCTCTGTCATGTCAAATTTCGATGAGGTAAGATAGACAGAGGAACACACACTCTTTTCTTTTAAGGCTGTGGCGTGGAAGTCACGGACATCGTCTCTGCTCGCATGCCATTGGTCAGCACTCAGTCATGTGACCACCCCTAGAGGCAGGGCAGTCTGGGAAATGTAGTCAAGGTGGCTCCCGTTTTCAGAGAAAGCTCAGGGGTAAATGGATCTTCAGATGACTAGCCGTCTCTATTCTGTTCTGTTTCTAGTTTGTGATCTTGGAGATGTGTCTTCGCAGACTAACGTTACAGTGATGATTCCTGTTTGGTTTAGCCCTGAGCTCCCCATCTCTCATGTGGACACTAGAAAGGCAGAGAACATCAATGTTGGAAAGCTAAATATCATCCTGTGCCCAAGCTAAAACTTACAATAGACAAGTCAGGGGGTAAAACATTTGTTGGATGTTTTAAATCAATAAAAATTTCTCCTCTAAGGGTCGAGCAAGGGAGGTCTACTCACTTCACTGAGAGGAGTTTTGTGATGAGATTAAATGCAAAATCAGTCCTCATTTGGGCCTTAAAAGCTCTCCGTTGAGAAGAGACAACGAAGGCAATGGACTTGCCCACAGCCCTTAATCAAGGCCCGGCCTGAGTTCCGCAGGCTTTGTTGTTTCGAAAGGCGAGGGTGAAGAAAAATGATGGGTTGACAAGGAACGCTGGTGGGAGTGGATGTGTTCCCTCAAAAGAAGGGAGTGTGAGAGATGGGCTATCCCTGAGTAAGTGGGTTCAACCAGACAGATGATCCAGATAATCCAATAAAACGCTTCGCGTTTTTGTGACTAACCCAACTGTCATAGTCCACGTCCAGGAGCTCAAACCATCAAAAGGTGATTCTGAGTCTTGTGTTCACTTTCTGGTTTGCCTGGAATTAAGTTTTCATCTCAGCCCTATCTCCAAGCTGCCTACTCATGTTCCAGACAATAACACCCTAAGTAAGAAGAAATTAAGAAGCGACCACGGTCATTTCACACACTCCAGAGCCCAATGCTTATAATTTGGGGTTTATTGGCTGTTGTGGATTGTGCATGTCTCACGATTCCTGGCCCTCCTAGTCATGCTAGGTAGCATGGAGATTGTTTGTGTACGTGTGTGTGGCTCAGATTGAGAGGATTGGGGAACGAGGCTCCATCCCAGTCCTGGTTTGTTGAATTCATTCTGCTGACCAAGCTTGACTATGGCTCTTTTGGTTAATCCATGTCTCCATTGTCAGCGGCATAACTTAGCAGAATGCCATGTTTCTGTCATGTTTGCCTGCCTTCTGGCTGTGACGCCAACCTCCCCCTCCTCCCCCTTCCCTCCAAGAGTCCATTGCAACCTTTAAAAACGGAAGGAGTGCTTCTCAGAGGCTGCAGGGAGTCAACCACACCACAAAAATGAACGATATGGGACCATTGGCAATTTCTTGTCAAGTAAACCTACATTTGCCTCTCAACCCAGAAGTTATACTCTTGGATATTCATCCCAGAGAACCAAAAACTTCGGTTTAGACAAAAACCTGTCCCTGAACTTATCAGCTTTTAGTCAATAATCGCCTGAGACTAGAAACAATCCAAATGCCCTCCAATGGGTCAATGGTTAAATGCTCTCTCTTACATCCACACAGCAGAACGCTCCTCAGCAATGAAAAGGAACAAACTTTTGAGATATACAATGTATTAGTCTTGTTGGGGTTGCTGTAATAAAGTACCACAGGACTGAGTAGTTTAACAACAGAAATCTAGGGCCTTACAGCTCTGGAGACTGGACGTCTGAGATCAAGGCGTTGATAGGGACGTTCTCCTTCTGAAGGTGCTAAGGAAGGAACTGTTCTCACCTGTCTCCTACTTCCTGGCAGTTCCTGGGCTTGGCTCCAATCCTTTATGGTGTTCTCCCCATGTATGTATCCGTGTCTAACTTTCTCCTTTTCATAAGGACATCAGTCATATTGAATGAGGGGCCCACCCTACTCCAGTAGGACCTAATCTTAATATCCACAGCAACCCTACATCCAAATAAGGTCACATTCTGGAGTGTTGGGGGTTAGGGCCTCACCATGTGAATTTGACGGGGACACACTTCAGCTCAACATGTAACAACATGGATAAGGGCATTTTGCTTAGTGAAAAAAGCCAATCTCAAAAGATTGCATGCTGGAGGATTCCATTTACGTTACATACACAAAATGACAAAACTCTGGAGACGGAGAACAGGTCGATGGTTGCCAGGACACAGGGACAGGAGTGGGGGTGGGGGTGAGTCTACAAAGGGTTGCATGAGGGAGTTTCTTTGTGGTGATGGAATAGCCTGGATCCTATTTGGTGGTGGCTGTATGAATCTAGATGAGGGATCACATTGTATTGAACTACATCCTTCTCCCCCCAACATGCAGGAGTGCTTAAGAAAACTGATCAGTACTGAACAAGGTTTGTAGTCTAGTTGACAGGTTTATACCCATGTCAAGTTTCTGGTTTTGATATTGTACTAGTTATACAGAGATGTCGCCATTGGGGGAAGCCGGGTGAAGGGTTCACGGAACTATCCTATCTACCATTCTATGACATGTGCAGTCACCCCACCTTTGTTCTCTGCTTGCAAAATGAGGAGACACGTCCAGGTGACATGGGCAGCGAAGGGCAGAGGTCAGAACACAGATATTCATTCATTTCCCTCCAGACTTTCACCTAAGTTTTGGTTTTCTGGATTTTCAGATTCATGTTAGGTGAGATCTGGGCTGGTAGCCCCTCTCAGGACCTCAGCTTCTTAGATCAGCCATTGCCTGACTCATCCACCCACACCTTTCCTTGAAGTCCTTGTGCCTGGGGAGCACCTCACCTCCAGGACGCCTGGGGGCCCGGCTCCCTCTGCCGGCCTGGGGAGTCTTGTCCGTCCCACCCCCACCCCTGCAGAGAGCAACACCACCCTCCCAAGCCAGATTTGCTCCGGGCCCTCACCTGCATCACCCTCAAGCCCAGAAAGCTGGTTTTGTGGATCCCAAGCTTTGGTTCAGATGACCTGGCTTCAAGGCTGGCTCTGATGCACAAACTTAGGTCAAGTCACTTGTCTCTTTGCCTCGGTTTCCTCAACTGTTCAGAGAGGGTCAATCCTTACTATCTAATTTGGAAGGCTGGAATATCCTAAAACTTAACCATTACAGTTGATGGGAAGGTTTCATGTAAATGCAAAGTTCTCTTTTAATGACCTCAGAATAATTTAATTGTGATTAATTATTAAGCATCTCTCACATATTAAGCGAAAGTAATACCTGTTAATTCTTTCTCTTATTTAAAAAAGTTTTTTTTAACGTTTATTTATTTGTGAGAGGGGGGAGGGGCAGAGAGAGAGGGAGACACAGAATCCAAAGCAGGCTCCAGGCTCCCAGCTGTCAGCACAGAGCCCGACGCGGGGCTCGAACTCACAAACCGTGAGATCATGACCTGAGCCAAAGTCAGATGCTCAACTGACTGACTGAGCCACCCAGGTGCCCCAGTACCTGTTAATTCTTATAAGTGTTATGGACTTCCTGGAACTATACCAAGCATGCCTAGGAGATTGCCTCTCTGACCCTACTCACTCGGACTGCACCTCTAAAAGCTACGGGAATCTTTGTTTCTGAGTTTTGATCCAGGAGATCAGGAACTTTGTTTGCTTTCAAAAGTCCACATCGATCTTTTACCCATGATCCCTGGGGTGGTGGTGTGAGTGAGCTAGGTCGACAGGTCGACAGGCTCTCAAGAACTGATTGTGCCCACCTCTGCCCCGCTCTTAACTTGGTGACGTCATACTGGGGCTTGAAATTGGCCATGGTGAGAGTTTTTATACCACGGAAGTCAATACATGCTACAAATCAGGAGGATGTGTTTGTTTCCCCAGAAGCCTTGGCAGATCCATTGCAAATGGGATTTCTGGAGGCACATTAAGATATCTCTAAATTCCCAACGTGGATGGGAGGATTTGGCCACCAACATAAAATAGTAATCATGCATGCCCTTGACAAATCTGCTCTAGAGTTTGCTATCTGTGTTACCATGTGCAATCACTGTCTTCAGGTCTTCATTCCCTCCTCTGTAAAGGCGAAGATATTGATGGGGTCTACCGCCTACCCTCAAAGCACTTCTCAGGTTAGCTTTTCTTATTGTGCTTTTGGTTGCTACTATTTTTATTATGAGGTTCCTTGTCTCTGTGGGAAGGTAGGTTTTAAGCAGCTGACCATCCCACCTTTCTGAGAGACAATCCAGTATAATGTTGAGAGGACAGACTCTAGAAGTTTCCACCTGCGTTCAAATCCTTACTCTATTACTTATTAGCTGTATAACCTTGAGCAAGTTGCTTAGCCTCTCTGTAGCCCAATTCCTCATATGTTGGGTGGAGATTATAGTAATACCTACTTCTTAGAGTCACTCCAAGGATTACATGACTCAGTGTGTATACAGCACATTAAGCAGTGCCTGACTCAGAGTGAGTACTGTTAGGATTCTGCTATAATTATTCTGAAAGTGATTGTAGTGGATTGAAGATTATCCCCCAAGAATTCGTAACCTCCCCCAGAATGTGACTTTATGTGGAAACACAGTGGCGATACATTCAAGTAGGTAAGATGACAATGTTGGAGTAGGGTGGGTCCCTAATCCAATGTGAGTAGTAAGAAGAGACAGGACACAGAGACAGACAAAAAGACACACACACACACACACACACACACACACACAGAAATGATGCAAAGGTACATAGGGAGAACAGCATGTGATGATAGAGGCAGAGATTAGCTTGGTGCCACCACAAGGAAGGCCAGCATTGTTGGCAAGAGCCAGGAGCTAGGAAGGGGCAAGGAAGGGTGCCCCCCTAGAGCCATCAGAGAGCAAATGACCTTGTCTACACTGTGATTTTGGACTTCTAGCCTCAATTTGCTGTGAGATAAAAAATTTTGCTGTTCTAAGCTAACCAGGGTGTGATCATTTGTTACAGCAGCTGCAGGAAACTAATACAGTAAGGTTTGAATGAGGTTGGAATACCCTGTTCCACAGCGCCCCTTGGGAATCCACCCCCCCCCACCAGCTGTGTTTTTAAATATCTTTTCTGCCTTTGCTCTATTGACTCTTTTTAAAAAATCTTTTCTTAAAGGTAATCTCTATGCCCCATGTGGGGCTTGAACCCATGACTCTGAGATTGAAAGTCACATGCTCCACTGACAGAGCCAGCCAGACGGCCCTGCTCTATTGGCTCTTTCCCCAGGGGCAGGGCTCCAGTAGCACGTGACATCCTTGCAGCTACAAAATGGTAGCTGGGGGTGACTTGGCAGGGATGTGTGTGCGGGGCCGGCTGAAGGAAGGCTCAGGGTTCACGGTGTGGGCTACCCCAGGGATCCCCTAAGATCAACCTCCAAATATCTCTCCTGGAACAATGACAAAAAAATACACCAGCTGGAAAGATGAATCTGAGTTTATGAATAGCCTTTAAAGGGGCTCACTCGTTTTGTACACACGTCTTCTCCTCTGGGATGGTAGCTCTCTTTGCCAGAAATTCTATTTTGCTGACTCTTTTTATTTTCGTGATCGAAGGCAAAGATTGTTCTAAGCCCTATTGAAAGGTTACTGGCTTTTCAGGGCTACATACGCAACTCGCCTGTCGCGTGGGGACGTCATACCTCATAGCGTGGCAGCGCCGTGTGCACACCCATAAAACACAAACGCCCAGTGGAGTTTGAATTTCAGATAAACAGCAAAGACTCTTTTTAGATATGTATGTTCCAGTTAAGAAAACGTAATGTATTCGGGTGAAATTCGTATACCATACCGTTAACCATTTTAAAGGGAATGAGGGCATGGTGTTTAGTATGTTCACTCAGTTGTGCCACCACCGCTTCTAACCGGTTCCAAAACATTCGCGACGCTGGTAAGTGGAAGCCCTCATTTGTTAAGCACCTTCTCCACATCTCTCCCTCCCCCGGCTCCTGACGACCACCAGTCAGCTTTCCGCCGCTATGGGCTTCTCGGTTCTGAGTAGTTCGTGTAAATGGAATCCCCCAACATGCGTACGCGTCTGGCCTCTTTCACTTAGCATGATGGTTTCACGGTCTATCCGCCGTTGCAGTACTGCATCCCTGTTTACGGTTGAATAATGTTCCTTTGTGTGTGCACGCCACAATTTGTTTCTCCATCACCCGTTGATGGACGCTTGGATTGTGTCTACTTTTTTGGATATTGTGAGTAGACGGTGGGCTTTCTTGTGAAGCACTTTGCTGGCTTTATTTTTCCGCAAGAATTTCGCACTGGTGATGCTACCTAAATGGGGAACACAGAGTCTCAGAGACACGAAATAACTGCCCTTTGGATCAGGCTGCGGGGAGGAAATAGATGGCCCATTCAAAGGGGGTAGCAAGGAAAGGTTAATGAAGGTAGTATTGATAGAAGTTTCCAGCAGGGGTGAGGACGCCAATAAGGGATGGAGAAGCGCCCAGTGCTTGCAACAGTGGGAGTCGTGACTACTGCTTGGCCTGTAGGAGTAGAGGGAGAACGATGTTAGGATTTGGAGGAGAAGGTAGGACAGGGCTGCCTGGCAGGAACCAAGGCCCTCCAGAAAGAAAGCCATCAGCTGACAATCCACAGGTGATGAGTAAAGAGTAGAGGAATAAACACCAGGATCTCCCTTTTCTCATGCCCTCCAGTCTCCTACTTCCATTGTCCAGACCCAACGGGGAGTCTAGGGTAAGGGAAGCAGCCCTCCCGTAGACCAGAGTGGAGAAGGACGGAGAGCGTCTGGGGGCTCTGAACCATCTCTGAATGAGGATAGAGTGTTGCACACCGTCATCCATCGGCTGAGGTTCTGGGGGCTTTTCCTCTGCTGTTTTTTTCTATGGTTGTCAGGAGATGGGAATATACATCGCTCGTGTGCTGTGTTCATCGTGGGCCTCTGTGGGTTTGAACTCTGGTGGCCAAACAGCCCTGGCACCTTTCAATATGTCTTCTTTTCCTCCCTTCTGCTTTCCTTCTCCTCTTTCTATCTCTCTCCCCATGGCACGTGGCAGGTGCTCGCAAATATTTGATGATTCTGATCACATGATGTGATGCCGACCTTCATTTACTCTGCTATAAAGAGCACCTTGCTGGCACCAGCTGATAGCTGGTAGCTATCGGACGTAAGTGGGTGACGTGGTTCTGATTCTAATCTCAATTCAGTTCATCTTACCGTTAGGGTCTGAAGTCTCGTCTATGTTGACCTTTCACACGTGAACAGTGACCTGAGGTGGTTGTCGTAGGAGAAGATGGCTGTGGGCGCATCGTGGGACGACCTCGGGTGGGATGAAACGGGTGGCAGCCTGAGAAAAGGCAGCTGAGTGTTCTGTACCAGATGTACTACGCCCAAGCTGAGTGGCTCAGACAATTCCTTTGCCTCTTGGTCTTCAGTTGCCTTAGTTTTCTCAGCTCTAAATAAAGACGGCTCAAGCTGCAGATGTCTTCCAAGGCCAATGGTCCAGCAACCTATCACCACCTTACCTTGGTGGGGGCGCTCTGCCTTCCTTCAGCTCATCGAGAAACGTCCAAACAGAGCCATTGCCGAGATACCCAAAGCAAACACGCTGGACAGACTAAAGCCCATGAACCAACCCATCTCCACCCATGAATACAGTGCTTCCTTCCATTTCTTCTTTTCTTTCTTACTTGCATCCCAACCCCCACTCTTTGCTTTCTTCTTCTTTCTAAATTCAAAACAGTGAGAACTACCTTCTAGCTCAAGACCCAACATGTCCATTAATGCACGTATGGTCTGTTACTTAGTGCTGGACATTTCAGAATCAATTTGTGCGCTTTGGCCAAAAGCTGCAAAGCCTACGTCACGGTCCCTCCTGCAGGCTCGCTAAGCATGAAGGAGAAATACTCTTGTCTGCAGCTACGTGTAGCTGTTGTGATCTTCTGTAAAGGAAACAATTTTCATTGTTCACACGGGCCCAGTTGTTTATGTGCACTTCAT
The DNA here is from genome assembly GCF_014898765.1 of Herpailurus yagouaroundi. Taxonomy (NCBI): domain Eukaryota; kingdom Metazoa; phylum Chordata; class Mammalia; order Carnivora; family Felidae; genus Herpailurus; species Herpailurus yagouaroundi. The sequence goes on from NW_024412404.1 coordinate 50,733,455, forward strand.
TTACTGTTGTGTTTAGCAACCAAGACTCCTTTAAATCTAGGGCTCAAGATCCATTTAGTTTTACAAGTTAAGCCAAACTCCTTTTTTCTGTAAGTGCCTTTTAAAATTCTTGGATAAAATCAATAAACCATGAAATGTCTCTATTGAAAAATGATATGACCAAGCTCTCCCTGAGAATTCATGGGTTAAAATGTGGCTTGAGGCTTAAAGGCCCATTAAGGTACTACTGGATTATGGTGAAATCGTTCTGAATGTGAACTTTACTGCATTTGACTTAGAAATGTAATCCAGCCCCGGGTCCTCAACGCACAGGTGCCAAACGCTGCTTGTAGGATGTGTTAGTGATGGAGGCAGCAGCTTGGCATGGCAGCTTGAAGATACGATGCCTTCAGTCTTTACTGTCAATGATCTGGAAAGAGGACCATCTCCCCACTGGGCACAGGGAGAAAACAATTACCTAATTATCAATGAGGGAGTGTTAATAAATTAATATGTGACACAGATATATTACACATGAATTTTCTTAGGACTCCACCATCTGGATTTTGAAATCTACATCACAGGATTTTGTTTTGAGCCGAGGAACCTCCCCATCCTCAAGTTGAATGCCCACATTTCCAGATATGGAGACCAGGGCCCATGAGGGTGTTGATTGGCCCAGGGTCACCCGGTGGTAATAGCTCACTCAAACTGGGGATACTGGGATTCAGTGAGTGTGATGTTGAGAACTTTTCAGAAGGAGAGATCTAGCCCAGAAGCTTTTGTTGTTGTTGCCCAGTGAAGGACTGGGTGAGAGAGATGGTTATGGATTCTGAAGTTACACAGACCTAGGTTTCAAGGCTCAGCTCTGTCACTTGCAGTCCTGGGACATTAGGCAGACCCCTAACTGTTCTAAGTTTTAATCTCCTCACCTTTGTAATGGGAATGATGGGGATGGCAATGGAGGTTGCCTCGTGGGTAGTGGTAAAGACTCAGCAAAACAGGGTGGTAAAACTTAGCTTCATATATGGCAAGCGTTGGCTGAAGTCATGGGATCATTGTGAGGGTGCTTCTCGGCTACACCTTTACTAATTCTGATTTGCACGTAGGGTCAACAGTCACAGGGAGAAATTAATGTTCCGTATTGTCATGTGCTGCCATTGGTCTCTGTGTCGAAGTTTTAGACGTTGAAATATGACATGTGCCTTTGCCCTGTATAGGGAGTTCATAGTGGAATTTGCCAAAAAGCATCTCTCAAATGAGCCAAGACTGATGTTCATAATGGGCGGATGGGCATGTCATAGACATTAAGGAATTTTTTAATGTAAATGCCTGGCACACAGAAAGTAACAAACACATGTCTGTTGAATTAAATTACACTGAGCAAGAGGTAGGGAGGTCTTGCCACCAGATGTAATAGAACCCAGGAAACAGATGCTCCATTTAAACCTTCTTATCCCATGGAGCAGGGATAACATCTACCACTTTCATAGTCCATGCCCAGGGCAGACATCACTAATCCATCCCAGCACTCCCATCCTCCCACGGTATATTGTTTTCTATGTGTGACTCTCCCACTAGGTGATGGGTCCTTAAAGAATGCTCTATTTCCCACAAATCGCATAGAATAGATGCTTAGTATTTGCAGAATGGAGGAGCTCAGAGAGATTTAAGAAGTTGCCCGAGGCCACACAGGAAATTTGGCACTAATTGAGTTTGACATCAATTGAGAAATAGAGACAGGAGTGGGCAGAAGGAGATGAAAACACCATCTTTATTACCTTCATAGGGAGGTTGGAGGATGTGACTTGGGTCCATGGTAAGCTGGCAACAGTGAGCTGGTAAGTGGTGAAACCCAGATGCAGACAGACTCACCTCTTAGACACAGGCAAGCAAGCCTGAGGTCCAAAGCGCACCTTGACTTAGTGTTCCCCCCAAAGCAGAGCCTAGCGGGTAAACTTAGGGAATGGAAGGGCAGAGTTGAAGCGAGGCTCTCTGCAAGCAGGTGGATCCCAAAGAGAGGCAGGGGAAGGGGCGAAGCCACACATGCTTTCGCCCCCAGCCCCCATCCGCTAAGTAGTTCTTTCTCCCTTGGAGAGGACATGAGCCATCAGGAGGCTGGAAGTGATATGTTATGCTGAGGGTTCCCCCCAAAACACGAGGAGGAAGTTAGTGATCCTCTGATAGGCGCTGGGCAGCAAATCAAATACTCACCTGATAAGGGTTCAGCACAGTACTGAGTGCACAGTATGTACACTACACATCTTAGCTTCTAGCCCACACATTACTGCTCTGAAATTCTTTTTTTTTTTTTAATGTTTATTTATTTTTGAGAGAGAGACAGAGCACGAGTGGGGGAGGGGCAGAGAGAGAGGAAGACACAGAATCCGAAGAGCTGTCAGCACAGAGCTCTTGACGCGGGGCTCAAACCCACGAATGGTGAAATCATGACCTGAGCCAAAGTCGGACGCATAACCAACTGAGCCACCCAGGCGCCCTGGCTCTGAAACTCTTATACAAGCGTTCAAAATGCTACTACTTGGAAATAAAGTAAGAGCTTCCAATATTGTTGGGTCCACTCAGCGTCTCCTCTCCCCTTTCCCGACTTGATCATCTATAAGAAAAAGGAAAAGCACGTTCTCAAGGAGGTGAACTCCCAGCGTGCATGAGGACACTGCCGCATGCCAAGTAGATATGGACTTTTGAGCTCGCAACTGGCTCGGTGTGATCAACGTATCCCATCCCGGCCCTGCTCTTCACCTTGCAGAACGGGCTTTGCTCATGGCCACGACTTCAGGGGGCACAGGGTCGGGTTGTTCTCCACCCCGCAGCGGTGTCACGGCCCTCATCTACAGCGTGGGGAGCTGTACGAACGCACAGAGAGAAGCCCCGCAGGGTCAAGGGGGGCCACAGCATTTGGCCCAGCTGGGCCTTTGCAAAGAGCCTCCCTGGGCTTCTTGTCTTCCACAGATCACGCTCTTCACTGGTATCCTACGTGCCACCCTGCCTGTTTTCAAGTCTGGAGACATAGCAGGCGAGGTCATGCCCTGAGTTATCTGCATCAGAGGAGCATGTAGTATATATATATAGTGTGTGTGTGTGTGTGTGTGTGTGTGTGTGTGTGTGTGTGTTCTGCTGCCTGACTCCCCATCTACTCTATCAAGGCCAACAGCCCGGTGGGTAGGAACAACACCAGCTCAGGTGCAAGGCCGTCAAAAGCCAAACTTGACCAGACATTGCATGAGTGGCTCCTTATCCTTCAATTTCCTCATCCATAAAATGGTGATGATGACACCTGTTTCTACTAGTGTTCATGATGCATATAAAGCATTTGGTATGCAGCACACAAAAATACCAAAGTCTAGTTTCTCCTGGTGCACTGTTCATACTGTCGTTTCAGAATGCATTTGAGATGTTCTACAAGAAGTACATGCACCAAAACACGTAATTAAACAAAAATTGCCAGTGAGAGAAGGATGGGAATGGAAAAAAAGCCATGAGGACTAAGGCAAATGTACATGAGAACCAGACAGGTCGGCTGTGGTGGGAGCAGGTAGTGGATGAGGAAGCAAAGGAATGAAACTTAAAAAGTCAGACTGTAAGGTCGTATATGGTTGCTGTAATAAGTTGTCAATTTAGTTCTGAGTTTCCTGGCAGCCAAATCAAAAAAGGAAACAACTCAGGCCGTGTGGTACAACCATAATTGAAAATTTAGAATGTAGAAGGATCTAGCTCACCTACTTTCTTTCCTGAAAGTTAACAACATACAATTCTGGATTATTATATTATTTTGGGTGTGTGTGTATGTGTGTGTGTGTGTGTGTGTACATGTGCTTACCATAAATAGCTGTCTACATACACAATTAAAGCTGTTCACAAATTGTCAGGATATTATCTATCACTCTTTAAAAAATTTTTTTTAAAGTTTATTTATTTTGAGAGAGACAGAGACAGAGAGAAGGAGCAGAGGATAGGCAGAGAGAGAGGGGGACAGAGGATCCAAAGCGGGCTCTGTGTGGACAGTAGAGAGCCCGATGCGGGGCTCAAACTCATGCACTGCGAGATCGTGACGTAAGCCGAAGTCAGATGCTTAACTGACTGAGCCACCCAGGTGCCACAGCATATTACCTACTATTCTCTCTCTCTCTCTTTTTTAATGATTTATTTAGTTTTGAGAGAGAGAGAGAGCGCACGCTTGAGTGCATGGGGGAGTTGCAGAGAGAGAAGGGGACAGAGGATCTGAAGCAGGCTGTGCTGATAGTGAGCTACATGTGGGGCTCGAACTCACGAACCGTGAGATCATGAGCTGAACCACAGTTGGATGCTCAACCAACTGAGCCACCCAGGCGCCCCTTACCTACTATTCTTAAAGTCTAGGATCATTTCATTTTGGTCGAGTTATACAGTTCACATTTAAAGGCTACTACTTCCTGTGTCCTGTGGCCTATTTTGCTTCCAGTCTTGAAGCCATTTGCAAAGGAAAGTTGTTCTTGACTCTGTAACAGAAGCTTTCCAGATAAGCCCACTCACCCTATTCCCACTGAAGCATGGGAGAGATGTCCCAAGCTGTTCATGGTATTGTACCGACACCTCCTGCTTAGCCCCGAGTCCTTCCTGTAAGGATTATGCCTCTCCTTGCTTTCTGAGTCTGAGCGTACGACATGGTCTGTTTCCCACGTGCAGCTCCGCTCATCAGCAGTCAATTGGCCTTCTTGTCTCCGCTCGTGGATGCTCCTTCAGGTCTTGGATTAGAGTGATCTTGGTGCCTTCTGTGGTCAGTCTGAGAAGGGGAGCTCTGCTAGAGAGCCATTTGGAACCCAGTCCTGCGATAGGATGCCACCCCTCTGGATCACCAAGGGCATAAGGATTCAGACAAATGGAACATAGGAAGATGTCAGAAACCCATCTCAATCCTGGGAAGAGAAGTGTCATAGATGACGTCTCAAAATGGCTTCTGGGTGCTCCCTCTTTCACCTCATACAGTCACACCCAAGCACCAGTTATGGGCAGCCCATAGGTTGTGAGAGTACCTTGGTTCTGAACGCAGGCTTGTCCTTGCTTCAGTCAAGTTGAATGAACTTGAGATCAGAAGCTGCTGTGCTCTTAAATCCATTGCCGTGTTTGTGCCGAAGGCATGATTCTGACCGACCACTCCCAGCCCGTGATGCAACAGGGGCATTAAGGCAGGAATGTTCCTGGGGCAGTCAGAACTCCTGTGATGGGTAACTTTGGCTGGAGGATTCTCACTGGCCTTGCCATGTTTTCCTTAGCCTACACAGTAGTCTAAGACGCTACCATACTAACCAACTGACTAACCAACTAACTAATTAACCGACTAACTAACTAACCAACTGGCCAACTAACTAACTTCTTCCCACTGTGGTCTGATAGCTTCCCCAATCTCTTCCGGCTTCCTTTCCATTCTCTCCCACAGACAGCTCCCCTAACGAATGTCTTGCCATTTGACCCCATCTTGGTGTCTTGTTTCTCAGAGCACCCCGTCTGCAGGTTCGACCGGGCTGGATTTAGAAGATGGCTCCTCCACGGTTCTGACTTTGGAAGCTAGCTGTTGTTTGAACCTTCAGCTAGAGTCCCTGATGGAAATACCTATACTGACAGGTGCTTCCTCACGGCATGGTGGCCTCAAGGTAGCCAGACCTTGATGGCTCCAAAAGGGGATGTCTCAAGGAATAAAGAGGAAACTGTGTTGCCTTTTTTGACCTAGGCTCAGAACGTCATTCTATAGGTTACAAGCAAGCCACAACCTGCCCAGGCTCGAGGGCGTAGGGGACATAACCCCCAGCTCTTGCTGGGAAGAACGCCAAGGTCACATCGTAGAAGACAACTTGGGATGGGAGATACTGTTGGAGAAGGCAGTCTGGCATTCTAGATTATAACTTTCTATTGCCATGTGGCAAACCATCCCAGGACTCAGTGGCTGAAAACAACAATTCTTTTAGTCTGATGATCCCTAAACGTTCTGAGGGCTGACATGGCTCAGTTAACACATTCTCACTTGAGGTCTTCATGCCTTTCCAGTGGCTGGGCTGGAGTCATCCAGAAAGGAAGGCTTCCCTGCCCCCACCCCCATAGGCATCTAGTGGGGCGTTCTGACAGCCAGCTGGAACCTCATCTGGGGAGGTCAGCTGGAACAGCCACACGTGGCCTCCCCAGATGGCCCAGGCTTCCTCACCGCATGGTAGCTGGGCTCCAAAAACAAACATCTTGAAAGGCAGCCTGCAGAAACTGCATACCTTCTTATGATCTAGCCTTGGAAGTCACGGCATCACCAAAGCCAGGCCTTATTTAGGGGGAGGGGCACCAGACTGCACCTCTCAAAGACTGTGTGGACCCATTTTAACCCACAGCAGGGGGCGTGGCCCATGCCATTTGCAGGACGTCTTCTGGTGCATTCAGGAGAGCTGTGGAGGTGCCATGGGCTCGGGGTAGCTTCACGGCAGCCAAAGATTACTTTGTGCCAGCCTGCTTGTCCCTCGCGAGGTCGTCGAGGGTTTGTTTTACTCATACCCCCAGCCACAGCCGCGTGGTTCGTTGGTGGAAGACGCAGAAGTGGAACACTTGTATCAAGACGGATGGTATCCAGCGATGCCAGGCTGACAACCCCCCCCCCCCCCCGCCCCGTGAAAGCCAGAGGTTCCTTACCACCAACTGCGAGTGTGTGTATTTTAAAAACTCACAGCGGCTTCTCTGTGACTATCTGTTTTCATTTCGCCTTTCCCTCCCCCAGGTCACACACGAAGATGTTTTTCAAAACAGCAAGTTAAGAAAGTGAAATTAAGTCAGTGACATTTGCCACTCAATCTCACTCAGCATCCTTGCTCCCTGGACGCTTCTAGGTGGAACCTGAGACGCTGAGTTATTACTAGTTTTCGCTGTCCATCCTCCCAGGATGGCAGGGAGGGGGTGGTAATGAGAGGAAATGTAGACAGCTCCCCGATTCCACCAGAAGTTTCCCTTCCCACGAGGGTGTAAACGGTTTTTATTTTTTCACCTGATGATGTAAAAGGAAGGCAGCGATTAAGGGAAAATATATTAATGACACAAACATTCCGCACTTTGCTAAAGTCAAGAAAAACTCCGAAGACCGAGTTATTTATCTGTCAATAAAAATGAAATGAATTAGCAGTTTGTGTTTTGACACCTTCTCCTAAAAGACAGCATCCTGAAAACCAGGTCTGAAATTGCCTTCACTTTCACAGGTGGGGACCCTAGAATCCCATTTCTGCCATGGTGCTGTTTTCAGACAGAGCCTGCCTCTTGTAACATTTGCAGGTGTCATTCCAGGGGAAGAGGATAGAGACTTAAAGTTTCACTTTAGTTGTGACAATAATTCACATTATGTTAAATGTTGAACCGACCCTAGCTGCTACAAACAAGCTGATAGCATGTCTCCAGAAAATCTGGCAGAGGCTTCGTTATTTTGAACTCATGTTTTCAGGGGTTTTTTTTGTTGTTGTCGTCGTTGTTGTTTTTGGTAGAGATATTTATGCTCTGTGATACATATTTTTGTCTCCGTGAGAGTTTCCAGATGCATATGTGGTTGTATCTGGCAAAGAAAGTTACTAAACGCTTTTATTTTATGAGGTTCTCTGGATGACGTATTAGGGTTGCCCTATTAGGGTTCTTGCCAGTCCAAGTGCATGCCCACCATGCCAGCGTTCTGGTACCTCCGTGCTGTTGCTCTGTGCTGACATCCCCACAACTCAAGAGCTGCTCTTTCTAAATACAAGACAGAACCTGGGACGAGGGGTGGACTTGAGTATATTTATCTTCTCCAACGCTACAGGTGGTTCTGGGCCATTCTTAAAAATGCTGAGTGGACATCAGCAGAAACATGATGAAAGAAACAGACTTATACATCTCGGCGTTTCTGGGGGGTGTGAAGGCCACACCCGTCAATTTTCTCACGAGAGGTTTAAGTGGGTTTCCTTGGGAAGCACCTCGAGGATGCAGCAGAGCTGAGACCAGTACCCCGGTAGGACCCAGGAGCTGACCTTGCCCTCGTACTCAGTTCTATGTTTGGGTCTGTCTCGCTGAGACCGGGACCAGGAAGCAGGCCTGGACATTGTCCCCCGAGGCCGGCAGGCATGAAGTGGAAGAAGAAACACAAATAAATGAAGAAAGGAACAAGACACGACCGCCTCACGCAGCTCCTGACCCCCAGGATGCGTTAGAAACAGCCCGTCCCTGACACTCAAGTCAGAGCTGAGAAGCTGGGCCGATTGCTTACAGATGCCATCTCGCGGTTTATTATTCCGTGAGCTGATGGGCAGCCTGCCTGCGCCTGCTGGTCTGAATTCTGGGCTCTTGGAAGTGCCTAAGGAAGAGGGAAGTTTTTAGAGCAAAGTGCAGTTTTGGGAAAACATAAGAATGAGCAGCAAGCCACCTTGGGGGCCTTGGTTTGCTTGTCCTTAGAGGAAAGATTGTCCTTTCTTACTGCCTGCCACAGCAGACTGTCCTGTCCAGCCAGCTTCACGTGCTTTGTTTTCAGGGTTTGCAAAGAGAATGGTAAGGCCCTGTACAGCTGTGATGAGGCGTGGCTCTAGCCTGTGTGTGCGGCCTGTGCAAGGGAAAGGCAGCCCACGCTGAGTCAGGTCTGACTGTGCAACACAGATGAGGAAAGTGAGCCTTAGGTGCTCTCTGCATAGAGCTCACACTCTGATGCATGAGGTCCCTCCTGATCTTGCCAAACACCCTCTGGATGGATGCTCAGCCTCTTCTGTCCTTCCACTCGGTTCCCGTGTGCCCTGCCTGAGCCGCACTGCCCTCCTGGCCACCTGCTCCTGCCTTCTCCAGGGAGTCTCTCTGCAGAGATGCCCGCCCTCCTCCTGCCTCCAGCTGCTGAACTCCTTACCCTGCAGGACTCGACTTCCGGCGGCCACCTGCCGTAGAGGCCATCTCTAACAACGCCCTCCCTCCCTGCAGGGGCAAAAGGAACAAGGGAGAATCCAGACATTCGCAGACCTGCAGAACTAAAGGTTGTAGCTCCAGACAGCAAAATAGTTTTGAATTAAGACACAGCCCTGGACAAACACCAAAACGGGAGCTTGGCCATCATGCATTTGCTATGACCTCCGAATGGTGTATGCCTCCCCCTTTAAGACCTTGTGTACGTGGAAATATTTTGGGTTAAAGTGTCCTAAGGTACTCCCACAAAGGCCTGATGAGTTTAGAGCACCTGTAATTAAGTCTATAGAATGAGGCAGGTCTGGAAAAAGATTGTGCATGCTGCTATTGGCCGATGGAGCTTCCAGAAATCGGATTGATTAAACATACACACACACACACACACACACACACACACACACACCCTAACAGAGTTTCTGAGAGAGCTCTATTTCCAAAAGTGCCACCACACTGAACAAAGAGACAGTGATTGTTCAAGATGTAAAATAAACCTTGGGTCTTCACTGGTTATGGGCTAGAAAAGCATGCAGAGAAAGTTGTTCAACCACCAGGATGGGCATTTCCAATGCCATGGAAAAGGAAGGGTAATGGAAAAGGAAGGGCTTCCTGGAGAGTGTGGTCAGAAGCCATGGAGAACAATAGGCTATGGAACTTCTTCCAGGAGTCATGACCAAGGTCTAATGGAAGAGCGTTCCTGACCCTCCCTGTAGGGCTTCTCAGATTTGCCGAGACAGATTTCAGAATTGCAGCGAACCACTATTTGTCAAGGTTCTCCAAAGAAATAGAATCAACAGGAGATAGATAGATAGATAGATGATAGATAGATAGATAGATGATAGTTGGATAGACAAATAGATAATCTCTCTCTTTTTCTCTTCTATAATATATATATATATTACACACACACCAGGAGATATTAAATATTATAAATATTTAAAAAATATATAACATATATAATGTATTATATAACATATAGAATGCTTTTTTTTTTTAAATTTTTTTTTCAACGTTTTTTATTTATTTTTTGGGACAGAGAGAGACAGAGCATGAACGGGGGAGGGGCAGAGAGAGAGGGAGACACAGAATCGGAAACAGGCTCCAGGCTCTGAGCCATCAGCCCAGAGCCTGACGCGGGGCTCGAACTCCCGGACCGCGAGATCGTGACCTGGCTGAAGTCGGACGCTTAACCGACTGTGCCACCCAGGCGCCCCGAGAATTCTTAAATATACTATGTATTTATATACAGCATAGAGACAGAGACAGAGACTTGTCCTTTTGAGAATTTGTTCTTCACCATAAGGACTTGAATGAGAAGGCACAAATTGCTGAGTTAAGCTCTTTACAGCAAAGCCCAGCAGACGTCAGCAAAGCCACAGCTGATCCAAAGCTCTCACTGTCCCTGAGCAGCAAATAAAAGTTATTGAAATCACCGAGACATTAGGGATATTTGTTACTCCAGCAAAAGCTGACACATACAATCAGTGTAGCTCACTGATTGGGTAATCCAGATCAGGTGGTCCAACCCTCCATTCCAAATGGGAAGACTTTAAGAATTATACAGATACTACCCCAATTCCTCACCCTATTTTGTCCTTATTAAAAGAACAAAGCTATTTTAAAGACATATTAAAGCCTTAAAATATATTCTTGTTACAGAATTTTGGGCACCTTGGTAAACTCTGAGAGTTCAACATGGATGGGTTAAGGATTTCAGTGTAGAAGGAATGATGACTGTCAGTGGCTATCAAGCTGCTAAATATTCCCCAGTCAGCATCTCAGATTGAATCACCCTAATGTCAAAGCACCAGGCAACCCAGGATGACCTTCACAAGGCAGATTCTACTACCTCTTGTGCTTTGTCACTCCTCCTTCTGTTGGTGCTTGAGTTTAATAAAAAGGAAAGGAATTTGGGGCTTCTCTTCTTAACTGTGTCAACAAATTCCAAAAGCCATCTTCAATAAGAAATAAAATTTGAGAAAGCACAACCCTAGCCTAAATCACTTGGGTGACTTGTTTTCTGGAAACGATAGAAAGTCTTAAATCCCATTCATTTTTTCCTATTTCTTCCTCCAGCTCTTTACTTAATTTGGGCTGGGAAACTAAACTAGTCATTTGCAGTTCTGATCCTGAGGCCCCATTCCTCCATAACTGAGTTTAAGTTTCCAGCTCTGTGGGAGGATATAAAATTATTTTTGCTATTATAACTTGGGTTGAATTTTTTTATATATATAAATGAGAACATTCTTTCTGAGCAATAAAAGACTCAAATTCACAAATACAAGGAGTGACCTTGCACAAACAGTCATGATACTGGATCTTATACAACCCATCTGGATATTTTAGGAGCAGGGCAGACCAAGAGTGCTCATGTAAAAGGTTCGAGAACTAGGTTAAAGAAAAAAGTATCCTTCTCATCAATGTGACTCATCCACCCTCCCTGGGACCGGCAAAATGACTCAGACTTTCAAGTAGGTGACAATGCTTATAGAAAAATATGACCTAGCGGTTTTCATCAGGACTTCTCAGTGGGCTGGTTGTCACTCTTTTGATTCTCCTGTCCCTGAGGAACTTTGGGTATTTTGGTAAGGTATTTTGGGCCTTTTCACAGAACGGTCTAAAGGACCCTGCTGACAGTTCACAAGTAACCCTCTGAAATGTCTAGATTCTTATCTTCACACTCAAAGGCTGCAGTAGAAAGAATTGAAGGAAATCTCTGATTAAACTCGTGGGAGAAATCAAGCCCCGAGGCCATATGCACAAGCCCACAGGGCCTGCTTGGAGCAGACCTTACTCAGATCCAGAATCTGTGTCAGTCTTAAACTGAGGTCGGCTCCGAGTGCACAGCCAAATTCCCAGGCTCTGTGGCTGTGCCCTTTGCCTCTGTTTCGTCTATCTGGAAGTAAGAGGCATTGGTTTGCAGAAAGGGGCCACCAGGAGGCTAGGATTTCGTATCAGCTTTGCTCAGGCCAGCTGGGTCACTGCAGACTGATTTCTTCTTGGTTCATGTTCTTCATCAGCTGAATGGGGATGATTCTATCAGCCTCCTTTGTTGGGTTATGGTCACAAACAGTAAGATAATGTTCTTGGAGCCTTTGGAATGTTATGGAACACAAAGGCACTCAGAATTTCAGCCACTATGCTATTGAAAGGCCCTGCTATTAGGCGTGTGGATGGCTTTCAGGCAATTTCTGTGTCTACATGAGGGTGCTCAGATGGTTTATGGGGGGCAAGAAAACAACACTTGGGGATTAGATTTGGTGGACATACACATGCCAATGGCAAGCTGGCCAAGGTCAAGGTGTAATGCTCTGGTTCCACCGGAAAGCTTCGACCTTTCTCAGTTCCCACTACGGGCACACGCGGACCCAATCCTTGGGGTTTCTCTCTCTCTCTCTCTCTCTCTCTGTCTCTGTCTTCCTGTCTCTCTCTCTCTCTCTCTCTCTCTCTCTTTCTCTCCCCCCTTTCAGCCACAGCCTTGTCATCTATTCGAGGACAAATCCCAGCTCTGTCTCTCACTGGCCAGGTATAAGGGAAGTGCCTCTCAAGTCAAATTGAGCCCCATTTTGCTGTACTTAATGCTGGTTAGGCATATTCAAAAGGAGCATGATTTTGAATCCAAAGACCTCACAGAGTAAAATCTTTGCAGAAGGGCCTTTGTGAAGGGACAGCGAGGGGGTAAATGAAGGCATCCTACCCACATTAAGTCTTCATGAAAATGGTCTCTGCTCCTGTGTTGCACCCCATCCTTGCATCGGTGGCTTCTCCCTGACCTGTATCACTTCTCTCCCACCCACCTGTCTCTATTGTGTGAAAAAGTCTCATTCACCTTGGGGCTTCTCCTACCTGCATAATGCCTATTACCAAGACAAGGAAACGGGCATCTGTAGAGATTTGCCTCATGGTGGTGGCAGTGGAGGCGACTGAGGTCTGAGGATGTTGGCAGGAGGTCTTTGATTTACCGGTCAGCTCTGCTCCTCACCCCACTTCCCAGTGGACGGAGCTGGTGGCATCTGCTCTGTGGATCAGAAAAGAAAGTTTGACATGGGCGGGGTTTGACGTGCGGTCCCAGGACCACAGCCTGCAACCTCCCACCTTCCCACCTTCTGCCCAACTCTGCCGGGAAGAGAAGCCGAGGACCAGGGCACAGGTGCACCCGGCACTCAAAGTCAGATGCAGAAGCTGCTGCTTCTTGTCAATCAGCACAAAACCCCACACTAATCACACTTGACACGGGGTGATACTTTCCAATTGGATGCAGTTTAGAATTCTTACGGCGTTTTTATAGACATAATTTCTTTGATCCTCCAACAGCTCTGTGAGGTAGTCACATCTTTCAATCATTCAACAAATACTTGCTGAAAGCTCTGTTTAGGGCGACCGAGGGGGTTCCTGGGACATGGGGCTTTTACTTTTAAAACCAGGACAGTCTCAGGCAAACTGGGACACGCTGAGCATTCCAGGCCTCAGACCTCCCCTCCCCCCAAGCCCCCACCCCAGGACGAACAGGATGGAAACGGTGCCAGCACACGGCCCCTCCGCGCTGGTTGTTTTCATGCTTTTGATATTCTGCTGGCTGTGGGACTGAGTCAGTGCGATCCGAAGTTCAGAGAGGGTTACATTCTTGTCTCCATTCTTCAGATTTCGAATTCATTCGTCAGGGCTAGAGCTGGACCCTGCATAAGGAAAAGACAGGTGAATTATGTATCGTTTGGCTTTTAAAGAGCTTATGGCTTAGTGCTGGTGGGGGAAAGGGGGACACTAGGAAAACCATGACCTGCTGGGGTTTGGGGTCAAGTCTTTAAAGTCTTTTGCCCCACTCTTTTTTTTTTTTTTTTAAGTTTATTTATTTTGAGAGACACAAAGAGAGTGCGAGCAGGGGAGGGGCAGAGAGAGAGAGAGAGAGAGAGAGAGAGAGAGAGAAAGCATCCCGAACAGACTCTGTAGAGTCAGTACACAGCCTGGCCTGGGGCTCAAACTCCTGAAACTGTGAGATCATGACTTGAGCTGAAACCAAGAGTCGGACGCTTAACCGACTGAGCCACCCAGGAGCACCCCCCCCCCCACTTTTATTTTTGCCTCTTTTGTCTTCTTTGCTGCCTCCTGCCCACCAGCCCCACCCCCACCCCATGTACCCTCCACCTCCCCTGACGTTTCTTCCTCCTACCACCACCTGATCCTGTCCCATGTCTTCAATGGTTACCTCTATGCGGATGCCATTTATTAAGATTGAGATTAAAATAACAAAATTGATTAAATGCCTATTGTGTACTTCTGGTGAGAAACACTCTGGTCTCAAATAGACCTCCCAGGAAATCCCTCCTGGGGGAGATGATACGCCGACCAAGAGATAAGAGTTTCTGTCCACTTGTCAAGAATGTCATTTGATTGCTTTTCTGGGACAGAAGAGCTTAGGGTGAATGTGGGCAGCAGGAGCCAGATTCCTTTGTGTCACAAAGCTCCCTCTAAAAGGCAACCACTTGTCCTATACTTTTCGGAACAACCAGGAACCTTGCTAATTGAATAGTGTCCCATTATGTGACCAGATCATGCATTTCCAGGAAGGGCAAAGTAATCCAATTTGTGCTGAAATGTCAGCCCAAGCTGCAGATACTCTTTTGGTATGAGCTGCAGCATTTTCTTTGGCTGTTGTCAACAGTGTGGTTTCTTAACTCTGAAAGCTATCTGAGGCATTTGGCACGGATCCTCATCTGCTTGGAGAAGTATGACTCTCCACTCATTGTTTTTCTGAGGAGTCATGTTTTCTGGTTTTCGCTGGCATTGTGGGCTGGGTGTTGTGTTTTTTTTGGCGGGGGGGGGGGGTGGATTGAGCTCTCCTTAAACTGCATGAAGAGCCTCATAGAAAGAAGGATTGTTGTCACCCTTTACTGAGGGTGTGGTTGTCAGCCCGTATAAAACCGTCCAGTTGTTTTGGTTTTTTACTCATTCACTCTTCCATAAACATCCATGGAGGGCTTACCGCGTGCCAGACATCCTGTTGGGTGCTGGGAAGATAGCAGAGAACAAGCCATTCTGAGGAGGTGACATCTGAGTTGAGATCCCAGTGATACAAAGGAGCCAGGCATGTAAAGATCTGGGTGCAGAATGTTCCAGGCATTCGGAATAGCAAGCATTGGCCCAAAAGGAGAGAAAGAGCTTAGTTTGTTCAAGGATCAAAAAAGAAAGAGTGGCTGGAACAGACTAAGCATGGCAGGGGCATGGTATATGATGATGGGGTCCAGACAGGTGGACACGGTCTAGAGGACACTGGGACTAGAGATTCTATTCTAAGGGCAGTGACGAGGCACTGGAAGATTTTTTTTTTAATGTTTATTTATTTTTGAGAGAGAGAGAGAGAGAGAGAGCAGGGAAGGGGCAGAGAGAGAGGCAGACACAGAATCCGAAGCAGGCTCCAGGCTCTGAGCCATCAGCACAGAGCCCCAAGTGGGGCTTGAACTCATGAACTGTGAGATCATGACCTGAGCCAAAGTAGCACGCTTAACCAACTGAGCCACTCCGCCGCCCCATGGAGGATTTTTAAGTAGGAGAATGAAGGGCCTGATCTGATTTTAAAAAGGAGTATTCTGGGTGCTTTATGGGGGAATGGGTTAGAGAGCAAGAGTGGATCAATAAAAAAAAAAAAAATGCTGCAAAATTCTAGGTGAGAAATGGTGGCGGTTTGGAACAGGGTAGTGGCCATGGAATGGGAGAACGGTTGAGCGATTCAAGATCTGTTTGGGAGATAGCACCTGGTGATGGGTTGGATTTGGGGTGTGGAGGGGGAGAAAGGGCAAAAGAAAAATCAAGAATGAGATCCATGCTTCTGGCTTGAGCAAGAGGGAGGATGGTGTCCCCATTAACAGAGATTCGAGGGACCACACGGAATCTCGAGTGTGGATCGGGTCTCCAGGCTCTGCTGCCACCTTTGGGACACTGCTTTCCTTGAGCCCATGATACACGATCCTTTTGGTGTCATGTTCTATCAGCAGGAGAATAAATTTCCAGTAAACTATAAGAAGCAGTGAATTGAGACACAGATATGATTTCCTTCCCAGGAAGACAGGAAGACCGAGAAACACACACACACACACACACACACAGACACACACATTTTGAGCATCTCATGTGTATAAAATAAACAGAAAATTGCCTAAGATGTCATTTTTTGAAGAACTATTTCATTTTCATTATCACGGACAATGAAAGCAGCAAGGATCGCCAGTTTTCAGTGAGTGAATGTCAAGTGTTCAGGAATGGCTCTAGGTGCTTTACATATATTATTTCATTTAGCCTTTTCATGACCTACGAGGTCCAATGAAGATTTTACTCCACTTTTAGAGGACAACACTGAGGCTTAGAGAGGTAAAGTAACCGTTCAAGGTCACACAGCAAGGGAGTGGCAGAACCCGGATTGAAACCCAGGTCTTTGACCCCTGGCCTGTGCCCCTACGCATCTCACATCCGGTTCCCCTTGGGCTATTGGCTGAGATCCCTTGTCTATCCTCAAGGCTGGGATAGAGGTATCATCGCAGCTGGACAGACATCCAACTCCAGGCAGCTGGGTGCATCCACACCATGCCGACAGCCTACGGTGGTGATAATGCCTGGTCTCTCATGAGCAGAACATACTACAGCTATTCTAGAGGCAAGGAGAATTCACCTTGGACTGTGGCTACTGGGAGGGTCTTTTGTTGGAAACGGGTTAGCCTCTTCCACCCCAGGAGAGAATTTGGAGACGTTTGGAGGCATTTTTGCTTGACCCAGCGACAACGTGTCATGTGTGTATGTGGGGAGAGGGTTGGCGCGCATAGATGAACCATCCCGCCCCCAAATGCCAAGAGCACCACTGAGTCTCTGAACTCTAGGCACTATGTGGGAGGCATTTCTCTTCTTCAAAGAGGCCAGAAAATACTGATGGTTGTTGGCTATGCTAACAGAGCCCTGATTTTGGATTTGGACTGATGACCTACCTCTGCCTTCAGAGATCTTATAAAGCCTTGGACAAACCAAGGTAACTTTGGGGTGTCTGGTGGGGCTGAGGTGTATGCTCTCTTTTCCTCCATTGGTTTTTTTTGGGGGGGCATAAACAAGTACTTAACCGGGGAGCTACAGCTGGCATTGCGGGTATTACAATCCACGCGAGAGTCCTTAACGAGGAATATCTGATTATACGAGGAAACTAGAATCTGTTTGTTTTCTGTTCATTTAATTTGATATTTTAATGATGCTGCTAGTTATTTGAAATATTCTATTTCAATATACCCTTTATTTATTGTACTTGTACCCTGAGGCGCGCTGGCAAAGAGTGACATGTTTCAAAGTCTGCCCTCAAATAATAAATTTCCCTTGGAAGCCAGAAGCAGAGAAGTTTTATATTGGGAATGCTTTAGAATATTTTTAAAAAAATCAGTCCAAATTGGATTCCAGAGATAAGTACAGGGAGACTTAAAAAAAAAAAAAAAAACCCAAAAAACAACTAACTCAATTCTTAGGTGTTTTTTTTTTTGAAATACAGAAACCAATTCAAAATAGAGTAAAGTTGTGGGTCAGATAAATGGAGATGCTGAGCTTTAATTCTAGCTGTTGGGAAGTAGAAAAATTAATCAGTAGTATCTTTGAAGGCAGCAGCATTACCAGTTTTCTCCCTCTCCTTCCCATTTTCATTTCAAGCCAATTGGGACTATTTGTGTATTTGTTTGCCTGTTTATACGCCCTCTCCCCCCGTGGGTTGCAAGCTCTCTAAGCTCAAGAACATCATCTGTTCATCCTGTCCTATATCCTTAGCACCCAGACAGGGTCTGGCACATAGTAGTTGCTCAGTAAATGTTTGCTCATTGTGGTAGGCTGAATAACGGGCCCCAAAATTAGGTCCAAGTCCTAATCCCCAGGATCTGTGGTTATGTTATGCTACATGACCTCAAGGACTTGAAGTTCCAGATGGAATTACGTTTGCTCATCTGGCTGATGTTAAAGGAGATTATCCTGAGTTATCTGGGTGGACCCAATGTAATCAGAAATTCTGTTAAAAGTAGAAGAGGAAGGCAGAGAAGGTCCTCTCCTCCAATGTGGTCTGAGAAAAACTCAATCCTTCATTGTTGGTTTTGAAGAGGGTCAAGGCCAAGGACTGTGAGCAGCCTCTAGAAGCTGAAAAGGCAAGGAAATGGATTCTTCCCTAGAGCTTCCAGAGAATTCAGTGCTGCCAACATCTTGACTTTTAGCTCCATGAAACCCATGCTGAACTTCTTTTTAAAAATTGTTTTAATTAAAGTTTATTTATTTTTGAGAGAGAGAGAGAGAGAGAGAGAGAGACAGGGTGTGAGCGGGGAAGGGGCAGACAGAGAGAGAGAGAGACACAGAATCCAAAGCAGGCTCCAGGCTCCGAGCTGTCGGCACAGAGCCTGATGCGGGGTTCAAACCCATGAGATCATGTCCTGAGTCGAAGTCGGACGCATAACTAACTGAGCTACTCAGGCGCCCCAGCCTGTGTTGAACTTCTAATCTCCAGAACTGTAAGATAATACATTTGTGTTGTTTTAAGCAATTAAGTTTGTGGTAAACTGTTACGACAGCAATGGCAGTGAGCGCACCCAGTGAGTGAACCCCAGTCTCATTTATCCACCTGTATGTGATAAGAATTTATTGGAAGACCTACCATTCATCTCCAGGTTCTATGGCAGACGCTGTGATTATCAGCGCCTCTTCCCACCGCAGGGCCTTTGCTCATGCCATTCCCTCTGCCTGGAGCTCTTATTTCATCTCCTTAGTTAGCCGTCTCCCCCAGACTCAGGAAAGCCTTTCTTAAACCCTTTCAGTGCTTGAAACTTCTCCTTAGAAGCATTTATGTCAATTGTGGTATTTTAAAATGTATGCAGTGAAGTATGTTAAAACTTTTTTTTCCTGTGAAATCTAACAGATAACAGAAAACTACATTAAAAAGTGTGGCTTCATGGCTTATTATAAAGCAAATAACATTGACACCACTCTTCAGCTCGAGAAATAGAATTTTGCCAATAGGCCCTGAAGCTGTCCAGAGGGTGCCCCCCTCCAAAAGTCACCACTCTCCTGGCATTTATGTTCATCTCTTCTTTGTTTTATGAGCTTCCTCCTTTGTTTTAATACTGGAACGTACATCCCCAGAACCTCCTTTTTGTCTCGTTTTGATATGTCTTTTAAGTTTTTGTTTGTCAACAGCTTCGTCCTCTGTGTCTTTTTCCTCCTTGTCGTTTATTTGTGAACAAACTCAGTTCTGTGAGTTTCCCACAGTCTAGATTTTGCTGACTGCATCCCCTTGGTGCCGTTGAACATGTTCCTCTGTCCCCTGAATCTCCTGTAACTGAGAGTTGGCTTTTAAGGCTTGATTGGATTAAGGGTCAATTTTTTTCCCCCCCAGGGTGAGGGGACCGGCAAGACTATATAAGAGGTGATATCTTCTTCCATCAGGAGGCATATAATGTCTGGTTGTCTCTCTCTTTTGTGTTGGTTCTTTGATGCTCAACATCTAGCTCTATTCATTTATTGCAAGGTTGGTGAAATGGCGACACTCTATTTTTCTTTCTTCATTTACTAGCGAGAATATTTCTAAAATGGGAAACTTGCCCTCAACTTCTGTTTAGTTACTCCAAGGCACAGTTTGTATTGGAAAAGGAGGATAAATGCTTGATGCATTTGTCAGGTTTCAAACGGATAGCTAGGCTAACATTTTTGTAATTAATTGCTTAATGTTTTTCTCTCCTCTAACATGTATCCCCAACCCTTATGAGGGCAAAGCCTGGACCATTTTTTGTTACCACGAACCCCCTGGGTCAAATATGGCCCCGTGACATCATCGACACTTGTTAGGTATTCATTGAAAGGACAGATGAACGAATAGAATGACCTCTTTTCTTTCCTGCCTCTTCCGTTTCACTGCCCCTCCAATTTGTCTTCAATCCTCCTTTAGCTGCATGTAGTTACACTGTGGGTCAAAATGACTTGGATCAAAAACATAAAATTAGCGAGGAAGTACCTGCAGAGGCATCAAAAGGGGCTGCAATACCGTGGCTCGAAACAAAAATATTAATTTAGGGCATTTAATGTGAATACCTTGTAAGAAAGCCAAATGGGTTTTTAAAGAACGTCGACTTGATTTTTTTGCTTATCTTCTAAGTGATGTCCCCTTAGGGGGCTTTCTAATGAGATCCCGAAGAAGACGTAGCATTATTATGGCTGAGAATTAACTAAGTGTCTGCCTTTTGAATGGTTCAAAGTGATTCCATATTGAGTATTAAATCTGTCCTTGAAAATACCCTGTGAGGGGCCCACCCTATGAGATACGGAGGGATGAGGATTATCATTCTCTATTTAAAATAGGCCCAGGGCAGTAAAAAAGAGTCACCAGTGTCTCATGGCAGGGGTAGGGGTACAATTAGGGCTGGATTAGGTTCTAAGTAGCTGGTAGAGTTTGGACTGGACCGGACCTTAGGAAGCCTCTAGCAGCGCCATCTTTTAGGCACGTATTGTCGCAATAATGCTAAATGACAAATAGTTAGGACCTTTAGCAGCACACAGTAACGAGCACTTACCGCTCTTACGTCTGGGCTCTGCAGCACTGCCGATCTTGGCTGGACTTACCACACGTCTAAGGGTTGGCTGGTAGTTGACTAGGGAGCCCAGGGGGACTTGGCCTTGCTCCATGTGTCTCTCGTCCCCCAAGATGCTGGGTTAGAGAGCACAAGGAAACCCCAGAGCTTCCCAAGGCTCCACTTGGAACTGGCACGTTGTCACTTCTGGGGCATTCTACCGGTTAGGCGAGTCATAAGACTGGCCCAGATTCAGGGAACGGGGACACGGACTCTGGTCTCTTTGGTGAGAGAAATTGCAAAGTCACTTGGCAAAGAAGACGGATTCGGGGTGATGGTGGTGAGGACTTGGGGCCCTTAGTGCAAACAGTCAGCCTCCGTGCCATCTCCCCTAACAGAGGAGCATACCACATGTCACGGGAGGAACAGAGACGTGCCCAAGGTCACTCAGCAGAAAGCGCACTACAGCCTAAGACTCGTGCCTCCCACTCCCGTGGCCTTTGGGCTCCAACTGAAAGCCACGAGATGTGATAGGAACCGGCATTCATTCGGCGGGCAATTCAGCAAGGAAGGAGTGTACCGCACATTAAGCATTTAGGGCTCGCTAAGGGCTGGAGCGAGTGCTGGGGCCACCTCCCGATCTCCAAGGCGGGGCCTCACTCAAGTTCGCCTTCATGCAGCATCTGGAGCCAACGGGACGACCCGGTGCCCGGGGGGCAGATCTTCTGTGCCGAGCCATTGCTTCGCCCCATTCCAAGTGAGAGCCCTTGCTCCCTGGCAAGACCAGGACCAGCGAAAACGGGACAAGGAGGGACAAGAAGGCTCCTCTTCGGTTCTTCCTCTTCCTACTCTTTCTCCTTCTGCTGTTCTGCTTCCTCTCCCACCCCCTTTTCAAAACAACTCTTAAGACAGGCTGGGAGACTGGTCAGTCACTTGTACCTGAGTGTGAATTTTAGTCAAAGGATCACTTCACCCGTTTACTCAAAGGTTGGCTTCTGGGTAGTGGAATCCCAGGTTCCCCACCTGTCCTTCTTGGCATCCTGGAAGTCATGCCTACAGGAGGCCGCTCACTCCCCTGAGACAGGAGACTGCCTCTGGCCTGTAGAATAGATAGAATCCCAACGTTTTCCTGCTTTGAATGGAAAGGTCACCTCAGCATCCCCAGGATGATACCCCTTCCCTTATCACCCAACAGGTGGTTTTAGCAAAAATGGGTTTTTGTACCAGAGTTTCCCTCGCACTCGAGGGGAACATAACGCAGTCATTTTGGGGGTCTGTTTAGTCTCAAAGGGAAACAACCTACTAATTAGGCTAAGAGTCTTTACAAAAATATGTTTTCGATTCCACTGATGGTCAGTTACAAGCGATAACACTGTTAAATGTAGTGCCTAATAAATCTGGAAAAACTACCCAATAAATGTAAGTAATAACAATGATTAACAATAAATTAAATGCAGAGAACCAGGAATGTACCACATTATTTTTTAACTAGTTTGGGCCATCGGGTTCTGATTATTCAGTTTGTCCTGTGCACCTGGAGTTTATTAGCGTGTAATACAAACTAAAGGGTCCCTCAGAGAGGCCACTGAAAGGACTTTAGTATAAAACAATATACAAGTTTAATAGTGCTAACTGACCTTGCTTTCTTTTACAAAAACATATCTTTGTAACTCGAGCCCCAAGGAAATGTAATGCTTTTTACCTAATCCTGATTGTTAATTTTCCTTTTATTTAATTTAGAAGGTTTCATTTGTTTCGTGAGATAGGAAGATACAATTTATAGTCAGTAATTCTTCCTGCTCTGGAAAGAAATTCACAATGGCTAAATATTTCGTTCCCTCGTCCGTGTCTATAACAAGGAGAGGGAGAAACAGACAAGCAGCGTATTTGCTATTAATGGCAGCTGGTTAAAAACCCACATTTTAAAATAGCCAAATGAAATGGGTACATGTGTTTATAATCAAGGTGCATTTCACTAATTTTCCCTAAATCTTTAAATATTACTTCTTCTCAAATGCCAGAAAATTGGGCTCCTTCTCAGTTGAGGACAGGAAGGCAATGCCAGGCTCTCTGATGGAGGAACTTGTCTATAATTTCCCTGAATGTTTATCTTGCAGGTGCTGTCTAGAGGGACTGCTACATTTCAGTGACAGGATCTGCCAGTACTAGAAAGTCTCTGTTTGCAGATGTCTCTCCCCTTTTTGAAGGTTTTCTAAGACGTTCTCAATGTCTTCTAGAAGAAGGATGTGTTCGGTGCCCCTCTCTTGGGGGCTGCTCAGTTCTCCCATCCCACACCTTCGTCCCCCAACTGAAGGCGTTTGCAAGAAACAGAATCTTAACTAGGGTCAACTCCTGTAAATGTCTGAAACTTGAGGTGCCCCCAGCAAACATGACGTCTGGCAAATAGTCCATAAAACTCTGCTTTAAAATAATTAAATGAAACGGTCGCCAGGGAGGGCAGGAATGGCATTGCCCAGGGGCATCAACAGAGCGTGACACTCTATTTTCTTTAGCCCTGCTAATCAGTACGGTGGCCTCAGACCTCCTGTACCCTTTCGGTGGAGCCTCAAATCCCACATCTCACTGGCTAACAGCCTTCATTTCTAATCAAAACCGTTTTTTGTTCAGAAGCTAGTCTTATTTCAGAAAGACTGAGTGAGTTCCACTTAGGTTTAGAAGAGGAATCTTTGCTCCAGAAGGACGATGGCTTGACTTTCTAATCAGAAGGCTTGGGTCAAGCAAAAGGCGGATTGATTTCTCTACCTGGGCTCTGAAGGAGCATCGTGTAACCCAGCCCGGCTCCCCCCACTTGGCTGTGTGGGAATGGGGAGGAGGAGGGAGAGAGGGAAGAGAGATGGCGTTTCTAGAGGCTGCAGGCAGGAATCTCCCTGGAAGAATGTGACTATTCTTCCAGGATGAAGAATATTCATATGTAACTTCCAAGATGAAGTTATTCCGGGATGGAACTGAGAAGTGAGTACAGTCCTTCATGAACACTTCTATCCTCTATGACTTAACTGCTGTGTGACCTTGGCAAGTTTCTTAACCTCTCTGAGCTTTAGTTTCTTGTAAAGGCTGAAGTTCTTGTAAAGACTAAGTGAGGTATTTCATGCAAAGCACTTAACTCATAGCCTAGCAGATATAAGTGCTCAATAAATGGTAACTATTTCTTGTGGTTAGGGGGCTATTACATTATTGTCTAACCAGGACCTCTGGGGGGGGATCAAAGATAGGAGTCCAGATCAGGATTTCCACTAGTGTTATAGTTTAATTTCTCTCTAAAAAATAAAAAAAAAATCAGAGCGCTTGCTACCTAAATGGGATGGTGCTAAGGATTTCCGTATTTAGAGTCAAAATTTCTTCCTTGGGATTTGGGGGCTTGGGGTGGGGGCTGAGCCTCTCCATTTAGGTCCTGAGGAAATCTTAGCAGTTGCTTGAATGCAATCTTCAGTTTTGTTGCTGTGCGATCCACTCAAAGAGACACTGTAGAGGAGGGAAGGATCTCCAGCCTTTCTAGCTTGCTTCTGGGAACAGCTGGAAAGATCTCTGTGGTCCTCCAAAGAAGACAAAAACAACACTCCCAGTCTCTCCCCCGGCTTGGTGTTTGGAGATGAAAGTCAGGTTCCTTACAAAAAGGAATGTTTATTAAAGAGAGACACTTTCCTTCACCAGATTTTGAGTGTGTGCGTGGGGGGGTGGGGGGTGAGGTGGGTGGGGATTGCATGAATTCCTTTCGAAATTTGCTCAGCGTCCCCGGCAAAGAGGGCGTTTCGCTTGCTCATAAGACAGAGGACATTTTCGAGACTTGGCCGTTCCCCCTGTTTTCTTAGTCACAGTACAGTTTCATGTTGTAACCATTTTTCATGCACCTTGCAGCCAAGAAAATAATTGTGGCGAGATGATTGGGACTCGGTCCTTAAGTCAGGTAAACCTCCGTGCCATCAGTGATGTAGGGAAACGCACTCCGGGTTGAATCGTGAGCGACACTGGATGGGAACCTGGTCCTGGGCTTGTGCTGGAATTGTCCAGCTGTTCTTTTATCCTGCATCCAGAAAGCCGGTCACAAGTTTCCTTGGTTCATCTGCGCATTCCTGATGCTGCCTCTAACATTTTATTTCTAATTCCCCTGATGGCCGCAGTGAAAGTTCCCGGCAGAGATTGATTGCAGGGCATGACCCAAATTTGTAACTGGCCACAAAACGCTGTAAAACAAAGTTCACCGAATACCTTCCAGCTGATTGTAAGTGATTTAAAAAAAAAAAAAAAAAAAAATAGATCTGGATATGTTTTTCTCCTTTTTTTTTTTTTTCTTTTTCCACATAAAATATCGGAAAAGAAGGACTTTTCGCCAAGCGCTGATTTCTGTAGCCTCATCTGTAAAGCATGCTACGTGACAAAACGGGCCGCATGGACTTGCTTGCTGGGAACAGACCGTGAGGGCAGAGAGGAGGTGTGGTGGCAAGGGAGGTGAGGGACCTGGGTTCTAGGACACCTTGGAAGATTTCTTATTCTCCCTCGTGTGCAAAATGCAGGAGAGCATTTGCTAAGCCACATCTTTGCAAAACCCTGCAGGTCCTGAAAATGGCACAGGGGATGACTTTTCCAGATTTGCAAAGTATCATGACATTATTTGAAAGAAGCTTCTCAACTTCAAGCTTTTGCCCACACATCTGTTTCATACCTTTAACACCTGCTTACCCGCTACAAATGGGCAAGCATCAAAAATGCTTGCAACACTGAAGTGTGGCCTGGAAGAAAGGATTTACTTTCCCAGGGTGTCCTGAAGCCATGTCGTTTAGTCATATTATTGTCAGCGAAATCGCTCCTGGAACTATCTCCTCCTACTTTCCTCACACCGTGGAAAGGAATACGTCAGAATGTATTTGCTCTAAGATTCAGGCACATCCAGGCTTGTGGGAGAGGCTGTGCACTGCTCCCCCCCACGATCTGTTTTCTGAGGAATCCGGGAGCTGCCTGGTTACAATGTGTCCCAAGAAAGAGAGAGTGCGAGCCGGGAGCAAGGGCCGATGGGCCAGCGCTGGGGAAGGCATGGGAGTCTCATTTAGTCTTGTCACTCCACTTCCAAAATCTTGTCCTGAAGTTCCCAGGCACACGGGCTCTGGAGAAGCTGGAGAAGGCACCAAACAGCCAAGGCCTTGGTGTCTTTGTGCTAAGGGTGTTAGGAACCTCAGGAGAATGAGTCATTGAACTCACCTCCATCAGGACAGTAGGTGCAGACTCGGGCTATTTTCAGTGGCACTGAGACCTTCAAGTCAGATGCCATCAGGATCTACAATACCATCTCAGGACCCTGACCGACCGTCAGAAGCCACACTGATGATGTCCCTGCAGAGAAAATGAGCTGACCCACCATGATGTGGCCTGGGCTGGGGGCACAGAAATGCAGTTAGTCTATCCTGCGGGCAAGAGGGAGCCATTGAGAGCTTTGGAAGGAGGGACTCTTGGTCGAGATTAGTCTTCTGGATGATGTTCTGGCCCATTATGGACAGGTCAGATGGAGGGTGAGAGGAGGCTGGAGGCAGGGAGACAAATCGGGTTTTGTTGTTGTTTTGCTATAGTGTATTTTAGAGATTCATACTGAAGGCCCAAGCTAGGCTGAGGAGTAGAGGGGCCCATGTGAAAACTTGAGCAGACACCATGTCCCGCTGAAGGGAAGTCTCATCTGATCTCCAAAGGGCATCTTTATACCAAGTGAGTCACAGGGCTCATGCTGTCAGAGTTTGGGGCAGTAACCCAGTGAGATAAACCAGAAGCGACTAGACAGTCATCAAGGAACTAAGCAAACTGCTCCAAACCCAGGCCTTTCCCCTGACCTGTGTGCCAAACTGCCTGCCCTCTGGGGCTTCTCCAGATTAGAAGAAATGAAAGATAGGGCAGAAATGGCCTGTGGTGAAGGACCTTGGTGCGGTGTGGTCCCCTGGGAAACCACTGGGGCCTTCTTTGGGGTAGAAGGTGTCAGAACCGGTGTGGCATCCAGGGATCTGGCTCCCGTGTAAATGTTGTCTTCTTTTCAACTGGGTTCACCCACTAAACGGAGGTGAGCACAGGATCGACTTCATCTGAGCTGACTTTCCTGGAGCGAGGAGCTTAACACCCCAGTTGCGAGCACTGCTACAATCCCAGCTATCTCATTTCTCTTTATCTCTTACTTTTGGGACAAAAGATTATTTTTTATAGGCAGGTGAATATAAAAATGAAGTTATATGGGCAAAAATGGAGGCCTAGAGTTTAGTAGAAAGAGCCCCAGGCAGGCAGGAAGCCAGGATCCTTGAGTTCTTTTCCTGGCCCTCGCACTGACTGGCCGCACTGACTTGGGCCCCAGTTTGCTCCTCTGTACAATGGGAAGCTTCGACTTGGCGACAGAGAAGGCCTCTCCCAGTATACACTCTCTTCAGTTTTAACTCCAAGACAGGCACTTTCCCTGCTCATGGTTACAGAGAAACGAATTGACCATTTCAGGTCTTTTCAGCGAGAAAATATGCGTGGGGGTTAAGAGCCCAGGCGCTGGGTTTAGAACTTCACTGCGTAACAAACTGTGGCCTTGGGCAAGTTCCTTAGCCTTTCTGAGCTCCGTTGTCCTCTTCTGTGAAATAGGGGCCAGATGTGTACTTCGGGGTTTGAGGTCCTTCTCTGAGCACAGGGTGTGGCACACGTGGGGACCTCGAGCGATGATGGTGCCTGGCATTGGGGATGCTCGTGTTGAATGGGACCCTTTCAGTGTGGAGTGAGCTGTGCTGATGTCCGATCCTGGATCTGGAAGGAATCAGCAGTACCTCTGCCATCCCGCCCCAGCCCCGTGGAGTTGGCTCGTCATCACCTCTTTATCCTCTGCAAGGGGAGGCTCACCAAGAACTGGACCGTAGGGCTCCCAAGCAAGAAAAATTAGATACCGTTTTGATGTTAATATTAAAGAACCAGGCCATGTGTTCTGTATAAAATTGGAAATTACACGTAAAAACAAAGAGATA
This sequence comes from Herpailurus yagouaroundi, assembly GCF_014898765.1. Taxonomy (NCBI): domain Eukaryota; kingdom Metazoa; phylum Chordata; class Mammalia; order Carnivora; family Felidae; genus Herpailurus; species Herpailurus yagouaroundi. The sequence goes on from NW_024412404.1 coordinate 50,760,906, forward strand.
AAGAAGTCACCCCCTGTGATAAGCCGAACAGTTCTTTCCTCTTCCCCAAAGATACCTACGTCCTGTTCCCCGGAAGCTGTGGATGTGTTGCCTTCCACAGTAAGAGGGACTTGGCAAATACAGTTAAGTTAAAGATCTTGAGACGGGACGTTATCCTGGATCATCTGGTGGATTAGATATCGTCATGAGGGTCACTTTAAGAGGGACGCAGAATGGCCAGAATCAGAGAGGGCACTGTGACAAGGAAGCAGAGGCCGGAGCGATGTGGGGCCAAGAACCAAGGAATGCGGGCCGCCCTTCGAAGCTGGAAAAAGCAAGACGGTGGATTCTTCCCCAGAACTTCCAGAAGGAGACTTTGATTTTAGCCCAGTGAGACTGTTTTCACACTATTTTTTTTCCTTAGAGTTTATTTATTTTGAGAGAGAGAGAGAGAGAGAGCATGAGTAGGGAGGGGCAGAGAGAGAGAAGGAGACAAAGAATCCCAAGCAAGCTCTGCACTGTCAGAGTAGAGCCCGATGTGGGGCTCGAACTCACGAACTGTGAGATCATGACCTAAGGCAAAATCAGGAGTCGGACGTTTAACCCACCGAACCACCTTTCTTCACCCTCTGGCTTCTTGTTTTCACACACCTGTTTTCACACTTCTGACTTCCAGAACTATAATACATTTGTGTTGTTTTAAGCCACTAAGTTTGTGGTAATTTGTTATAGCAGTGACAGAAAACTAATACACACACACCCCCAAAGTCACCAGTGCAATTTAGTATATGTGTGCATACCCTTCCCGATCTTTACGCACCCACACACACGCGTGTGCACACACTCACATTTTTATTTTTATTTTTAAAATTTTAGCCAACATGAGATCATACTGCACATCCTCTTTTGTAACTTACTTTTTTGGTCAACTCTACCCTTCCACTTTAGTAAAATTTTCTCTCTCCTAAAAGCCGGACCATATTTAATTTCCCCCAACTGGAGCCAAAATATCCATTACAGGTGCCTGTCCAAACTGCAGTATAAACCAATACTACCAATAATACCAATACGTTGCGTGCACTCGCGATGGCCTTCGGATCTCTTCTCTATGCCACCGACTTGGTGAAGAGGTCAGGCCAGAGGCTCTGGGACATGCCCTGCTGTCTTCGGTTTGTCTGGTTGTTTCCTTGGAGTGGTGTTTCTGTTGCTGCTGTACCGCCCCTATTTCTGATAAGCTGGATCCACTATCTAAAACCTGATGGGCTCTTGGGGCGCCTGGGTGGCTCAGTCGGTTGAGCAACTGACTTCGGCTCAGGTCATGATCTCACAGCTCGTGAGTTCGAGCCCCACGTTGGGCTCAGGGCTGATAGCTCAGAGCCTGGAGCCTGTTTTGGATTCCGTGTCTCCCTCTCTCTCTCTCTCTCTGCCCCTCCCCCATTCACACTCTGTCTCTCTCAAAAATAAATAAACATTAAAAAAAAAAACCCGATGGGCTCAATTACACACTTTGGGCTAAGATACAACATAAATGATGCTACGTATTTGATGTTACCTCACATGATTTCCAGCCCATCTACCAACCCACGCACTGCTCTACACTCTTTCTAGAACCAGAACCCCCAGGGCCGTGTGAGGTTGCAGAGGAATGAGTGATTCACTCTGATTTTGGGGACTAATTGTGTGTAAGCAACTCCACTCCCAGGAACTACTTAAATTCAAGGCATCTCATTTGCCAGCCTAATGGAGCAGAGCCCCAACTCAACTCCAAAGGAGGGCAAACCAGAGGAAACACAAACTTGCAGACCACATTCAAACTCATAAATTACTAGGAACAAACTTGAAGAAAACAAGCAGGTTCAATTTCAACAGACCTTTCCCAGCTAGGTGTACTAACATCTGACTGTTTAGACATCATTAAAATACATTGCACCCAATATGTTTACCCACCGTCATTTATATTACCCGGACAGGCCATTCATCAGCTTGTCAATTTAAATGGATTTCTATATATAAGTGATTGTAATGTGCAGAGGACTTTAAGGAGAAATTTGTTGTGCCCACATATTAAAAAAATGCAAACTGCCCAACAAAGCCTTGTTCGAGGGGACGGTCTCGGCAAATGAGGGACAACACTATTTTTTGCCCAAACTATAATTTTGTTTCAAACCATTATTATTATTACCAACAACAATAATGAAAGCATTATAAAGGATTTTTTAAATGTTTATTTATTTTTGAGAGAGAGAAAGGGAGCATGAGCAGGGGAGGGGCAGAGAGAGTCAGGGACAGAGGATCCAAAGCGGGCTCTGTGCCGACAGCCGTGAGCCCAATGCGGGGCTAGAACTCACAAACCGTAGGGTCGTGACCTGAGCCGAAGTCAGACACTCAACCGACTGAGCTTCCCAGGCACCCCAACGTTATAAAAGATTTGTAGACAAGACTTTTTTAGGTGACGATTCCGAAATTGGCATTAATCCGTTGGCCCGTGGTTGAACTATTGCATCTTGCGTACGTGTGTGTGCACTTGCGTGTGTATGTTTTCCATGATGCTATCCAAACGTTTCTCTCACATAATTAAATGTATTGGTGACATCACAGGAACCAAGCAAACCTTTGGATTTATATCACTTTTAGGAGATTATAAACTCAAATTGGAGCTTTCTAAAGTCTTACCAAATCTTAGGCGCTCTCAGCAGGAGTATAGTATTTCGAGGGTCATTGTAATGCGTAATGAGAAACTCTGTGTGCATTCTGCTTGCTAGCTCTCCCTCTTTCCTCAGCCCTAAAGCCTAAAATTTCAGTGCGTTCTAGTGAGAAACTTACAGCATAAAAAAGCATGCTTTTGGCAGAACTCAGAAAATAATAATGCTCCGTATTTTGTCATTTGGGAAAAGAGATTTAAAGGGGAAACCTTGAAAATCAAAGATATGAGCAGAATGAAACTAACCAAAGAATGCTAGATAGATTTTTTTTTTTAAAAAAGAAGCTTCCCCAAAGACATAGGAAGGCGGTGTATTCTTTAAATTTCTGCACTGCTCTTTAGCATGAATTAAAGATGGAGCCAGTCTGTGAATGGACATCACTTGCTTAATGGGAACACCAGATGCTGACATTTAGGAAATATAAAGAAAGCTAAACCCTTGTAAAATTTTATATATTATCCCTTTCACCAAAATATGAAAAACAGATTAGACGGGGGGAAGGAAAAGTTCTTCTATAAATAAATTTGAAGAAACACTGGACCAAAAGGAGACACTTGTTTAAATACAATGTCCAAGGAAGAAAAATTGTCAAATAAACAAGAATCCCCACTTTCGACTGAGCAGCAAAACATTCTGGGTCTCCAGGCTCTGAAGCATAATTGTCTCCGCCCTGCCCTTGGAGGATGCCTTTCTGAACCTAGGCTTCTTCGGCAGTCACATTTGTTAGGAATAATAAATAAGAGGAGCTTCGGATCTGGAACTTTCTTTCAAAGACATGTAGACATTGTAAAGACATTTTTTATCAAGTGTCTGTTGAGATTTATAGGTTTATGTTTAGCCTAGATCCTTGAATTACTTGTTGCTTTTCTTAGCCTTCTTTTCCCCTAACTCCTTCTTCTTCTTCTTCTTTTTTTTTTTTTTAATGTTTTTAATGTTTATTTTTGAGAGAGAGAGTACGAGTAGGGGAGGGGTAGAGAGAGAGGGAGACACAGAATCCGAATCAGGCTCCAGGATCTGAGCTGTCAGTGCAGAGCCTGAAGCGGGGCTTGAACCTGTGAACTGTGAGATCATGGCCTGAGCGGAAGTTGGGTGCGTAACCGACTGAGCCCCCCAGGTGCTCCACCCCTAACTTCTTTCAATGGGTCTTGGATCCTTACTGCTCTAATGTCACGAACAATTTGCCATCTGCAGGGTTGTCATTGTCATTGAACTATGTGAAGGAGACGTAGGCGAGAGCTCCCATCAGAGGCCTGGCTACATAGCTGAGTCGGCAGAACAGGTGCCCACTGCATCCAGCAGCAAGGAATCTAACTGCTGGGAGGGAGAAAACACCCTTAATTCTTGCTTGATGGTTTAAAAAAAAATCACTCTTCTCTGTTCTTGGAAAAGACAAAACAACACAACAGAGACCAGCTCGTTTCCCTTAGTACTGATGGTGTTCAGAAGGGCCACCGAAGGATTGAAACTGAGACATTGAGTAGGAAAGTTGGCAGAGTGAAGCAGAGGGAAAAGCCCTGGGCTGGGCGTAGGGCATTTTGGATATAGTCATTTCCAAATTGTATTGTCTTGGGCAAGCCCTTGGCCCACCTGGAGCTTCTGTCTCCTCATCAGTAGATGGGAATGGCACGCCTATCCCTTTAAGCCAGCCCTTGAGTGGAATGCTGTCTGAGACCTGAGGAATCTTCCAGAACCCTTTACTTCTACCCCTTGCTTGGTTTTCACCGGCTTCTGAGCTGGTCCCATCTAAACCCAATGTGGAACTCTTCACGTTGTGATCCGGCCTTGGTTGTGTGCAGGCCGTTTGGAAGGGTGCTCACGGGGGATCCCCTGGGCGCCTGTACCTAGGCCCTTGGCTTCTTCCTTCTACTCAGCTTGGCTTACATCTCACCTCAGCCTCTCTGAATCGGTCAAGTTGGAGCTCCACACACAGCTGGCACTAGCACGCCCTTCTCCCCCCGCTCTGCTACTTGGCAAATTCTAGTCCTCGGGGAAGGTAGCTTAGTAATATTAGCTAACATTTACTGGGCCCTTACCAACCACTTTATTAATCTCCTGAGGCCCTGGGAAGCAGACACAATTACTATCTCCACTTTTTGAAAATGATCTCCAATTTGCAATAGAGAAAACTGGTCGCAGAGCTGGTAATGGGCAGAGCTGGGATTTGAACCCAGGTCAGGGATTAGCCCACTTCTGTAGAGGGTCAGAAAGCCAGTATTTTGGGGGTTGGCGGGCTGACCAGTCTCTGTGAACAGCTGCTCAACACCGCCGGTGTCGTACAAAAGCAGTGACAGACAACATAGAAACGTACGAGCAGGGCTGTGTTCCAATAAAACTTTATTGGTCAACATCTACATTGGAATTTTATTTAATGTTCGTGTGTCGCAGCGTATCATTACTCTTTTGGTTTTTTGGCGCGTTTAAAGTGATAAACATCACTCTCTGCCACACAAAACGATACGGGGGGCTGGATTTGGCTCATGTGCTGTAGTTCGCTGATCCGTGACCTAGGCTGTTATTCCTGGAGCCCCTGCTCGTCACCACCTCAGGATGCTGCCTCCCATTTGTACCTTATCATCCCCTTCTACAGATGAAGAAGCTGAGGTCATACAGAGCTGTCAGGGAGGGGGCCTGTGGAGCCCAGAAGTCCAAGTCCAGTGCCTGGACTTTACCTTTAAGTCATGTCAAGGGGCTGAGGGAAGTCAGAGCGACTGTGTGTGCTTCGTGGCATGAATACAAACATTAAATTAGATCGTGCGCCTGGCATACATAAGAGATGCTCCCTGGAGTTTTATTTTTTTTTGAATGCGTGGAAGCTCTTAGAAGCTATACGATACAAGCGATTAGGCTAGCTTCAGAAAACAAAATTTCCTAGTGAAAATGTGTTACTTCCTTTTACCGGTATTTACCTACTGCCTCATCTGTGCCAGGTCTACAGGGCACTGGTATGGGACGGTGAAGATAACGGGCAGCTTAGTTTGATGGCAAAGACAGACATGCCCATTAAGTGATTAGCACCCAAAGGATTAATTGCTACCATGAATGGGGTGCAGGGGATAGAACCACAGCCACGTCCCAGGGATGCAAACCATGCATGCTGGAGGTGAAGGGAGAAGAGACTTGCAGGCTGAGGGAACAGTATGTGCAAAGTCACTGATGTATGGAGGTTTGGGGTGCCTTTAGTGGGAGGGAGTTGGGGGGTGAGTGGTAGAAATGAGGCAGAGGAGGGAGGACCAGCTCTACAAGAACCTGTTAGTCTACGCCACGCTCTGGACTTGATCCCCTGGGACCTAGCTCCTCAAACTAGGGGGCACACTAGGGAGTGCACAAAGGTGCAGGCTAAAGATGAGGTAGCTTTCCTGGGCATTGATTGTACTCAAAGAAGTTTAGAGAAATACTCCGTTTCTAAATGAAAACGAGACCAAACAAACACCTAAGAATATATTGAGTAGAGTAAAAAATCCACATTAAAGTTTAAGATGAAGCTCGATATTTCACGGAAGTTTGGACTCCACCCCACACCGCCATAACTTTCCTGTTAGAGGGGATAAAATGGAAAGTTTTGAGAGACAAGCAGGGGGACAGGGGAGACATGTAACATTGTTAAGTAGTTGCGGCCACACACCAGATTTGGTCTGTAGAACTCTAAGGCTGGTGGTAGCCAGGAGGAGAGATGGGAAGGAGACATCAGAGGTGTGGGGATGAGTCAGGGCCACAGCGGTAACTGTGCCCGAGAAGGTGGAATAGAAGCGACTAGTACAGAGGAAGTTCGATTCTGTCATTAAACGTACATCCCCCTCCACCTAGAAGCAACAGAAGGAGAAGTGGGCACTTGCTCTGGGGTCCAAAGACCCAGATTTGAACCCCACAGTTGACTGACTGTGTGACCTTGGGCAAAGCACTCCGTCTCTCCGGAATTTCACTTTTTTTCCTTCTTCTGAATGAGGGGAACTCTGCCTGTGTTGCCTTCCTCTAAGTCTTCGGATCATCGAAGATACCATCCATGAGCGCTCTTTGTAAAGGGTCCAAACACCACTTGTGGGTTTCAAGGGAACAAAAGGCCAGAGCCCTTTCTGCTTGGTGGCCTCTCCAAGAAAAAGGCGATTGCTATTCCCCCCCCCCCCCCCCCGCCGTCTTCGGCTGTTGGAGCTGCGGATCAATTGCGACGAGGCTAAACAAAAAAAGGTAGTCATACGTGATCGGCAAAATGGTCCAAATGATGTCATCCATCAAGACGGACACTGCAATTTGCCAACTATTTTCTCATAAATCAAACCGTGGTCCCTCAAGGAAGAGGGGCAGGGCTAGAGGAGCCAGCATGGCAGTGCTTATCGGGAGACCAGACGCAGGGAAGCCAGGGAAGCGCTCCCTTAAGGATACAGTAATTATTTTCACTCGATGGGAAATCAAGAGGGGCACGATGGGAGGGAGAGCTGGAGAGTGTCTGCCTCACTTCATTACTACTCCCCAGGCAAGGGACACAACATATGCTTTTCATTGGGAAGCCAATAATTTTGAATCGTGGGACAGGTGAAAACTTAAATGACATTTGCAAACCTTGATTTATTTCTCTGCTTAACTCCGGAACATGCTTTAGACTCCGCTCTATGAGTTTCCATAGATTAGTGGTCAATGTCAAGAGTTTTCAATGACATATTCAAGCGTTTCCTGTCCCTATCAGTTAATTAAATATTTTCAGTACTAATCTCTTCTTATTGAAATGGTTTCCCTTCTTTCGGTTACGGGTTGGGAAAACAACAATATGAAGTATGTGCTTTATTGAAAACAAAATAACAAAAATAAAAAAGAATACTTTTTCCCCCACGTGCTATTTGACTTGCTGGAAATCTCATTAAAAGTTATTTATGAGCTGTTAGGGATCCCATAAGGATTACACCTAATTCAGTCTGTAAAGCTTTTGAGTTTCTTTTACATGAAGGACCTCCTTCCCCATTATTCTACTTTGGTTTGCACCCAAATAAATACTGGAGATCAACTTCTTGGCAGAAGAGGGCTCCTCGGTCCCTAACCTGACCGTCACTCACGTGACCCAGGCAAAGTTTGTACCTTCCTCCCCTTTCTGCTGGGCGCGATCTGCTGGGACCGGTGTAATCAAATTGAGGGCAAACTTGTGGAAATGACGAAAGATCATTTGTGCTATTCTATGCATTCTGGTGAAGACAGCGCTACCCTAGGCATCGTTTACATCTCTGGGATTTGTACCTTCTGCAACTAACCATGCAGCCAGTCCTCACGGACTATACCATTTCCCTCTCCTCCTCCTCCCGCAATTCCCTCTGAAACAAGAAAAAGGAATTTGATCAGAATGAGTAATTTCCCAGTCCTTTTATAGGCCTACACGCCCGTTATTTTGCTGTTTCTCGCAACTTGTGCTCCGGCATCTGGCCCTCAGCTCACCAAAGACTGACACACCCATTTGGGCATCTTTTGTCCTGCTAGACTCTTCAATGACCTGTGCCAGATAAAGATGCCTTCAACTTCCAAAGAATCTTCCTTGTGTTCGTATCTCTAAGACACAGGGAAGAAGGTAGGCATTCGAGTAGCCGTATATTCAAAACGGAATTTTGGCCGTTAGAAAATTGGCCTGAAAAGTTAATGATACAGGCGTTCGTACTATAACCATCAGGGGCAAATGTACTCATATCAGTGTTAGCTATTATTAGTAATATTATTATCACTATCAGTGCTCTTGCGATCTTTTCTACCAAAAGCCTGGCCAGCAAATTGTTCATTTTTCTCCAGCTGTCTGCATACCCTCATACACCAGCTCGTTTCTCCAGTCGAAAGGCCAGGCATCGATTCTACCACGTCCCTGGTGAACCAGCCAGCCAGATCGAGTATTAATCTGGAATATCATTCCGGCCACCACGGGAGTAGCCAACAATGGTGTCTTCACTTACAAAACCTTTCCCTCCTGGATCTCAGAGTACTTACCGTGTGCGACTAAAAACTTAGCCTACACTTCTCCCCTTGGTCAGGAGTCGGTACCATCAGAACTAGTCTAACAATAAGGCAATGGCTGCCTGTTTCAAAGGAGAGTCTTTCCTCCTTAATGTCAACCATCTGGAGAAGTTTAACGTTCTATATTCTTCATAAAATTCTACGTAAGAGGTCAGTTTAATTTTTCAAGAGTCATTTAAACATCCTGAGTACATTGTCAGCCCCCAAGCAAGAAATGCCTCTCAGGCTGGACCAGGGAAAAACCACATCGGTTGCTCGTATGTTTAGTCTAGTACAGAGGTTCCCAGCCCTGGCTGTACCTAAAATGATGATGCTTGAAGACAGATCGACTCTGTCTTCCCCCACCTCCGGAAGTGGTAGTTTTTGTCTTGTTTTATTTGTCTTGTCCTTAGGATTCCCAGGTAATTCTATTGTAGCAGGCAGGGTGAGAACCACCAGCCTGAGTCTGAGGAGAAATACAGGCTCAGGTGTTACTATGGTGAGACCTGCTCAGACTACTCAGCACCCTGCCCTTGCTATAATTAGGCGAGGAATAAACCCATGCGGCCCTGACTTATCCTCTGACTTCAAATATAGCCTCAGAGCTGTTACCTCGCCGTGCTATAGGTTGAGTTGTGTCTACCCAAAGATGTTGAGGTCCTGACCCCCCCCCCAGCACTTGTGAATGTGACCTTATTTGGAAAGAGGGTCTTTATAGATTGTCAAGTTAAGATGAAGTCATTAGGTAAAATAAATTTAAACAACTTTTTTTAAAATGGGAGCCTGGGGGGCTGAGTTGGTTAAACGTCTGACTCTTGATTTCGGCTCAGGTTGTGATCACGTGGTCCATGAGATCGAGCCCCGTGTCGGGCTTTGCGCTGACAATGCAGAGCCTGCTTGGGATTCTGTCTCTCCCCCTCTCTCTCTGTCTCTCTGTCTGTCTCTCTCTCTCTCTCTCTGTGCCCCTATTCTGTTCATGCGTGCAGTCTTTCTCTCTCAAAATAAAATAAGTAAACATTTAAAAAAAATGACGTCATTAGGGTGGGCCCTAAACCAATGTAACGTGTCCTTATAAAAAGAGCAAATTTGGACATGGAGACAGACATGCACAGGGAGAACGCCATGTGAGGATGAAGGCAGAAATCAGGGTGATGCTCCACAAATCAAGGAATGCCAAAGATTGGCAACAGAGCATCTGAAGCTAGCGGCAAAGCCGGAAACAGATTTTCTTGGAGCCCTGAAGGAGCCCACCCAGCTGAGACCTTGATCTCGGACTTCAAACCTCCAGGACTGTGAGGCAATAAATGTCTGTGGTGTAAGCCACTCAGATTGTGGCACTTTTTGTATGTCAGTCCTAGGAAACTAATGCACCGAGTGGGTCAGTGAAACATACTTAAAAAAATTTTTTTTAAATGTTTATTTTTGGGAGAGAGACAGAAAGAGACAGAGCGTGAGCGGGCAAGAGGCAGAGAGAGAGGGAGACACAGAATCCGAGCTGTCAGCCCAGAGCCTGATGCGGGGCTTGAACCTATGAACCATGAGATCACGACCTGAGCTGGAGTCGGACGCTCAACCGACTGAGCCACCCAGGCACCCCTCCATTTTTTCAATGGGTAGGGCGATGGCTCAAACCCATGAACCGCGAGATCGTGACCTGAGCTGAATTCGGACGCTTAACCAACAGACCCACCCGGGTGCCCCAAGTGTAACATACTTCGAAACTCCAGGCAGGTGAAGTTTATCCAGCCCATGCGTCACCCTTGGCCGCACCCTGCCCATAAGGGCGACCAAACTGTTCAACTAGTTCTAATAGTCTGCAAAGTGAGGACAGTGAGCACAGGGCAAATAATTGGTACTTCTTGGGACTACTAGTGCAGGCTTCTAGGAGGAGGCGACGACTTTGGATCTGAGCTTTGGAAGAGGAGTATTTGCTTCGGTAAGAGTGAAGGGAAGCAAAAAATGTGGCGACGAAGGTACTCCAAAGTGAGGGGCTGCCTCAAAGTGAGAGGCTGCAGGTGAGGGATCCTGACAGGAGGAGGAAGGAACAGCCCTGGGGGCGAGGGGGGGTGTGTGGGCACGTGTGCATGTTTGGCGTGGGGAGTTGAGCCAAACTGACAGTAATAAAAGCAACAGGAAATATTCAAAGAAAGCATGCTCTAAATGGAGTACCGCACGAAGCCGTATTCAATCCGAGGATTGCCCTAATGCATCTCACAGGCTATTATTGTCCCCATTTTACAGATAGGAGAAACAAAGCTCCAAGAGCTGAGTCAGGCCCTCACAGTTTACCACTGTACTAACACTGCTCGCTAGTTTTTACTTGGGAGCTACTCCCGGGAAGGAGGGTGGGGTGGCATGGATGGAGATAGAGAGATAAAGGTGGTCTAAAAGCAAATGCCCATCTTTACTTGACCAGGGACTGAAGCAACCCCAAAGCCTCCATCCACGTGTGGGTCCCAGGCTGCCCCCCTTGGCCATTTCCAGTTGCAGTCCCTCTTCCGGAGGTTACAGACGGGCCAGGGAGATCCATACAGAGTGGGGCGTGCTCTCGGATTGAAATCCGGCTTTGTTCTTCAACTCCAGTGTCATAGGGGAAAGCAGAGAGGGGGAGAGAAGGAAACAAAAAGTTTCAGCGTGTGAGTAGTATTTGCAATGTGATCTATGCTTTCTGAGCCAAGTTACTATACATGCTCTGGGGAGAATTACAAATAAATGACGAAACATTTTGAAACATGGCTTATACCTAATTAATCTTGGAACTTGAAGAACAAAGAAAACATTTCTTCAAAGTTTCTAGCATTTTGCCTATTAAGTGGAGAGGGTGGGGGGGAGGGAGGAGAAATCTCCATGCCCCGTAATGGATACACTATGCACTTCATTTGGGGAAAGAAGCTCTTAATCTCCCTTGGCAGCCTGCAACCTAGGAATCCTTACATCTTTAATACTTTATGTCGAGCATTTTCATATTAAAGGGACTGAGAGTTTCCAGATCATGAAATCTTCCTTGGCTTTTTGTCCCTTGATTGCTCAGTCCAAACAATACTGGTTTTGAGATTAGGAGATCGTCAGGAATTTCTTAAGTCCCCGTGCTGTCACACCCTGAGATTCCGGTGTCCTTCTTACACCCTGCCACTACTCAACGACGTCTGTGGGCATGTGCTGCTTTGAAGCCAAAGCTCTGAGGCCCAGGTTTTGTGCCATGTCTATGTTATTCCGCATGCTCTTAGCCTCTGAACCTTGATTTCCAGATCTGTCAAATAAGGATAATAATAAATACCTTGCTGATGTATTTTGACCGTTAAGTAGAATAATGCCACAAAAGCACTTAGCCTAATGCCTAGAACATAACTGCTCAAAATGGAGTTTATAACTGAATCTTCCAGTTTTTTGAGGGTACTTTTGGCATCCTCTCCCTATCTGTAGACTTGGCCAAGGTGCCATTTTGCTTCTCCAGCTGAGGCACTTCTGTAAAACTGTGTCTCACCGGCGACGGATTCGGAAGTCAAAAGTGACTTTGCACTTGGTAGCCAGCGTTTGCAGCTTCAGTGGGGAGCCATCGTCCCACACTTTCTTCTGGAATTTTTCCATAGTCACTCCATGTGCACTAGTGTGGACACAACAGGAATCAGAGATGTGTGGGTTTTCCTTCCAAACATTGTCACTTTGTCTTTATGTGGCTTTGGACAAGCTGAAGAGGTTACAAAAAATATACTATATTAAAGTGGTTGTGAGGAAAACCTGGAACCTGAACGCCACTCTCCCCGAGCTCGGTATAGTGAACAAGAATGAAGAGAATACTTGGTCAAGGATTTTCCGGAGCTATGGTGAACATCTTCCAAGTTTCTAAGTCTGTTTTCTCCTTCTGACTTCTAACAGCTTAGGCATGGCCATGTTGGGGTTGGCCATTCAAAGATGCTGCCAGGGACTTTGAATCTGGAAGGGACAAAGCAGAGGCTCATAGAGAAGTCTGGAGTTGGGTGGTGGCACCAAATGGCCGGTGGTCGTGGTGTCGAGGATAGCATCGTAACCAGACAACGCCCAAGGCATGACCTCAACTGTGTTTGTTGCCCTGCAGCTCTCTTGGTTCGGGGTCATTTTCCATCTCAGCTCTCCAGGCTTCCTGTAGACTCTGTAAGCCATGTGACATCTTCCTTTTAAATTCCTTTTCTGCTTCAGTTAGCCATTGGGCTACTTTGCTCACAAATGAGAATCCAGACTGAGACAAAATCAAGATATGCTCACCGCCCACTACATGCCAAATCCCGTATAGATGAGGAGACTGAGACCCAGAGAGTGGCTGTCATTTGTCAAGGTCACCAGGCTGGTTAGAGGTGGTGCAGTGGTTTGAAACCCTGTCCGCCTTTCCACTGAATTCTTTCAGCGAACAGAGCTAAAAGGTAAATGTAGAAGCCATGACCGTCTACATTTGCACTGAATTAGCTTTGAAGATGGGTTTTTTTTTTTTTTTTTTTTTTTGCAGGTTTACAGTTGTGACCTGGCCTCTACATTTCCTTCCTCCACCCCGCTTCTTGTCCCACTCCCTGCCCTACACTGGTGACTAGCAGTCTGTAAATTGAGTCAAAAGTGAAATATCTTTTAGTGCCTAGAATCAGTCCCGGTCTGTGCCTATGAATCAGACAGCCACTTGTTCCAAAACAGTGGAACGACCTGGCTTCGTGTCCCCCTTCGAACTTGGTGTTGGTTGTGTGTGCTGCTAATTACCCTTCTTGGTTCACGTCCCCTCGGTTGATGCCTTTAGAAATTAAATGCACGTGCCTTGTACGGGGTGGAGTGAGGGCTTGGCTCATTTGGTTTCCATTTTACCCATCGCCCTACACCTGCCGTTGTACCAACAGATGGCATGGTCCACACACTCTGGCATCGAAGGATGGGACGTTGGATGTTGCCATCTGCCTCTGGACCTGCCGGATTAGTGTACTTTTCTGTGGGGGTGGAGTAGCTTTGCCAAAGAATGGCCAAAGAAGCAACTGGAGTGGATATCCACATGCACACTCCCATCATCTTCTCTGTCTTGAACCCAAGGAGAGAGTTAGCAGCTCTCTAAGCACCTAACTTACATACCACAGCTTTCCTGGAAACAGATGCACATAAAACCACTTTATTCTTGACCTCACTCCAGTGTATCTGCAGAACATCAGTCTGGCCAGAACTTGGTCGTCTTACTTCTTTTTCACTGGTTTTTTTTTTTTTTTTTTTTTTTAGAAGTCAATTATTGAAGATATTGGGTAGTAAAAGCATTTTAAACTTTATTACTCTCTTTTCAGTATTAGATACAGAAGGTCTCGGTCAGTGATACAGTGTATAAAATATAGAAGCAGTGAATTAAATGCAACTTGATGGTACATGTTGTACCTTAATGAAAACAAAGGCTCAGGAACACTATTTGTGAACGTGGTACCCAATAAAGTGTTAGCAAAGGAGCCCATAAAGCTGCCAGAGGGATTTAACCGTTGCTAGAACGAGAGGGAAACACTATTCAGTTGGGCTGGACACAGAGTGAGGTCTGCTGACTTTATCACAAATGCCAGAGGTTTTTTTCTTATTATTATTTATTTAAAACACATGGAAGAAAAGACAGTTGGGTTTGGCACCAAAAGGTCTTGTGGTAAAGAAAAAAAAGAGGAATATCCAAAAGTGCTCAAAATAACCTAAGGGGGAGAAACAGATGTGAAGAAACAAAGGCAGGATGTCATGGGGTGCCGCGCTGGTCCATTTAAAGTGACGGCAAAAGGCGAGAGCACTTCTCCGTGGCGGGTGATAGACACGAGCAATTGAACAGTTCATACCCTCTCTGTTGTCCCTGTCACGAGATTTGTAGGTCGCTCTCAGCCAGCCACTGGGGCTAAAGGGCACAGGTCATGACCTGCTGATTTACCAAAGTATGATCAACTCACACAAATTATAGGCGTAAGAGAGTCCTGACAACTTCAATATGATGTGCAAGGAGCACAATTATTTGTGACATGTGAAGCCAGTGTGAGACCATAATTCTGTCGCTGCGTGACAAGGCATTATTAGCCAGGGCAGGCAGCGGCTTGAACCAGGAGCAGCTGGAGGAGAGGCGGAGAGAGAGAGAGAGAGAGAGAGAGAGAGAGAGAGCGAGCTCCATCGGGAAGGCCCGTGATGGGCTTTCTCTCCCAGAGTGGCAAACAGCAAGGCCCCCTTTGTGGAATGTGGGGGCGCTCCGAGGACGAGGCGCCCTCCTGCTATCAGGTCCTGGGAGGATAAAGAGGAGGGTGGGGGGAAGAGGGGGGGATGAGGCACAGCCCATGGGCCTGTGGGGGGCACACAACCAAGGTGTTGTCTTTGAAACTGAACTTGGTGTTTTTGAGGAGGCCCGCTGTACCGCAGCACAGTTTCCAGGGGCAGATGAGGTGGGGTGGGGGGTGCCGGGCAGAAACCTCCCCTCCATCAACCTTCCTTCCCGACGAGTCCTCTCTGGAACTTTCAGTGTGGCTGCTGGGTGAAGGAGGAGACGGTCTAGGGGCCCTCTGTACTTTAGCAGTTTCTGCAGGGGATCAGTTCAAGGGAGGTGTAGGTAAGCGTTTTCCTCCTGGGAATGGGGACCGGGGCTGTCCCCAGCGTCCGGGCCCCAGTAACGCAGGGCTTCCTCAGGCTGCGTGTGTGGGGGGGTCACGCGACAGCCCAGGGGCCCACAGGCTTATCTGCGAAGCGAGGAGCCGGACTGTGTTGTGGGTGTCTCCTGCAGAGGGTGGCTGCTGTGTTTGGGGGCCGCTTCTTAGCTCGGTGACTTTTGCCCCACTGTTGGGCAGTGTGTGGTCAGGACCTGAATTCACGCGGTTTCCAAGAATGTTCCCTGGACACCTGCTGGGTGCCAACCACTGCCCCAACCGCAGAGAACCCGAGTGAGAAACACCTCTGGGTGCCCCCGAGAGCTTGCGGTGGGTGAGGGTAGGCAGATGACAAGCGATTAAAATCCACGGAGGGGTGGGTGCTGTAGGGATCGTGGGCGAACCACGAGGGCGTGGCTCACTTCCTCGCGTCACTCGGACAGCTGTCGGTGCAGGCCTCCCACCCCACCATGCGATACAGGTCTTCTGCCTCTCGGGCTCTGCCTCCTCCCCTGCTTCACGGCCATCTGACGTCTGGAGGCCTGACCCGAGGGTCACCCGACCCGAGGGTCATCAGCGGCAGGCACAGACAGTTGCTATAGGCAACTCTGTAGAGCAGCAGTCAGCACTGGGATTGTTTCTTGTTGCCGTTTACTGTTCCTCCTCCTACATTGTGAGCTCCGAGAGGGCGGGGCTCTGTCTGGCTCTCCTCAGTATCCCAGTTGCCTAGAACGGTGTTGGCACAAAGTCCTTGCCCGGGAAATGCATGAATGCCAAGCACTGTTCTTCATGCTCTTCTTAAATGCATGAGCCCAGGGGCGCCTGGGTGGCTCAGTCAGTTGAGCGTCTGACCCTTGACTTCGACTCAGGTCACGATCTCATGGTTCATGAGTTCTGACGGTGCAGGACCCGCTTGGGGTTCTCCCTCTCTCCCTCATCTGTGCTCCGCCCCTGCCCTCTCTCTCTCTCTCTCTCTCTCTCTCAAAATAAATAAACCTTAAAAAACATAAATATATGAGCCCATTTAATCCCCCCAACCCCCCAGTGAAATAAGCATGTTAGGTATCTGTTGCTGCATAAGTTATCAGCTTGCAGGGTCACGGCTTAAGATGACAATATTCATTATCTCTCACGGTTTTGTGCCTGGGCTGAGCCGATTTTTCTTCCGGTCTTGCTTAGAGCTTTTCACGAGGCTGCACGTCACTGGGAGCTTGGTCAGGGCTTGAACATTCAAGATGTCTGCTCATCCTCCAGGCCCCCTAATTGTGTGCCAGTCGAGCCTCGACTTCCTTACAGCATGGGGTCTGGGCCCCCAGAGGGAAGCAGCAGAAGCTTACGGGCCTGGGCTCAGAAGTTCCACAACATCACTTCCTTCCCATCCCGTCGGCCCCAACAAGTGCTGAGGCCAGCCGGTATTCGAGGAGAGGCAAATGGACCCTCCCTCTTGACGCCAGGAGTGGCATTTGCCTCTGCAGATGGCGGGATCGTATCTGGAGACT
The DNA here is from genome assembly GCF_014898765.1 of Herpailurus yagouaroundi. Lineage (NCBI taxonomy): Eukaryota > Metazoa > Chordata > Mammalia > Carnivora > Felidae > Herpailurus > Herpailurus yagouaroundi. Next base: position 50,777,637 of record NW_024412404.1, read on the forward strand.
CTGTGTTGCAGTATTATCAGCCTGCTTCACAGCCGTGGACACTGAGGTTTGGTGAGATGAAAAGATGCATCTAAAAGTACGTGGGAAGAAAACAGCAGAACCAGGGTAGCAGCCTGGAATAGTCTGACCTCACGTTCGGTGTTTGTTGCTCACTGATGACTCTTCGTAATAGCCCCTCCTGGATCTCGTGTGACAGAGCTGGTCTCTTCTGTGGCTCTTCCTCTGCTGTTTACTTTCTCTTCACAGTGGCCAGGGTTTAGGAAGGCTGGGGCTCCTTAGACCCAGAACCTCATCCAGCCTCTACAACTCATAAACCGTGTGACCTTGAACAAATGTCTGGACCACTCTGAGTGTCTTTTCTCTATCTGTGAAGTTGGACGGTACCCTAGGGGGTAGCGGCCAGACAGGATTGTGGGTGGTTATAATAAGGCTGTACATGTAAAGCACTCCACACAATACGTGGCACCTAGCAATCACTCAAAGGGTGACTGTTTTAAGGTGACAAGGATGTCTTTCGCTGGACCGGAGATAAGCCCTCACAGACATGTTTCATAATTATATTTAAAGTGTAAGGATTCCCAGGTCATTGAGCAACACGCTCGTGTTTAATGTTAATCCGAAGATACGTTCTAAAATCAGCAAGAGTATTTTTAGGGACTCGCTTGTTTAGGATGTATTCATCATACTCTTCCCTGCAAGCATCTGACTAGGCATCCTGCCATCCTGTTTCTATAGGGAACTTTCCATCAAAAAAGAAGAAGAAAAAAAAGATGAGCAGAATGATATGCTGGGATTGCAGATAGACATAAATCTAAGTTACTAAGAGAAAACTAAGGCCAGACAAACAAATAAACAAACATCCCCCGAGGGCCCCTTGTGTCTCATCCTTGATTCACTGGATTATTCGAGACTCTTGGGTATTAGAAGTAGCATGGCAGTCCTGATTCCAGCCAGCCTCTGAGAGCGAGAGGGGAATTTATGGTCAGGCTTTGGGAACTTAACGTAGCGTCGTCATCAGAAATCACCGTTCCCACCGTCTAGCTCTGCTTTTCCCATGGCCTCCTTTCCCTCTCCTTCTTGGGCAGCCTCTGCTTTGCTTCCAGTTCCATGGCTCAAAGAGGGAGGCCCCTTCTTCTCCTGTTTTTTTTTCTTTTTAATTTAAAAAGAAACGCCAAAGATTATAATCAGCTCAGGTTGAGCCCATGTGTGATGTAACCAGTCACAGAGTTTCAGGGAGTAGAATCTGATTGTCTAGCCTGCATCAGGGCCAGCTTCTATAGCCCGGGGGTAGGAATTCTGGGATTACTGGTCCTGTGGATTGAGGGACAATTGTGCAAGGGAAATGGGAACCTTTAACAGATTCTCCTCAAAGGACGGTTACAATATGGCAGAGCTCTAGATTTACCGAAAGCTCCGGGAAAGAATTCTTGTCAAGATGAACACAGCCCCTGTGTTGCTTGTGGCTTGGGTGGGGACCATTTTTCTATTGATTACCCCTTTGTGCCCTACTGGCTGTGTTTATTTGTGGATATTTATTTTCTTATGGGCATAAGGAAATGCTCAAAATAAGTATATAACCTTCACTCAAAGTCCCAGCTTCTAATTTAACTACCCTAACATCACCACATTTATTCCACAGCCCCTAGATTAGCCAGCATTCGCTCAGTAAGCCAAATTTTGTGAAAAATATTTTATTTCTTTTATTTGTCCCCAAATGTTTCCATTGTATACAAAAATGAGACAGTGTTCCTTTCGGGGAGAAGGAGTTTCTACTTTGGGTTTAAACCAAACAAAATAATATTTAAGGAAACATTAAATAAATTATTTATCATGTTGGTCAGCGTTTGGGGGGAATATAGCTTAGATAAACAGATTTTTAAGGTCAGCCACTCTAAGGGCTGAGTTTTTTATAAAAAACAGCCTCTGAGGTGCTTTAATAAATCTTTAAAAAGAAAAAAAAAATCAGGCCCCTGTTTTCATTACTGAATCATTTGCTATTGCTGAATAATGGTCATTCAAGAGGTAAGCTTAACCAGCAGGCCCCAATAGCCACGCTGGGAAACTCACAAGTTATGAAAAATCTGTGTTGATAATGAACACTGCTGGTCATGCTTGGATTTCTGTGAAAGCAGCCCAGTCCTTTGGTTGCGTTTTAAATCAGATAAATGGACAGAACTGGCTGATTTGGGTCATAAAATTGTCAAATGAAGATAAATTCATTCCTACTCGATGGGAAACTTCAGAGGAGAATTAGAATAGATGTAAGTAAAAAAAAAAATAATGTGCTTCTTTCCCCTCAAAATAAACGGGTACCAGATTCATCAAGTGGCTGTAATTCACCTCCTGGGTCGTCCGTCTTCTCAAAGTGCAGCTGAAGGCATCTTTTGGGCTCGTTTCTACTGCTAAATGGCATTCCTCAGCCAAAGAAGGGTATGGAGAGGAGAGGAAAGGATGTTTGGATCCCAAGAAATGGACGTGGAAGGGGTGGAAAGCAAGGGCATGGAAGAGGCCGGAGGAGAAGTGAGAAATGGAGAAAATCTGACGTTGTAGAGACTGGCCAGAGAGTAGCGCTGGAGGCACGGCTCACTGTGGCTCTGGTTTCATTTCTTTATGGTTCATAATTTGTCCGAAACGTGAAAGCCTCTCATGACCACCTCTTATCTATGCACTGAGGCAACATCCCCGGATGTGGCCCTGAACTCCCCCCTTGGTCTTGAGAGGAGGCCTGGGCTGGGAATGAGCCCAGAGGTTCCGAGCCTCGTCTCTTTCAAGGGTGGAACCTGCCGCAGAATTTCATGGCTTCCAAAAAGAGGATATTTTTTGTTTATAAGCAGGAAGGAATGTCACTAAGGAGTTGGGGGTGGGGGCGGGCGGGGGTTGAGGCTGCCTGACCATAAAGTGCCTCAGGGTTTGAAAGTTCAGGAGAAGAGAGCTTGACTAACCGCATCTGGGACTTGAGGTTTTATTGAACTGGTAATGAAAATAATCTTTGCAAAATATCTTGAAAACATTTGATAAACACAGACTGAAGCTGCCACCTAAACACACGGAAAGAAAATAGCCTCACATTCAGATTCGCAACCTGTTAACAGCCGGTACCGTGTTAGGTGCAAAGCACAATGGTTAGGACCGCAGTCTTCAGAGCAATGCAGAACCAAGTACAAGTCCCCGCTCTGTTCGTGGTAGAACCGTGAACCTGCTGCTTTACCTCCCTGTGCCTCAGTGGCTTCATCCATCAAATGGAAATGGATGCTCCCTCAGTGAGCCACCACGAGGACCTGACTGGGTAAGTCGCGTGGAAACGCTACGATGAAAGAACGTCAGAGTGGCCACAAAGCCTTCCCCTCTCTGCATCCACTCTTGTGGTGTTGCAGGCATCCCATTAAGAGGTAGAGTCTCTTTGGCCACCCCTTGAATTTTGGTTGGCTGTGTGGCTTGGGACATTGGCAAATGTGAACGAAGCAAGCGGAGACTTGAAAATTGTCCACCAGAGTTTTCTTTCTCTCGCCGGGCTTGGATCCCAGGGACTGCTTTGCAGCTGAATCCGAACCAGCCTGTTGGACCGTGAGGCCACATGGAGAATCACAGTGACCCAGCGGACAGCTTGTAGACTGTCGGACATGTAAGGGAAGCCAGTCTAGATCGTCTCAACCACTAGCTGACCTATCATGATACAGGGGAGTGCCCAGGAGCCGGGAGCAGAAGACCACCCAGCCAACCCATAGAATTGGAACCTAAATAAAACGTGGTTGTTGATGTGAGCCACTTGTCGTGGGTGGCTTGTTCTACAGCAAAAGCTAATCGATACAGGTGGCATCCATCCTATTATTCGCCTTGTTGATTAGATCAACCAGTTTTTCAATTTGAGTTTTTAATGCCTTTTTGTTCAGAAGATTTTCTTTCTGTGGAGATGGACGGGGGAATGGCAACATCTCCGGCAGCTCTTGTGAACAGTTTAGTAGTTTAAGATAACTGCAAAAGCCGAGATATAAAACTTCAATGAGATTTTTTTCTGAAGATGTGTTAAAGTTTTTCCTTCCACCATATTTCTAAAGTTTGCCATCAACATTCTCAAAGCCAGAATAACATGCAAAAGAAAATACCAAACACTGAAGCTCACTGAAGTTCAGTGGCAAGATGAGTCAAAACAGAAAGTCGCTCTTAAACAGTTCTGAAACCCTGAACCCAGGACCCTACCGGAACTAAGAGACACAAAACCGGGTAAGAGGTAGGTAGGTCAGTGCTTTGGAAGCCATCCACAGTCTCTGGGGGGTAGTGACAAGCTTTGCCAACTATCCAGGTGTCAAGGAGAGAAAAGAGTTTCTGGACCAAAGCAAAAGGAGGAATTTTCCAGATAATTTAGGCCAACTGAACACTCTTGGCCGAATTAATCAGCGACTTATAGCCCAAGTGCATCTGATGGCTTCCATTATCTGGACAGCTGTCTCATTCTTCCACTTTCCTTGGAATATGTATGTTCTTTGGCATTCCACCTTCCTTTTAGTGCCTACATTCTTCATCCAGGTTGCCGTTTTCTGAGGTTTTGAGAGTCAGATGCTCGGTAAATTCTGGACGCAGATTTTTGCCTTGAAGAGTCCAAAGCATTCATTCGCTTAACAAATATTTATTATTCAATTATGAGGTGCTAGACACGGTGCTAAGCACTGAAGATGCAACAGTGGCCAAAGAGACCAGATGGCTTATCTTGCAGTGTACGTCTAGCGAGGGAAAGAGGTTCATAACCGGACAATATCATGCCATGTGAGAAGTGGCACCGTTGGAGAATCTTGGATGAGCACCCAATTCAGACCTGGGCTCAGTGGTCAGGAAGCATGTCCCAGGGGCAGTGGTGTCTAAAGGTGAAAGATAAAGAACATGAAGAAACGTGACTCGGTAGAAGAATCTGGCGGGCCCAGAAAACAGTATCGTATGGCCCGGCCTGAGAGAATCTCAGGGAACTGAAATTTTCAGCAGGGCCAAATGCTTGCATCAGCACCAGGTGCCAGTGGGACCTCAGTGGCGCTGAGGGACATGATGGCGAACGCGGCCACAATCTGTCTTCCCAGTTTTACCCAAGAGCCATGGTTAATTTCAGGCGGTAATACTCATCAGTGCTCTTAGCAGTTGTATCTGTGCGTCCAGAGAGCATACAAGTGGGGACATACCAGCTGGCCAGCTGGTGTTCTGAAGGGACGTTGACCCGTGACAGGTGTATACCCCTCAAGGTTAAGCCAGATTCCGTAGCACTTTCGTTATTCTCCTGAACCAGCGGTGAGGGTGAGGGTGAGGCCCAGAACGCAATGAAATTATGCCTGCCATAAGAAAGGACTCTAATTAGAGTTTTGAACTTTAGACATCCTCGTGGGGCGCCTGGGTGGCTCAGTCGGTTGAGCGTCCGACTTTGGCTCGGGTCATGATCTCGTGGTTCGTGAGTTCAAGCCCCACATTGAGCTCTGTGCTGACAGCTCAGAGCCTGGAGCCTACTTCGGATTCTGTGTCTCCCTCTCTGTGCCCCTCCCCTGCTCATGTTCTGTCTCTCTCTCTGTCAAAAATAAACAAACATTAAAAAAAATTTTTTTAAATGGCTGTTTCAATTCTCTAACACTGCACAACAAACAACCTCAAAACTCAGCAGTCTTAAACAGCAAACATTTATCACCTTACAATTTCTGTGGGTCAGGAATCTCAGTGCAGCTCAGCTAGAAGCCCCTGAATTATGATCTGTCATGAAGTTGGAAGCCAAGCTGTCACCCAGGACTGCACTCTCCCCCGAAGGCCTGAGGATCAGGGGAGGATCCACTTCTAACCTTTTCATTTCATTAGAATGACTTCTAACCTAAGTCATTTGTGTGGACTTGACTGTGTTCGGTTTCTCATGGGCTGTTGGGCTGAGAGTCTGGATTCCCTGCGGACTGCAGAAGCCCCTCTCAGTTGTTTACCATGCAGATCTTTCCGCAGGACACTTTCCAGTCTGGCGGCTGACTCCTCTTAGAGCTAGCAGTGTGGACGTGGGAGAGGGCATATGCAAGAGCCTTTTTATAACCTAATGTTGGAAGGGGCTTCTCATCATTCCCGCTATATTCCATTCGCTAGAGATAAGTCAGTAAATCCAGTCCACGCTCAAGGGATTCTCTCTGTGACAAGCAGGAATAATATTTACCCTGCAAAGTTTTTAAAGGATAAAACGAAGTGATATCTGGGAAGTGCTGGACACATGTTAGCCCACATTAAACGGTGTGGATTCCGTAAGGAAATTGCTTTGTTTATGCTTAATATATCCATGAGCTATTGTCATATATCATCTTCCACTTACGCTTTTTGGACGAATCACCTTGCAGGAAAAGCCGACACAACAACTCTTCTCGTACAACTAGTAAGAGGTCTAGAACAAGAACGAAGGTAAGTAGGGGACAGGAGGGAACAACAGATAAACAGGATGTGGTGCTGGTGGGTCTCATCAGAGGACAGGACCCCTGTCCATCCTCTGTTTTGGTTTTCTCTCAGGAATCAAGTTTTGCAACTTGGAGCTGTGAGATCAGGTGTTGTCCTAAGCATTTCACATATATCATTTAGTCCTTAAACTATCCTTTGCAGTAGGTGCCATCATCAACCCCATTGTAAAGTGGAGGATGGAGGAACTTGCCAGAGCTGATGCAGTAGGTGGGAGATGCGGGTACCAGTGACGCCAGAAAAGGCAGCTATCCCAAACTCTATACCACAGCGGTGTCGCATGGGGCACAATGTCTGTGGCTCATTTCAGGGAACTTGCATGGGGTTGGCACAATTTTCTTGCCTCGGTGGGAGACCAGTGTGCCACCCCTGGACTCCGTGAGGGTGCGCAGCCCCTAGGCTCCCCTGAGAACTCAACTCCTGTTGACAGGCCAGTTTGGTCCAATCAGTACGTTGGTTTTCCTCCAATCTGCCGAACGGCTTCCGAAGCTCCTCCCTTCAGACTGTGGTTCTTCCTGATAGCATCCTCGGCTCTCAGGTAGAACCAAGAAAAAGAAATTCATCTGGGGGAAGGCAGACATGTACTCTCACCTCCTTCATGCAGGCTCCTTGTAAAGTCACCCGTGTGCTCCCCCAGCAGAGGAGAAGTGGACCCTCTCCTCCCATCTCCACTGGAGTCCATTTTTCTGCCCTGTACCCCCTTGGACCATGCCAAGCACCCCAATCTCTTTCTTTGTCTAGACCCTACCTGACTGGTTCCCTGAGCCCCAGGGTGTATACCCCCACCCCCACCCCACTTATAAGGGAATAATAATCAGACAGTGATCTCCATCTAAAGGGGATGAGCCCGCTCGGGGGGCCTCACAGCGACACATGGCATCCCCTCCTCTTTTACAACACAAAATTAATTATTTTTCACTTTTCAGGCCAAGAGAACTTTTAAATTCAATAGATTTAGGGCCTAATTACTCATCTTTGCCTACTGGCCTTCACAAAACCTGCTTTATAACTGCTGCAACCAGAAGGGTGGGCCAGAGTTGGGAGCAAGATGAGATTTTACAATCTGGAAGGAGTTCCAACATGTTTAGCAACGACTGACAGAGAACAACTGTTTCTACCCAGGACGTTCGAATCTATGCCAGGGAAGCAGAGTAGTGGAGTCGTGGAAATATGGAAGGGAATGTGTGATAAAAACAAGGAGGGTTGCAATTAACATCCAAATAAAGGTTGGAAGAAACCCACTGAATATGTTGGCATCTGGTAGATTTCAAGCTCAAGGATTAAAACCTCCAAGTTAAGGGAGCAATTTTTGGTTTTCCAGCAAGTACCTCTCGGGGCAATAATTTTCAGGGAAAGGTAGCTCATAACCCTGAATGTAGTATTAACATTGCAGGCTGCTTGCCCAAACTTATTTTATTTTCATTTGCATTATTGGTTTGAAAACTCCCCTGGGTTCTTGATCCATATCACGCTGGCACATGTCCTCGCAAAAACTGAAATGCTGAGCCAGCGTTTAACTCTGACTGTTTTACTTGACTTGGGAGAGGCCCAGAGAAACTTACGTTGCTACAGGAAGAGTGATAAAACTCTCAGCCCTCCTCCTGAACGGATCATGTCACCAGGGAGATATTTAGAGGGCTGGATTCTTTTCAGATGAAACCCAAGAATGTCAGGGGTTGTGCAAAAGTCTCCATGACATATGCATGTGTGTCTGTGTGTACGAGTATATAGGCATGCATATACACGCATCTTTTTTGCAAGCGAATTGCAGGGAGAGGTTGGCTACGACCACACACAAATTTGGATCATTGTTCATGGGGTGCCTCTGATAGTGATAGCCAGATCGATTGCCATGCTGTGTTTTCAGCCACATTTACAGCTGTGACTTGTTTCTCTCCTTGCCAACTGATGAATCAGGTGAGGGATTTGGCATTGCCTATTTTACACAGGAGGAAACTGAGAGATTTGCCTTAAGCCACAGAACCGGAGGGTGAAAGACAAGACTAGGAGTCTGCACTCTGCGACCTTTGCTTCCGCATTCAATTCTACTTCCCTCTTACTCTGAATATCCTATACTGAGAAAGAAAAAGCCATCTGTGTGATCTCCCAAGGAAAGATCCCAATCAGTATAAGCCATTCACGTCTGCTGCCCGCAGCAAGACTGGAAACTTACAAGAAAAACCTGCTTCCCAGCTCCACTCCAGCCCTGAAGGGGGCCTCAGAGCCTCCTGCAATGCAGCCATCGTGCCCGGCTTCTTAGTGAGATGTGGCCAGGAAGTGGTTTTACTGGCCCCCTGAAGCCCTCTGGTCAGACCTAACCTCTGGCTCGTTCCCCACTGCAGGAGGCATTTGCTTTCTGGTTGCCTACAGCACCTTGAGTTTCTTATGGGGAATTACCCCCTTTCTCCATCTGCCATTATGTGAAATCTAGGCAAAGGTGAAAGTCCAGGTGCCCACTTGTCATGTGGAAGCTGAGGGCATGGGCTCCTCCCTCTAGATGCCTCTTTGTCCACGCAGGGCCAGGTAGAGGGCGATCAGATTTTCTCTCCTGGCACTTGGAATGGAGGCTTTCCCAGCATGTGTCTCCTGCTGTGTCTCCAGCTTCCTGCTTCCTAGGCCTCTGCAAGTGGGAGATGGCCCGGGAAGCAGAGACCTCTTCCTGTTTCACCCTCGCTCCCAGGCTGCTCAGAAAAAGAGCCAAGATCGTGTTTCCGAGAGGCCTTTTATTTCCTGGGGGCTATCTGCCTGGCTTCATGGGAGAGGCAGGTGGTGTTGGAACTTGGAAGCCATGGAAGGCTTTCCGGATGGCCTGAACAAAGGTGTGCAGGTGGAAAGCAATGAATCTAGTTTTCAGTACAGTGCGTGTATAGGACAGGGGTAGGAGGTAAGGCTGACGCATCAGGTTGGCATCAGTCTTTGAAAGGTCCTGAACGGAAAGTCAGGGAGTTCGGAAAGCAGTCACGGAGGGGATAAACACTTCCACAGTCAGCCCATCTGGACCCTGCTCCCCTCCTTCCTCTCCCTGACGCCCTCCTGGCTTACTTTACTCCCTAGCTGAGGTCTGAAAACCAGGTTGGGGTTCTATGGATGACCACTGCATCTCTGGAAGAACGTATGGACTAGACCTTCCCATTTCCATGATGGGAGGAGAGGAAAAGCCTTGTAATTACTGCTGAATATGGTCACTGTACGAGCTTTCTCTGTTTATACTCTTTTGTCTGCCCACCCCTAGAAGCTGACGACCAGGTTCTGCAATTCTGCCCTCCAAATGTCTCTCATAATTGTCACCTCTCCCTCTCTAAGCCCTGAGGCAGCGCATGAGGCATCTAACTGACCTTCTGGCCACAGTTGTACTGCCCCTCCCACAATATGCTTTACCACAATAGAGTTCGGTCTTATGATGCATCACAGATCATTTTTGTCTGACCAACTGCCTTTGGATAGATCCAGTTTTGTAAATTTGGCACGGAAAGCTTGTTGTGATGTCCTGGCCTGAGATCCCTAAGATCTGTCTGCTTCCCCCACTGTTTCCACCAGCCTCTCCCACAGCCTGGCTCCCTGCTTTTGCTGTCTCACACCTCCACGTTTTTACACCCATTCTTCCTACCTGCAACGCTTCCTTCCACACTTCGGTTCCACTGTGGAACTCTTGCTTCTCTTTCCAGACTCTGCTTAAACGTCACAGTGGACACAACGCCTCATATAACAGTCACCCATTGAATATTGAAGACGGGTCTCAGCAAAACCTTTCTGCCTTTCCTGTGGCCCCAGCTACTCCTTCCTTTGGCCTCCCAGCGTTCCTTGAATGTAGAGACCTCTACTGCAGCACTCCCTACCTTGCGTTATAATCTCCTATCCCCTCATTGAATAGTAAGTAGTCTTCCTGAATCCATAGGTATAGTGTGTGTGTGTGTGTGTGTGTGTGTATGTGCGTGTGCGTGTGTGCTCCCCCCTAGCCTGCACTCATTCCTCCTTCACGACATTGTCTTCTAAGAATTCTCACTCCGCAGAGTCCTCTGTAGGCATTTTCTCTCATTGCCCAATACAGCCAAGTAGAGGTTGTATGACCTAAGTTTGGCTAAGCTGGCCCCACCACCTCTGAATTTTGTCTGAATGGCAAGGATGAAAGAAAAGGCTAGCACTCCTGCATGGTGCCAATCCCCACGTGAGATGATCCAGAGGCTCCCTCCACAGAGACCTAATACCTAGTTCCTGTCCGTCGCTGGCCAGATGCTGTGGCTTTCCTTTCCTGTCTCAAATCTTTCCAGTAGATTCAGTCTTTCCTTGTTAAGTTCATTGGTGTGAGTTTCTGTTGCTTGCTACCAAAATAACCCTTGGCTGCTGTAAGGAGATGAGGAGAGAGCTGAGAGAGATTCTCGAAGGCACCATGTCTCTGTAGTTGCAGTGCTGGAAGAACGGGAGGGTTCTTTCTTTCTTGGACAGGAAACAACAATTCACTCAAAGCAGCTCAAGGAAATGGGGCGGGTCGTTGAAAAGATACGGCTCTTGTGGGAATCTAGGAAAGGTGGAACGGCCACGTCTCAAGTGGAGAGGAACTGAGGCAAGTCGGGGAGGTAAGTGCTCTTGCTCCGGCTCGTTCTCGCTGCACCTGTTCTGTTCTATTGCCGACCCATCTGTCTGCCTCACTGTCGTTGCTTCAGCTCGCACGGAGGCCCGTGCAGTGACGCCACCTGCCCCACATGAATGCCCTCGGCGCTCCTCACCTCTGGGCACAACAGGACACGTCTTCGCCGCCAGCACCTACAACCCTTTGTTGCAGGGCAGATCAACGGTACTAGGGAGTCCACGCCCCTGGGAGCAGGGAGCCGTCCTCAACCAATGACCAGGAGTTGGCTCCCTCTCCTCTTGGCCAAGATGACTCTGAGGCACACAGCTGAGTTCCCCAGCAAGATGAAACTCCAATTGCCCCCTCTGGAAATGTGTTTGACTGGCTTGCTCCCTCCCCTTCGCTTCCCCGTTCCCTGACCAGTGCTTGTTGGGATTGCCTCTCGAGTAAACTCAAGGGTCTACCTCTGCGGGAAGACCTTAAAACAGCCCATAATGGCCCTACCCCAGGGCTTACATGACCATGCAGTTTGAGGACCCCCAGCCCACTGGCACCTTCATTCTGTCTCACCTCGTGCAAATTCCAATGAGAGAGATTGACCCTCTTTTTTAGTGAGAGTTAAGCTCATCCTTTTAAGTCAGGCTGCATTGAGAGATGGCCGGGACGCCATGGATAGCCACCCCCGCCGGCTAACACCCCCGATCCTGTCATCTCTAGCAGGAGGGGACAGTCACAAGGTCGGTTGCTCCGTCCACAGCTCACGCTGTGCAGAACGTACCTTGAGTCTCATCTGGGGCCATTTGGCTTTCAGGTAACTATCACCCAGGTGGTTGCATGGGAAAATCAACAGGAAAGGCTGTTTATTGGACATCAAATAATTATTTTCAAACAGTGCTTTGATAGGTTAAGCACAAAAGAATTGGAAACATATGGATTAAATTTCCATTGAAATGCACATTTGGGTTTGAAAATTAACAGAATGTGTGCTTGGGAAGGGATTCCCCCCACTTTTCTTTTCTTTTCTTCTTTTCTTTTCTTTTCTTTTCTTTTCTTTTCTTTTCTTTCTTCTTCTTCTTCTTCTTCTTTTTTTTTTTTTTTTTTGCTAAGCCAGATTATTTGGAAAGTAAGTCAGGAATTTTTCACAGCTCAAGCACCCTCCCCTCTACGCCCTGCCTCCCTTCCCTTTAGCTTTTCCCTCACAGAGTTAATTAATAAAAGCAACATTTATCAAATATGACAAGTCAGTCTATGTACGTGTCACGTGGGGTTGGGGGGAGGTGATAATCTGCAGGATGGATGCATTTCAGGGAGACTGGAGGTCATCAGTGCTGCGATGACTCATACCCATTGCACATACCCCATGCGTCAAGCACACTGTGCTAAGCGCTTAATATGACCATTGAGCCCCAGGAGACCCCAGCACGAAGGCGCTCTGTCCCCATCCCCATTCCTCATTTACAGATTAGAAAGTGAGATTTAGGGTTAGTGGTATATTTCCCAGGTGCCAGTAGCTACTAAGCAGAGCCAACATTTGAACTCTCTCCTTCTATCTTCAGAAACCACTGGGTTTCTGATCCCGCTTTCTCTGTGAGTGGAGACTCCTACAGCCTCTGAGTCGGAACAGGGTTCTAATACCAACCGTTTGTTTCACAAAAGAGGAAACTGAGGCCCAGAGAGGTGAGAGATCAAGCTAGATGAGTATGTTTGGGAGGCTTGTTTAGACAGACAAGCTATTAATCAGCATCATTCATCTGGTAGCTTTTCCAAGTGTTAGAAATTGGAAATACGCAAAGGAGAAAACCCTTGGTTATAGCTGTAATGTCTAGTATTCCAGTTCCTGTCCCTTGTTCTTTGGATGGGAATTGTTTATATGAGATACAGTCAGAAGGGTGAGATTTGTTTACCACCAGGCTTGTGATAATATTGGGAGTTCCCAGGTCTGGTCTTCTACCTAAGCCAAATGGATAACATTACATCTAGTGGAGATCTGAAGGCCAGCGGATGGCCCACAGGTCCTAAAATGTGTTTCCCAACCCCTGCCTTGCTACCCAATATTTCCAACAATAGTCCTTCCTTTTACAGTGTGGTGTCTCCAGGTCGTCCAAGGTCTAAAGAAAATGTGTTGCAAAGGAAGGAGAACAGTTTAGACTCTAAAAGTGAATCAACTTAATGGGTTTCTGGTCCCAGAGGTCACAGTTCTTAGGGAGAGGGATGTGCTTTGTCCCTGTCCAGGAAGCCAGAGGGAGGGGACCATTCAGCTGACTGGTGTCCCCTCGTCAGACCCACAGCCACATAGAGACATTGTCATTGTCAAGGTTGCTCTGGCTGCAAGGGAGAGAAACCCGCTCAAACTACACCAAGCCCTAAGTGGAGGCCTTCAATAAGGACATGGGAGTTTCTTATGCAACCCCAGAGAAGGCAAGGCAGCTGAGCCCCAGAACCAGAAAGACATCAGGTATCAGGGACACTACTCTTTCAGACTTTCTCTGGTCCAGGCTTCCATGGTATCTTGTCTCTGCTTCTCTCTGAGGTTCTGCAGACCAGTTCTCTGCTTCTGGACAAACTTGGCAGAGGATAACCACACCAGATGGTACCACAAGGAGTCCAGTTTGAAAGACTAATGACAATTGCTGCATCCTAATTGCCATTTCCTGAGAGAGAGCATATAATTTATCCAGCTTCAGTTTCCTATAAACTCTTGGTCCCATCCCCTGCCGCCAGGCAATCTGGATCCCCACTACGACCACAGCTGCATGGGTCAAGTCCTACGGGTGGAAGGGAGCGGGGTGGCCTGGAAAGAAATCCCCAAAGCTGTGATACCTTGGAGAATGTTGCGGAGACTGCTGGCTGCTCCCCAGTCTTTCTGTTCCCTTTCTTCGACAGCAGTAGAGCCCTTTGATGCTTCCTGGGGGATATGCTCTTCCAGAATAAAGACGCTATTTCCCAGCTTCCCTTGTGACTTCTCAGCTAAGCCCATGTGACTCAGCTCCAGCCAATGGGATATAAACAGAGGTGGTGTATACAAATTCCAGGGAGGGGTCTTTACCAGGAGGAGCGATGCTATCTCCTTCCCTTTCATGGCAGATTGGACATGATGTTTAGAGATGAAATAACCATCCTGAACCAGTACAAACCACACGTTCATGATGGCAGAGCGGAGGTTATGATGGAGTCTGAGACTCTGCTGACTGTAGGCAGCTGTGCCAGCCAGGACTGCTCAGGGACTTCCTTGAGGCAGAGAGACAAACATCTGTCTTGTTTGGGTTTCCTATCAGTCTCAGCCAAACCTCGTCCTTTAAACTAGAGGGCATACAAGGTAGCAAACTTGGGAATATGCTGCCTTTCCGTATTTTATAGTTCCGGTGCACATGCGTGCTCATGTACACACACACACACACACACACACACACACACACACACAGTCACCATAGAGCAAAGGTGGAGAGAGCCTTTCTTTGGCTTGCATCATCTCTAAACTACATCTTCTTTCTTACATCTGCTGCAAGGCCTGTGGCTTCTGTATCTTCCTCCTTGTGGGCATTTGAAGTCCACTGAGGGATTATCTGGGGAGATATTCAAGACTTCTAGGAGGATTTCTTGCTAATGGACAGATTCTTTCTCCTCCTAATGATGGGTGAGCTTCTGGAGACCACCGAAGCCCTTTGTTCTCTGTTCTCAAGGAGACAAACTGTTATTTTTTTTTCCCTCTGAAGAAGCTTCTTATCCGATGGGTCCAATATCACAAATCATTATGCCAAATAGCAATGCAAGTCCCACTAGAAATAATGCATCCATTATTTCATTTTATCCTTGTTGTTAGAGCTTCTGCTTAATTTAAGTTAGAATAAAGATAGCTGTGGGTATTCCCTGCCGGAGAACTCTAATCATGCTCTTTATTGAATATTTGCCATTTCCTATCTGAATCTTCCTCTCTCGATCCATTGTTTCACAATTAAGTTCTGCTGCTATTTTGATCTCACATAAAACCTCTGTAGTTCCACAGATGCCTGTTCCTGGGCGTCCCTTATGTCTTGGGGAGACATCTGAGAGTAGGGTTGAAAGGCTAATGTGTTCTGGTAACTTGGTGGTTTTAGTCGTGTTAATGAAAGAAAGGCTTCGTACAGAGTCACCCGGTGGTCTGAGAAAGTTAAGGAAGTCACTCAGATACCTGAGACAGAGGGCAGGAATGAGGACCATCTGTACGAGTGTCTCTTTCCATAACCAGAAGGTGGGTTGGAGGGATGTGGGGGATCTGGCCAGCAACTGGTCCCCCTCCCCCAACAGATATTTGCTAAAGGGTTGATGTGCGTGAGATATTAAAATAAACAGTATCCACTAGAGACAACATGTTGGTAAAATGCTAGGGAAGGCAATAACATCAAAGGTATACAATATCTAGTTTATGCTTCCATTCTGTGTTGTTGCTTCTAAGGAAATCCTCATAATGCCATCAGCCAACAAAGGAGTGATAGGTGAAAACCCAGTATGTCTGACATTTGCCAGATGTCATGAATCAGATAGTAAGAAAAGATGCATTTTCTGACCCCCTGAAGGGACCTTCTAATTCAGTCTCAAGGAGGGAGTGATATAACCACGATAGACTGATACATTTGTAAATAGTAAGAATGACTCAATCAGTCGGGATATCTATCACCAAATGATGGGGACCAGCTAAAAATAATTTCAGGGGCCAAGATGAAAGGCATGGCCGAGGGCTCCTTAAAGGCATTAGATCTCTCGGCAGATCATATGGGTAGACTCCAAATGAGCATCAGAGATGGGATTATAACATGATATGATATATGATGCGTAACGTAATATAATACAACACAGTACAATATAATACAATACGATATAATAACAATAGTGGTAGTGCTCTGGAGTCAGACAGACCGGGATCAAATCCCATCTTCACACAGTAGCTGTGCCTGCAACCTTGACCAAATTACTGAACTTCTCTTTGAAGCCCCAGCTTCCTCACATGGAAAACAGGACTGATAATAACAACAGGACCTATGTTACAGGATTTTGTGAGGATTAGATGAGATAACACACATAAAATGGTTGACTTATAGTAATGCCCATAGATCTTAGTTATTGTATATGGGTAGTGATAATAGGCCTAGGGTTAAAGGCTGTAGCAGATACATATTTAGTTACTCATTTACAACTGTTTACTGAGTACCCACTTTGGGCCAGCCCTGGGGATGCACTGACGAGTGGAAAAGAATGAAGGTTCTGCTCTCTCTGGGCTTATAGCATAAAAGGAGAGATATATATCAATCAACAGTGACACTGTGGATCCATGAGCATAAATGGAGAGACATACTTTCAAAGGAGGGATCACAGTTCGGTGAGAGCAAAGCAAAGGAAGCTGGCCCAAACTGGGCATCCAGGAAGGCTACCCAGGGGATGTGCAGACCGAGCTGAAGGCTAAGGATTGGGAGGAAGCTTGTGAGGGAAGGGGAGAGGAGAGAACGTGTCGCAAAGACAAAGAGAAGGGCAGGAGCGAAGGCAAGTTGCCGGCCCGGGGAGGGGTGGGTAGCAGGTGGTCAGCTGAAGCTGGAGATGGGGGTGAGGGCCTCTGAGTCATGGCCAGGGTTGGGGTTGGCAACAGGAAGGTTGAAGATGGAGAGAGGAACGGCAGGAGGGAGACGTCCAGACTATGGTGGCCCCGGAACCCACATTAAGGATGTTGATCTTTACTCCTCCAGCAGGAGGTGCTACATCTGATTTGAGTTTCAAGAAGGTCCTATGGAGGCAGAGGTTCTGCCTCCTCCTCTCAGTTCATCCTCCCAACCACTCACAGCCAAATTACAGTGAATTATGTGGAAGCCACTTCCATGGCTTCTGTCTGATCTTCCCGCAGAGATCACAGACCCTCCAAGGGCCAGAGATGTGTGCTCCGTGCACTACCCACAGTGACGCACAGTCTTGAAAACAGTAGGCGCTTTGAGGGAGCACATACCTGACTATAATAAGGCAAAGCCAAGTGGAAGGCAATGTCTCACTTTCCACAGAGAAAGCCTACTTGAATATAGGCCCTTTTATGAAATAGTACAATGTTTACTTCCATACTGAATGGATCAATTTACTTGCATCTTATATAAAGTAGTAATAGTTATATTTAGAAATATCATTCTCCCCAACCTTTTTCTTGTGTTTTTTTTTTCTTAAAATAATTGCATTCAGACTCTTCCCAGGCGCCTTTATCATTTGCCTTTGTCATCACTAAGGCCGTTTTTGAATAATCTAACACTGCGTATCACCCCCACTTCTAAATTGTTCAAGACACAGCACTTTGAATCCAGGTAAGATGCTGTAACTGAAAATTTTATTCCAAGCCTCAAGAGGTTTTTACGTTTGTCTTGTGGGTGGATATTTATGATCTCCACAAGGTCACCACTGGCAATGTGCTTTTTTTTAAAAAGTGAATTTTAAAAGGCTTGCTTAAAATATCTTCAGTATTTTTAATGATGAAGTCATATCTTCAGAAATAACAACAAAATCTGTGTTAAATATTTTTACCTCTCTTTTCCCCCTGATGTTATCAGGTGACATCTGTAGGCCTCCAGTCTTCTCTCCCTCACCAACCAGCACCAGCTGAGGTCACTTCAGGCTGATGTCTTCCTCCAAATGCTTCCTTGATGTTCAAAAAAAAGTAATTGAGAAAGTGTCAAGAATGAGGGAACTTTGCAAGAGCTTCTGTTCTATGGAACAGTTGTCAGGGAAACATGTTGCCTTATAATCAGACTTGTATGGTAGTTGCTTGTCAAATGAATATACTTGCTTAGCTCACCTTGTGATCGTGGCTCAAGGGACACAGGAAAATGTGGAAGCTTTTCCTGGGAAAAGTATTGCATAATTTTTAAGAACATATTTCATTTATCTTAAGCCATGGTTCTCAAATAGGGGCGATTTTGCCCCCCAGGGGACATTTGGCAGTCCCTGGAGACATTTTTGGTTGTCACATCTGGGGGAAGGGTACCCCTGGCATCCGGTGGGTAGAAGCCAGGGGTGTTGTTAAACATCTGCATTACATGGGAGACCTCCGTAACAAAGAGTTATGGGTCCCCAAATGTCTATAGTGTCAAGACTGAGAACCCTGGCTTAAACTGAGTTGATAACAATTGGCTTAACCAGAATCCAGGACAATGATTGGCAAAACAAGGAATGTCTACTTCCTAAGCATCCTCAGCCCCACCCCTTCTCGTCTTCAGGTTCTGTGTTTCCTCTTCTTCTGGAAGCTGGGCTGTGAAAATCAACTCTTCTCTTCTGCTCTCCTCTTTTCTTCCTTCTCTCATATCTGCCCCCCCCCACCAGTCTCTCTGTACATGAGTAAATGAGGGAATCCAGAATGCTTGTTTACTCAGAGAGGGTTGGTTTTCAAAAGGTAGGAGTGGTTCTTGGTCCTTCCTACTTTTCTCTCCCAAGTCTGAGCCATAAGATCCAGATGGTTGTAGAAATGGAGCAAGTGTCAAACCAAAGCATGTTGAATTAAAATAGCATCTGTAAGAACATGAGCCCTGGAGCCAGGGGCTGAATCAACTGTCTGTCACTCACTAGCTGGGTGTCTCAGTCAGCTCAGGCTGCTATAACAAAATACCACAGACTGGGCGGCTTAAACAACAAACATACTTCTCACAGTTCTGGAGGCAGAGAGTTTAAGGTTAAGGTGCATGAAGATTCAGGTTCTGGTGAGAGCTCTGCAAGCTCTGGCTTGCAGGTGGCTGCCATTTTGTTGTGTCCTCACGTAATCTTTCGTGTGTGTGTGTGTGTGTGTGTGTGTGTATGTGTGTGTGGAGAGAGAAGGGGGGGGGAGGGAGGGAGGGAGATCTTCCTCTTTTTATGAAGGCACTAATCCTGTCATGAGCACCTCCCTCAAGACCTCATTTAAACCTAATTACCTTCCAAAGACTCCGTCTCCAAAGTATCATCACATTGGGGCTCGGGTTTCAGTATGCGAACTTTGGGGATCTGGGGACACAAACATTCAGTCTAAGACACTGGGTAACCAAGGGCAAGGGGTTTAATGTCTCTGGACTTCTGTTTCCTCCTCCATCTAGAAAATGAAGATGGTACCTCAAGGGGGGTGGTGAGGACTACACGAGATACTGTAAGTAAAGTGTTTGGGACAGTCATGCACACGCGTGCCAAATTTCGCAATTTTTGTGAATCCCAACCACCACAGAACTCATAATATCCACGAGTCGTTCTGGTGTACTCCAATTACTGGGATTCTCCTTTCTCTGAAGACTTTCAGAGCCTCTCGATAATGCCACACAAGGTACTCCTCAGTTCTACTATCTCGTATTACTCATGAAGAGATTGTGCTGATACGTCCGATGCATTGGCCTTCACAACCAGACCATAACCCCATTGGAGACGGGGCTGCCCTTAATGCTTCTTCATCATCTGTGGTAGTGATGGGACGGAGTATCGGGCTGCAGTTAGACCCACCTGTGGGAGACTTCTGGGTCTCATCCCTGAAAGTACGTGGGAATATGTGTCTCTTCAGTCGACGTTGCTGTCCAGCCAGTTTAGCGAACCTTTTTTGTTACAGGAAGTCATTACCAAACACTTCTTGGCTGTGATTAAGAGAAGACACGAGCATAAGCCGAGGGCCTCCTAGACACCAGGCACTGTGTCGAGTGCTTTCTACGCATGGGTTCCCGAAAGCCTAACAGTCTGCTGGAGTAAATATCATCACCCTACTTTTTGTGCACGAGGAAACTGAGGTGCAGAGAGGTTGAGGTCTGCCAGTCACAGAACTGATGGAGAGTTCAAGCTGTCCCACTCCAGAGCTCATGCCCTCAAAGCCACCCCACGCTGCCTGCATGTTGGTGGATTACTGGATCATTTGATGGCTTCCCAGTAGCTGCCCTATTGGTGGGACCATTGCATCAAGCTATATACCCCATCGCTCACAACCCCTCACAAATACTTGGTTCTTAAAGTGTTGAATTCCTCTGATCAGAATTTTGCCTGACTGCAGGGCTGAGGGTATGTTGTGGAAAAAAAGAAAAAGAAAAGGAAAAAGAGGGCCTTTGGGGAAGAAGGTTCGCAATCACACGACCAGCCTCCTCTGAAAGGCGAGCCAAGGAGACCACCCTACATATCCCTTTGCAGGGATCATTTCACCGTTTGCTATTTTGGTTGCTCTTAACTGACTTCCCAGAGTCCTGAGAAACATATCCTCATGCCATTAAAAAATATGTAGTGCTGAACCCCTAGTCCCTCCCTCGCCCCCCATGTCATGGATAAATGCACAACCTGCAGCCGTGACGTGGGGAACCCTTCCCCCCTACGTGAAGCTGCTTCCAAGCAGTTCGCGTTAGCTTCCGGCCGGTGTGTCCCCGACGCAGAACAGTAGGGAAGCAGGAAGGTCAATCCATCATCAGTCACGAGTTAACCCCCTTTTTATTTTAACACGGGACTCAGACGATTTGAACATGCTTGTAGGAAAAATTGCTCTCCCTTTCCCAAGTGATCCTGATGGATACTGATGTTTTTATGATTATTAATAAAATCTCTGAGACAGAATTTTATGGGCGCACAGAGACTCTAAAAAGTCATTCTTTGCCTTGGAAAATTGTGTATGGTAAGGGTGATAGAGGAAATTTTTAATAAGTGTGTCCAAGTGGAAAATCAGGGCGCAAAAGACGGAATTTTAAGAATCTGCTCTGGCTCCTTTGGACATTGAACTCGCTTCCTGCGAAGGCCTTCCGGGATGTGTTTCCCGAAGATAGTTCACCCCCAGGAAACAGTTTCAGTTTAGGTGGACAGAAATCTTTTGGGGAAAAACGCATTGTTAACTATTCGTTGGCTCGTGTATTTTTTTGTTCGCTTGTTTATTTGTTTGTTTTTATCATCTGTCTTGCCTTCTCCCTTCTTCCTCTTTCCTTCCTTCCCCACGTCAGTTCTGTCAACATTCTCTTCGGGATTCCATGGATCTATCTATTCGCTGAAACGGTGTAAAATCAAAGTGACTAACAAAGAAACCCCCGTTCCTTTTTAGCCTCCAAATGAGATGGGTTGGAAAAGGAGACAAACACCACGGGACTGATGACTTAAACATCGATGCGCCCTGAGCAAACAGGAGGGAAAGAGCGGCCGACACCTGCTTGGTAATCAGCTTTGTCATTCATGCAGATATTGTGAGGACAATTCCTTGCCGAAACCTGGAAAATCTTAGCTTTGTTCGGTGCAAGGCAACAGACAGGCCCTGTTTCCAGGCACAGCTCTTGCTTCAGCAATCAAGAGTGGCCACGAGTAACTCTGGACCTACCTACCTGTGGGTCTCCTTGACCTTCGCCAACACTTCTGCCTCCTCCCCTGCCTCTTCTTCCCCCAGTGTTGGGACTCCTGTCAAATCCTGTATTTAAAACCAGAATCCTGGAAAAGTTGGTCATTGCCAGCGCGTAATGACAGGTTGGCTAATTGATAGTGTGCCTTCAAAAACGGGAGTAGGACAAACAAGGCAGCTAATTTTGATAATGAACAGATTCGAGGCAAACAGGCGACAGCATCCTTTGCATATGGTTCCACACCAGCCGTGTGTTTGTTTGGATTCTATGTTAATTTTAGAAACTGTAAAACACCACATGCCAAATTGGTTGATTGAAATAATGCTACTTCCCAGAGGCTGACAATCTGTTGTTTCTTGCAGGAGGCAAGAGGTTACCCGATGAGTGTTGACTTAGTTGCAGGCAAGAGTCTCATGGAGAATAGAGACAGTTGTCCAGGTAATTGACTGCCTCGGTGAACTGGATGCTTGGAGTATTTTGATGCTGCTTTATGTCTGTCTGTGTATCCCTCGATTCATGCATTTGTGCTTCTATTTGTTGTGTAATTGGTTCGATTCCCTTTGCCAGTATAGGTCTTGACTCGATTTTGATCTGGAACATTGCCTTTTTTTTTTTTTAATGTTTATTTATTTTTGAGAGAGAGAGACAGAGACAGAGCTCAAACAGTGAAGGGGCAGAGATCGAGGGAGACACAGAAACCAAAGCAGGCTCCAGGATCTGAGCTGTCAGCACAGAGCCCGATGCGGGACTCGAACCCATGAACCGTGAGATCATGACCTGAGCTGAAGTCGGACGCTTAACCAACTGAGCGACCCAGGAACCCCTGGAACATTGCCTTTTTAGTCAAAGTTATACAGAGTATTTTTCCTAAAGGCATGTCAAGGAAGTTGGTCATCTTAAATAATCTATAAATATTTATTTCTGAAAGGGAATTGATTTTTTGGACTTTTAAAACCCAACAACATATAAGTTGCTGTGTTTTAAAATGAATGTACGTAAGGGAGAAAGAAAGGAAGAGAGGTGGTTTGGTTTGTGATTTTAAAATTAGACAAACTGAAGAAACATACTCTTTCTTTAAATAAATAAATACTGTCTGCTAAATTACATTGTTGAATTTTAAATCCTGTGATAAAGTGGTACTTACCAGGGCTATAAACAATAAAGATAAACATTTCTGCTCTTGTGGGACTTCTATTTAAAAGTAGGAAAGATAATTTTAACAGAGCATCATATAATGACGAGCATGGTAGCCAGCTGATTATAAAATTATAAATGTTAATTTTTGAATCACGTTTTGCAGACGTGGACGCCAGGCACGGTTATATATGTCAGTTTCTGTCGTCAGTCTCACCCAAAGAAACCCTTCGCTAGTGAAAGACTCAACACGGAGCATTATTTAATGGGAATAAAACAAGACCATTCAGGGCAGGTTTTGCTTGAGAGAAGTCCCCTCAGAATATCAGGGAGATACTTCAGATAAACATTCAGAATTACCTCCTGGCTAAGCAAGCAAGTGGGGAAAAAAGAAAAAAGAAAAAAGGAAAGAACAAGAAAAAAGAAAAAAAAATCTCACCCAAGACCCCCGTGGCAAGTGGAAAGGATTTGGAAGAGCTCGTAATTTGGGCTTTCAGCTGTTTTGCTGGGTTGTTAGTATTTGGTTTTATCCAAGAGCAATTCTGGATTTTAAGGCATCCTTCCTTGTTGCAAAGATAAATAAACAGAAATTCAGACTTTCAGGGAGAATTGGACTTTTATTTCCTTCTTCCTCATTAGAACGTATTTAGACCCCTATCCCCACCTCTTTTTCAAGACTTTCTGTTTCATGTTAACTCTTTAAAGAAAAGAAAGAGGCACAAAACAAGCAGCAAGAGAACCTTGGGTGGGGGTTCCTGTGAATGTTTTTAGAAATAAAACACAACTCTTCCTTTTTGCCTTAACGAGCATTTAGGAGGCCCTGCGATCAGGCCATCGGTAATGAGAGAGAGGCATGGCTTTGCTTCACTATTGTAGTTTAAATAGATTTGGAATCCAGTGAAATGGTTTTGTTCTAATTCTATCCTTTTTTTCTCAGTTCACTGACTTCTCAAAGAAAGACTTTCCAAAGTAGCTGGCAGTTTCCAGTACGATAAGGCGAGGGAGGGGGACATTTTTGTTGCTGTTTGCTCTGTCCTGCCTTTTCCCCACTTCAAGGATCTGAGGCCCCATGGAAACCCTTGGAGTACTCATGGCCAGTATGGACTGTTATAAATAAAATACAAATCAAAAGCGTCATTCCACTGGCTTCTTTAGGTTCTTAAGCAGAAGAATGTTCTGATCACTGAAGCCATTTCAGGGCCCGAAATTAGAAAGTAATAAAAAATATCACACTCTCCCTGGTGGGTAGTACATTTAATTGGTTCCCCAGCAGGAGTCCAGCCTGAAGTCAGAAAGGCTCACTCTCTAGATCTCTGCTTCCAAAGGACCGCATGCAAACATGACCAAGTCAGTAAGAAACTGAGTGAAGGGAAACCGGAAAACCAGAGACAAATGCAGAAAAGAAACAGCTCAGGGCTAGGAAGAAGAAAGAACAAAAAATGCATTAATCCCAAATTTCTTTAGCCAACACACCAACATATGCACAGGCCAGGCAATAAATTGTTGCGTTTAGAGCGGCCTGGATCAACATGCGTGTTTAGGGCAGAAGTGACTTTGGAGTCAGCTCTGGTTGCAGGAAGTTCTTCGGAAGAAAACGGACTGTCTTCACAGACTCCTGACCGTTTGGGATTTGTCTTAGCAGACCGGCCAGAGCCTTGATTCGAAGCTCACTCCCGGCCTCCGGACGCGTGGCCACGCTGGCCCCGTGAAACACGCTCTCCAGAGTTTGGATGCGGAGTAGTTGGGACTTCACGGCAGTCGCAGGGACCACTCAGCCCCACAGAGCCTGATACTCTGCTGCCACCTTCTGTCCCAGCCTTGACGCCGAGAGGCTGTTCAACTCTGGGCTGTCCAGAAAACTCGGTGACTATCCCCTCTGCCTTTAAGGGTCAGGCCCTGGGTGACCTGTGCCCTCCCGAGGCATTCGTGCCTCTCTCTTCACGCCCGCCTGGAGGCCTGTCCGCTTCGGGTTTGGCCCTTTGGAATGGCTTCTTCCAGAACCAATCTCAGCTTGTTTGCTTTCCTCCCTTCCTCCCAGATCCCGAAGTTTCCATAGGGAGAGGGGTCCGGAAAAAATGCAGCTGAAGGCAAAGACAGGGCTTTTTGTTTTCAAACCGTCAGCACACTTCTCGTCTAAATCATTGCCAAAGACAAATGGGATGAAGTGGAGGAAAGGAAAAGTGAGGTTGAATAGCAGGAAAAAAGTCCTGACAGCAAGATCTATTGCCCTGTGGAGAGGCGTCCCCCGGGGGCGAGCTATTGGAGAGATATTTAAAACTTGAGTGGACAAAACATTAGACCCTTCACCGCAGGGAACAATTCTGCGGCAGCTCCTGGGACCTGGCCCCCGTGAGCGCAGAGGTCCTGTCCAACTCCAATTTTTTATGATTTCTCAATTGACTTCCCGTTCTATAAAAAGTGTTCAGTTGCCGCTGAGGAATCCAACTGCTTTAACATCCAGTTTGAGGTCAGGATGGTTTCAGTATACTTTCATTTTAGTGCCACATTAAAAAATGTCCCCACGCCTACTCTCTTTGAGCCAAAGGAAAGCAAATTCACATAATTAAGCCTCTAAATACGTATTTTAGGCCAGAGGATGGAGTAGTCGGTCCTTGACAACTGGCCGCGACGTGACTCTCAGAGCAACGACAGCTTTGCAGTACAGCCTTCGAGAAATGCTTTGCCCTTCCCGATTCTCCAGTTTGGGTTTGTTGGTCTCGTTGGTCAGGATGATGATATCGGATGCCAGTTGTGAACATTTTGGATGGGCTGGGAGGTGGGATAAATGGCTTCGTTCTGCATCTCATTGCTAATGGCTCCTTCTTTGTATGGATTTCACACTTAGCAACCTGCTGGCCCCGACCGGGGAAGACCAAGAGAGCAGGAGAGAGGTAGGATGTGCGGTCATGTTCTTCGCCTGAAGATTCCTGCTCCTTAGGGTGTCTGGGTTCAGCCCTCCAACCGGTAATTATCAGGCTCCCATTAAGTGCTGGGCACTGAGCAGGGAGCTGGGGTGTCAAAGTGGAAGTGGGCGAGGACAGACAAGAAAACCAATGGGGTCCCTGGGATAAATCTCTCAGTGGCTTTTGGCTATTCTTAGGGTACAGTTGAAAATCCCATATTCTGCAAAGCATCCTGTGATCCGGCCCCTGCCTGCTTCTTTGATCTCGTCTCCGTCCTTCCTCCGGTCTCTGAGGCATGAGCGAGCTTGGATCTACTCTCTTCTCCCTGGTGAGCTCTGTTCCTTCTCATATCAATGCCCTTCCGGGCACTCAGCCCAAAGCCCACTGGTCTTCCTCCAACTCCTTCACCTAGTTAATGCTTCTTCCTATCTCTCAGCTCCCAGCTGAAAGGTCACTAGCACAGAGAAAGCCTCCCGGGCCTCTGGGCCTACATCAGGTCTCTCGAGAGTGTCCTCTCTCCATCAGAGCCCTGCAGACAGCTAACGAGTCCAGGGCTGGGGGGGGGTTCCTGTCCCTCACCCCTTCCAGAACATGATCCGTGTAAACAGGTACCTCCCCTGTCTGGTTGGCCTTTGCCGACCAGAGCCTCCCTCAGGGCCTTGTCCATAGTGCATGTGCCGAGTGGATGAACAAATGGAAGACTGAATTAAGAAAGTCCTGCAACACGGGTACGTGCAGATGCTGTTGAGTCAACAAAGAGACAATGGATTCCACTGGAAGTATTTTCTAGCAGAAGTGGTCATTTAGCTGGATTTTAAGGAAAAAGCCAGAGTTTCCCTATTGAGATGGGCCCGGGGGGAGTTTCTACAAGGTGCACCCCCTCGCCAGCCTTGGTAGGGCGCCATCTTGTAATTTCTGATTACATATCTGTGGTAAGAAGTTCAAACATTGCTGAAATGCCCAAGCACTACAGGTTACCAGCCTTACTCCCACCCTGTAGGCATAAACCTTGGTCACGGAGAGTGTCTCCTGGTAGAGTTTTTGTATACCTTTCCCCCAGGGATTAAATTATTTTAAGTAATGTTTTATTCCACCCAAAAACATATATCTACATTGCCACAAGGAAGAGGCCGACTCCTTTATTCACTTCAGTGGGAGCCTTGGGCAGGTCTGAAGGAGTTCATAGGTCATTGTTTACTTCCCAAGAAACCCAGAAGATGCATTGGAAGAGATTTTTTTACTTTGTCGCGATAAAACAGGTCTGGCCACAACTTCTAAGCCCTGGGAAATGGGTTTTAGTCTGGAGAGAACTTTCCATTGGTGTGGTGACTGTTGGGTTATAAAGATGGTTGGAAGACAAGGTATACCAGGAAATGTCAGTAGAATGGAAAACATAATGTGAAGGCGTTGATCCTCACTGATTCCCAAGTTCAGGTAGCTGGTATATGTTGCATGACCTGCACGGAGCTAAGTGCTTTACATGTGTTGTCCATTCAGTCTCCATGACAACCTTGCCAAGTGAGTCCTACTGTTATCACCTCCATTTTACAGATAAGAAAACTGAGAGTCGGAGAAGTGAAATATCTCGCTCCCAAGTCAGCAAAGCAAGTGAGTGTGGGAGCTAGGACTTGGACCGAGACAGCTAGCACCCGCACCTGCCAGCCTCATCACTCGGTTCTTCTGGCCTCCGGCCAAGTCTAAGAAGGGGAGATGTGGACTCAGGAGTCCCGGCTCCTCCCCTCTCAGCTTTGGGAACAGGAAACACTTGAATTTCTCCAAGTCTCAGTTTCATCCCTTCTAAAGGGGGATAATAATCGTCACCCCACAGGGTTGTTGTGGTGACTAAATGGAACTGTACACGGAACTGTCTGGTCAACTTTAGCACGTTCTAGCGTGTTCACAAGTGCCTCTTACTTAGCTAATTTCACAGCATCATAAAGATGGCCATGCTTGGCTGGGTCGTCTGAGAAGAATCATGCTAAATGAGAGGAGTCATTCCCATCAGAGTTGGGGGTGGGTGGGGGATGGTGGCGGCTCTTCCCACCAAGCTACCTACGCCGGCTCTCGTCCGCATGCCCCATCTCCAGCTGCATTAGCAGTGTGGCTCTGTGTCCATGGCCGTCCTTATGATGGCTCCTTTTTTAACCGTTATGTTATTTGCCTTTGCTAAGTTATTCATGCTTATTGTGAAAAGTCAAATAACACAAGAAAGTAAAATTGCCCATATTTTTTAACACTCACCTCTGGTTTTCAAAGTCGGTCACTTTTTGGTCCTTTGCATGTGGGGTATAGACTCCAAATCACCCCAAACAGATTCTTGTTAAAACCTACGAATATCATCCTGCCCTTGAGTCTTGTTGTGAGAGGATAGCAGGCAGAGTGAATAAGGAAAGTGAATCTCCTGAATGAATCAGGTGGGTAGTCCCAATCCCAGCAGGTCAGAAGCAGGTTTTTCTCCTGCTTCAGATTGTTCACGTTTCTTCAATACCACGCAGGGGGAGAGCTGACCTTGGTTTATAACATTCCCTGTGAAATGTCTATTTTTTTTTTTTTTCTCTAAAAGTCTAAACACTCGCAGAGAACGTAAATATACCTCCTCTCCTGCTCCGTGGCCTCTGTCCCCCAGCAAACATGTGTGAAATCTCACACGTATTCGTGCACAGAGGCCGGCTGTCTGATTCAAGATGACAGGACTGTTCTCCATGTGTCTGTCAGAGGCACCGAGCCCCCAAAGCCAAACGAGACCAGATGGGAAACCACAAGGCCAGTCCCCTGTCCTCTGCAGTGTGTTGTCACCTCGTTTGGGTGTGCATCGAGTGAGAAGCCCAGTGAGGTCAACTCCGTTTCTGAGCTGGGCCTTAACGAACGCAATGGCTTTCCACACCTAGCTTGTCGTGAGTCTCTAGCCCAGTCTTGTCCTTAGCCTGACCACCTACGAGCCATTGGTTCACCAGCTTAACCTTCCCTGATATAGGACAGACGCTGGAAAAGAACTCAGGTACACGGTGGGGAAACAGAACAGGTTGGAAACAACTGTTTATCATGGGCTCATGAGCTGCTTTCCTGGTTTGGGCTGAGGAGAGCAGAGATCATGGTGCTCCTCACAGCTTTGGCTGTTTCAACATCTGGGTGGATTCATTGTCCCAGTGGACAAAGGGACGCACTAATAGTAACACGCAGAACATTTCAGACCTTTACAATTTGCCAAGACCTTGCACATTAGTGACCTCCTCTTAACCTCTTACCTGCTGTAAGGAGAGCAAAGATACCACTCCTATTTCACAGAAGAGGATCTTGGGACTCGGGAAGGTTGAGTGGTTTGCTCACGTTGGGGTGGAGCTAGCCTTCCTTCGCTCTACTCTCTCCCCCAGACATGTCCAGAGAGCTCCCAATAATCTGACGTTAATGGGGCAGAGCCTGGTCTTGGACGAATGACTGCCAGATGCTGGGCTCCTGACTCCTTCCTGTCCCCTCTCCCCTTTAGGCCCCATTTTCAGTCCCCTCTTGGGATGTGTGCAGGAAGGATGTCCTAGTCACATGGTCTTCATCTCCTCCCCACTCAGACACTTGTCATGGTCTAAGCAGAAAGTTGACAGTGATTGGCGGCTGACGTGTCTTCTTTGTGGACTACTGGGGAGCAGGCAGGCAGGCGTTCTTTTTCGGGCTGTCCCAGGTGATATTTTTCAAGCTTGGTTTTGAAAACCCGAAAAATCAAATCTGGTTAGTGTCTCGCTCTTCCGGAAGGGGTGGCTGTGGGTAGCATCAGACGAGGTGATCCTGAATTGCCCCAGGGTAGAAACAATCGCTGAGAGAGAAACATGGTTTTTGACCTGCAGGAATTTGAAGGAGTGACACACAGGAGATGCGTTGGTCCTTGGTTCCAGCACTCAGGGCCGATCAAAGACCCCAGTGTTAGCCGTGACCTTGGCCACTCGTTCCTATTCGGATGTGCTGGTGACCACACTCAGGGGCACAAACCTACAAAGGCCAGCTACTTGCTTGTAATTTGCATAAAATTCCACCAACTGAGATCTACCTTATTTAAGCAACCTTCAGTCTTAAATTCTAGAATTATCTTGCCCTCTGTTCGTGCAGCAGGCTTTTCTCCTGCTCCTTCCCAGTCATTATTGTCTGTTTATATCATGAGTGGCAGGATCAGGACCAGAAGGGTAGCTGGGCTAGGGCAGCAGTAAGCCCGTCAGTATTTTTATTGGCTGAAGTGGAACAGAATGTTCCTTTTATATTAATGATAATAACGACTCAAGCACTATGCCAACAGCTTTGAAACATGATCTCATTTAATCTTAAAACTAATCAGTTAGGTTAAAGTATGTTACTTGCCCCATTTTACAGATGAGAAAGCTGAGGCTCACGGAAGTTCATTAATTTGCCTCAAAATATACATCAGCAGGGAGAGGTGACAGCCACACCCAGAACTCTCATTTCAGAACCTTGTACTTTGAGCTGCCACCCAGTGTAGACCAGTGATTCTCAAACTCCAGGTGCGAATTGGAAGCAAAATTTGTACTTTGGTATCATCTATACTTTTGCAAGTAAAATGTTACTAACGAGTAAGTGCCCTCGGTGACACAGCCTGGAAGGTAGGGCCTTTCTCCCAGTTGAATCTGGGATGAGTCTATTCTGCAGTCAGTAATTCAGTCACATGGTGGGTTCAGCCTGGATTCTGTGAAGGCTCCATGATGCTAACACTACAGGAAAGCAAAGTCCTCAGGTACAAAAACTCTTATTTCTTGAACCAGAGATTGCCTGATAAAATACAGATACCCAGTTAAATCTGTATTTTGGATAAACAATGAATACAATTTTAAGATGAATATGCCCCATGATATATTTGGGATATACTTATCCTTCAAAAACGATTCATTGTTTATCTGAAATGCGAATTTAATTAGGCATCCCATACTTTTGTTTATGAAATCTGACAATCCTTTTGGAACTCAAAACAAATGTTTCTGAACAAGCAAACAAACAAAAATGTGATGTGACTCTGGCATCCAAGTGCCTCTCTGACACACAATTAATATGGTAATAATAATATTAGCTCAACACCGGAACACCAGTATTTCTGTGAAGCTTGAATGGTTTATGTAGGATCAACTGGACAGAGGCTTGAATTAGAATTGGCCAAATTGTTGCTGTATATATAGGAGGTGGTTTTTGACTTCTGACCAGTGATTTCCAGTCCTTGGCGACACATAGGAATCATCTCTGTCTTGTAAGCTTTAAAAAATACCAATGGTTGGGGCGCCTGGGTGGCTCAGTCGGTTAGCGTCTGACTTCGGCTCAGGCCATGGTCTCACTGCTCATGGGTTCGAGCCCTGCGTCAGGCTCTGTGCCTGACAGCTCAGAGCCTGGAACCTGCTTCAGATTTTGTCTCCATCTCTCTGCCCTTCCCCTGCTCATGCTCCGCCTCTGTCTGTCTCTCTCTCTCTCTCAAATACAAAATAAAACATAAAAAAAAAAAAAAATACCAAGGGTTGGGCTCTACCTCAGAGATTCTGAAATCATTAGTCTGGGGTGTGGCCTAGGCATGGGGATAACACGCTGACAATGAAGATCTCTCACATTCCAAGCCTTCACAACTGGTGTATATGAAACAGTGGTATAGGTATTCAGAAGAGGGAATATTCTATGAGTGGAATGGCCCCAGTCAGTTCCCTGGATGAACAGGGAACCCAACAGGGTGAAGGTCTGGATAAAGAGAGAGGAGCAAGCAGTTTTCCAGGGGACGAAAAATGGCCTGGAGCAAACGAGTAGAAAAAATGTGCAAGCCAGTGACAGAAAACAGAGCAGTCAGATTAAGGCAGCACTTCTGAGTAAAAGCAAAAATTTTTATTGAATTGTTTTCATTTATGTGTATCAAAATAATATATGAAGTTGTGGGAGTTTTACTAAGTACAATAAAGCACGATAAAAAGCATTCAAAATCACTTTTAAATGTTCACTGCTTTTCATGCTTTTTGGACCGTTATTGAGAGCATAGCTTTATATTTCACCATTTCACCACGTCACCAGAAGTTCTTCATGAAAATTTATACAGGTTGCGGTTGTTGCCGTGATAGTGTTGTAAGTATCTCAGACTTCCTCCAAGAGTTGGACGTTCAGCTTCTGCCAAATTTTTCATGCATTTGGCGTTTGTTTTTAGATTTGTAAGAAGTGAATGGGAGAGTCCAAATACAGGGCTTTTCCTACTAGCCCATGGACTGAAAGCATGTGCAGACCCCACCCTCACACTGTGCTCTTGCAGTCCCTAGAGAAGAGCCTCAACATTCAAGCCAGACATCAAGTTCATCGCCAAAGTCAAGATGGCGCCCACCTTGGGGCACGCCAAGCAGTGTGTCGGGCTTTCTCTCCTCGGCCCTGAATCACAAGTCCTAACAAATGGAGGTGCCACTTCTCTTCATTACAGACTGCTGTCTGGCCAGAGAACTACTGTTGGGACCTAAGATGTTTTTCACACCCAATTAAATTGGTGTAATTGCATGGAATTGCAACTTCTTTGCCTCCAGCTGTGAACCATAATCTGTTTCACACCTGAGTGTTGTTTTACTTGAGTTTTAGGACTTTTCCCAGAGTTGTGGAGATGGAGTAGAAGGAGAGAGCCCATGCCCACTTTCCAGTGTGTAGATGATTTTTCCTTTATTTGAAGGAGTCACTGGCAGTTGAACTGTCATTGTTAACTTCCCTTGGGCTAAGATTCTACTTTGACCTGGACGTCTCAGCATCTAACTCTCTCTAGGGCCTGCTGTTTAAAATGGCTAAGCAATACAGAAATAGTCCGATCCAGAAAAAACCGTTGGTCAAGCTTGAGACTCAGTTCATGTACCAGCTGTGAACAAAATGGAATCTCATTCAAGGCTCATCTGGCCCGCTTCTCAAAGCTGTGGAAGCGACAGGTAGATCACACTACTTTGTTACATTATGATCAGTTTTTAAAGACATGAACCAGATGTACATTTTGTGGGTGGGATGATACATTTAATTGGAGGAGACCAAAGCAGTGTGAAGTGTATTTGATGTAATGATGTTTCATAAGAAGTCTGCACTTGAAAAAGAGGGTACGTTGGGAGGGGTGTTATCTGGATCTACGATCTGGACTTGTTTCCTCCCTTGGGACACCCTACCTCTCACACTGAACTTGTGTTCATTCCTGACCTCGGTGGATAGCCACCGATTCTGTAGAAGACTTACATATTGGATCACTGGTTCTCATACCTGGTGTGCCAGAATCACCTGGAGGGCATGCCAAATTCCAGATGATTGGAGCCTGCTTCTGACTCAGTAGACACGGCGTGTGGCCCAAGAATTTGGCCCTCTCTCAAGTTCCTAGGTGATACACTTGCTGTTGGTCAAGAGATCAACTTTGGCAATGACGGCGTTAGGTTTTGAAGTTCCCTTAAGAAGCATCTAATCAGGATGGTAATTCCAGAGCCATGTTCCGCCTCCTTCATTTCCTGGGCAGGCATCACTAATCAGTCATGCTTCTCTTTCCTCATGGGACCTGGCTAACCTCAAAAATCTTTCCAGTAGAGCGGTTTAGAACCTTGCTCCCCAAAGTGTTCCGTGGCCTCATCTGGGAATGTGACAGAAACTTGGAACCTCACGCCCCACCCCAGCATCTGAATTTAACAGAGATCCCTAGATGACCTGTATACAGAATAGTTTCAGAAACACGGGTCTAGGCAACTAGAATTACATTGGAGTTGAGGCCTGTGTGTTTGATATGGCCCAACCATATCATTTTTCAGATGAGAAAACACAAGCCCACAGAAGTCAAATGACTCACCCTCCTAAAAGTACTAGATTTTCCTGGGCTTGCCCAAGTGACAACTTACTTAGAGTGTTAGCTGATAACCTTCAAAATGCATCACCAGTCCCAAACTCCACCATCCCTAGTAATATCACTGCATTTTTATATGTTTTTATTTTTTATTTTTGTTGTAGAGAGAGAGTGTGTGTGTGCATGCAAGTGAGGGAGAGGGACAGATCGAGAGAGAGAGAGAGAGAGAGAGAGAGAGAGAGAGAGAATCCCAAGCAGGGTCCGTGCTCGGCACCAGAGCCTCCATCCCACAACCCTGGGATCATGACCTGAGCCAAAATCAAGAGTTGGACACTCACCTGACTGAGCCACCCGGGTGCCTCAATATCATTGCATTTTTAAATGCATCTTCGAAATGGGGAAGTGTGGACTTCAAGGGCAGATATGTGAATGACTGAATATCAGTGGGGCTAATTGGTTCCTCCCAACCTCTCACCCCCAACACCTAATTCCTGGCTGGGATTCTGGGCTGCAAGGATCCAAGGCTCCACTCCACTCACTGCTGCTCTCCACAGAATGAAATAGTAGACTCTGGACTCACCAGCTTCATCATCCTAGAAAGATACCCATGTTTCTTTTCTCAAAAACATCCCACAGCATTGTAGGCAGGTGTGGAGAGAAGAGACTTACTATTTTCTCATCTAACAAATAAGGGTTATTCAATGTTGGGAACTCTATTTAAGATGAGAAGGGAAAGGCCCAGCACTAGCTTGTACATGGAGCTGGATGGGCCCATGGTGATGAGCCAGTTGGTGGGTCCTCAGTCCTGGCCAGCAGAACCCCTAGAGGGGATGTCTAGGGCTAGGAGTAGGAGAGCACGATACAGGGCAACCCCAATTTATGGGTCAGGCAGGCTTGATTTGATCTGTCCCACCACCATCCTCAATTATTAAAGAAACAAAGAGAGAGGTTCTTAACTTTAAGTGTGGCGCCCTTAGAGAATCTGGTTGAAGCTACGGACTCTTTCTCATCAAACAGAAGTGTACATTTGGGTCATGCACATTTGTGAATACGATTTCAGGGGTTTTATAGCCCCTGAAGTCCGGCCATGGACCTCTAGGGGATTCAAAGACGCCCCCCCCCTCCCAGGCAAAGAACTCTTGATCAATGCTCTCAGTAAGTGCTTGTTCAAAGCACACAGCTGGTTAGTGGCAGAAAGGGCACCAGGCTGCCCTAATTCTCTGCTCAGGGCTCATTAGAGGACCCCAAAGTCTACCATTCAGAGAAACTTAAGGTAATAGCTCAAATTTAGGAGCTTAACCTAGTTGAGCTCAAACCTCAAAATAATATCTTGCCTGTACATCTCTGAAAGTCAAATGAAAAGCAAAGGTCTCAATTGATGTGTTCAATCTATAAATATGGATTAAGCACCTACTATGTAAGAGACTGTGTTCTAAGCACCGACGAAGCAGCAAACCAGTCAGATACTGGCTCTGCCCTTGGGACATCTATGGTCCAGCCAGGAAGACAGCAAAGGAACAAGTACTAATTATTATAAGTTGCTGCTTAATGAGCATGATAAAGGTTATCTTGAACTCTTTTGGAGAAACTATACTAAATAAATCATTAACTTTAATACTATAAATAGTGTTAAACCCTCATGTTTATGAATAATTAAAGGTGCTTCCATTATGGAAACACAAAGCTCAGGGCACCTCTGCTTAGCTGTGCCTTCTGTGAGCGGCTTTCCCAACCTGCAGGCTCAGCTTTCGCATGTTCCTGCGGGTTTTCACTCGACGTATGTGCCCTGGTGCCAGTCCTGCCTGTGGGAGAGAGTAAGGGTGAGCCATTTGGAGCCATGGCCAGACTCACCGATCTGAGCAGTCTGTAAATATTTACAGTATCTGGGGCATTCCTCACATCACATGCCGGGGATAATCAGAAACACGAATGAACTCAAGCCGACCCCGTGTTACGCTATGGTAAATATTTAGACGGTGCGTTTTGGATAGATGGCTAGGGGGCTGTGGGGAAGTGGTTGTGGCCGCTTGGTTGTAAAGAAGAAAAAAGATCATCGTCATTCTATTTCCAAACGTCTAGAATGAAGCCAGGGGAGAATGAAACATCCCGTTTGGGGAAAGATTGGTGCTCAGGCCCTTTCTTACTTTGGCACTTGGAAGCTCAGTTTTCGTGTGTGGGTACTGGATTTGTGGGGAGCTGGTGCTTCTCGGCACAGCTCTTGAGTGCATCAGAGATGGGAGATCTGGTCAATGGATCTATGTCTTTCAGCCTCTTAAAGTTTATTATAAATGCTGTTGGCTTTTTTTCTTTTTTTTTTTTTTTTTAAGTTGCAAGTGCATGAGAAGACGGCGAGGTGAATCCACTCCCTGGCTTGGTGACCAGCTCACGGTAGGAAGTGATAACTCGGTGGGCCAATGATAAATGTCTCAGTCCATTTGGGCTATTACAAGATACGACGGGCTGGGTGGCTTATAAACAACGGAAATTTATTGCTCACCTTCTGGAGGCCGGAAGTCTGAGACCAGGGTGCCAGGATGGTCAGGTGAGGGCCCTCTCCCGGACCGCAGACTTCTCACCGTGCAGGGAAGAGGCTGGGGGAACTCTCTGGAGCCTCTTTTACAAGGGCACTAATCCCATTCACGAGGCTCCGCCCTAATACTATACCCCTAATACCATCCCCTTGGGGGTTAGGGTTTTGACATAATGAATGATAGGGACACAGAAACATTCAAACTACAGCTGTGAAGAGAGACCCGCAACCTGAGATATGAGCCACACTAGAAAGGGGTCCAAAGCGTCCAGAGAATTTTCTTGTTTTTAAAATATCCAGGTGAGGGGCCTCTGGGTGGCTCAGTCGGTTAAAGGTCCGACTTCGGTTCAGGTCATGATCTCGTGGCTTATGAGTTCGAGCCCTGCGTCCGGCTCTGTGCTGACAGCTCAGCCGGCTTCAGATTCTGTGTCTCCCCTTCCTCTGTCCCTCCCCTGCTCATTCTCTGTCTCTCTCTGTCTCTCAATATTAAATAAATGTTAAAAAAATAAAATGAAAATAAAATAAAATAATAAAATACAATAAAATAAAATAAAATAAAATATCCAGCTCAGAGAATATGGCTTCACACCTCTCTCTCTGCCAAGCTGAGTCTCAGAGTACTCTGGCGATCACCATTCAGAGGTGTTGGGGCAGGCCTTGCTCTTGGCTCACTGCTTGGCCTGCATTGGGCTTGGCTGCGCGGGGATGCTGGGCTATCTGGGGAAGCTGGGTGAGCTCTCTGTAACCCTCTTCTACCACCACTGAGGAGATCACTGATGTCAGCGTGCTTTCCGGATGGGGACCGGGTCTCTGCTCACATCTGGTGTGTTACCGCACATGCAGGAAGGAAGGGCTGAACGAACTCTGGACAGACACATCTGGGAGGGAGCCCAAATGCCATCTCCCAGAGCATTTCTTCTCAAGACCTTTTTTTTTTTCCCTAGAAAACGTGACCCCAAACTATCAGAATCCAAACCATAGGCAGTTCAAGATCGGGGTCCAAATCAACACAGGTGGGGCAGGTACAGGGACAAGGGGAGGCACCCATGTTGTGACCTCAACCCAGTTCGAGACCCAGTTTGGATGATTCGTATTTAAATTCATTCTTCCATCCCAAGAACAAGACCAGATTTCCCGCCATGTTTAAAAAAAATTCAGTCACGTCTCCATTGTGATCCACTCGAATCTACACACGAGGGTGCTGCCCATGTGCGTAAGTATACCCCCCACAGGTGTGGTTATTTCCTTGCGCAGATAATTAAGACATTAGAGAGGAAAGTGGTTGTGGCCGTTTTTAATGAAAAGTTGAAAATAAGTTTTGACTTTGGGGGGACTGAACCAACCCACAAGATCAGTCAGAAGGATTGAACCAACTTAGAGAAAGAATCAGTGATTCTTGCCAAGCTCCAAGCATACCAGGCCACCAGTCTTGGCACACACACCTATCTATGGGGTGGGGGTGGAGGAAACGCCACTTGGCCAGATGCCTTCTATCCTATCATGCTTCCTGTGCCCTGTCTGTCTCCTCCAGGTATGTCTCTGCCATCCAGGAAAACCCATTTTCCTGCCAATCTCTTGGAGACTTTAAGCAAATGATCTGTCTCATTGTCACTGTGCATTTGGAGTTTACTCCCAGCTATTCCCTAGATGGCTCTATGAAGTTCAGGCAAGAAAGCGCTGTGCTCAGCCAAATAAAAGGAAGCAAAGATCATTTCATGGAGGTAGAAAAAAGAGTCGTGGCTTTGAGGAACATGGCTGAGTAGATTTTCGGACTTGAGCAATGACCTGGGCTGGACGTTTTTAGCAGCAGAAGCCAAAAAGGAAATGCCTGGGCGACACGGTGTCTGCCTCCTCATACATAGCATGGAACCTACCCACTCATTAGTACCATCGGCCGAGTGGCTGCAGATGGAAATGGAGAAGCCCACAGGCACAGCAGAATTAGTAGGAACAGTCTTTAACTTGGTGGGCTGTGACATAATTTTCCATTATCACTCGAAAAGCCAGAGGATAACTCCATTCTACCTCCATCTCCTAAGCCTTTTTGACTCTCTATTGGACACCAAATTAGCACCTCTTTTTGGCCAAGCTGTGACCTTTGCTGAGGACTCGTTCCCAAGATTTTGTGATTCTGAGATCCCCAATACTGTCCACCCCCTGGGTCAGATCAGCCAAGGGTTGTGGTCTCCTGAGATGTGTCCCTAGCTGGGCCAGTGATACGTGATATTTCTAACAAGAGGGGGCAAGAGTAATCGATTCTTTGGTTTCTTCGTGTGTAAAATGGGGATGATCTTTCTTGCCACTTGGAGTGGCTATAAGCGCACAATGAGACGGTATGTGTGAATCACGAGGAGCAGTGTCACTCCAGCAGAGAGCAGGTGCACAGGGATTTCAGCACCTTTCTCCTGTGGCGGGGCAGGACCCCACACACATATGACGGGGTGAGGGTGTTGGAAGAAGGTGGAGGGACCCCATCCTCGGCTGCAGTCACCTGTAGATGGAAAGTGCTTCTTAACTCTTTCTTTGTGACGTAACCCCTTTGAGAATCTATTGAGGGGCACCTGGGTGGCTCAGTTGGTTAAGCATCTGACTTCAGCTCAGGCCATGATCTCATGGTTCGTGAGTTCGAGCCCCGCATCAGGCTGTCTGCTGTCAGCACAGAGCCTGCTTTGGATCCTCTGTCCCCTTCTCTCTCTGCCCCTCCTCTTCTCTGTTTCTCTCAAAATAAAGAAACAAACTTAAAGAGAGTGAGAGAATCAAATGAAATCCATGGTTTCTCTCCATATTAAAAAAAAGAAAGAAAGAAAAAAGTAAGAATGCTGGCAACCTTTCCCGAGCACTTCTTATGTGCCAAGCACTATGCTAAGTGCCTCCATGGACTGTCTGATCTGTGAACAACCCTAGAAGGCAGATACGACTTACTATTGCCAAGTGCAAATACTGAGGCACAGGAAGTTCAGTGAACTTGGCCACAGCTATACTTAGTGCATTAATTTCTTGCGCTGCCATAACAACCTATAACTGAGTGACGTAAAACAACAGAAATTTGTTCTCTCACAGCTCTGGAGGCTGGAAGTCTGAGATCAAAGCGTCCATGGCGGGGCCGTGCTCTCTCAGAGGCTCTAAGGGAGAATCTGTTCCATGGCTTGCTCTTAGCTTCTGGTGCTGCTGGCAATTCTTGGCTTTTCTTGGTTCCCGGCTGAATTACTTCAGCTTCTGCCCCTGTTGTCACGTGGCATTCTTCTCTGTGTGTGTGTGTGTTGTCATTCTATGCCTCTCTTCCCCTACTTCTTACGAGGATGCCAGTCATACTGGGCTAGGGCCCACATAATGACATCATCTTAACTATTACAACTTCAAGGGCTCTGTTTCCAAATAAGGTCACATTTTGAGGTACTGGGCTTAGGACTTCTACATGGTTTCTCCCCCCACCCCAAACGCAACCAACCCATCACATTTAGTGAGTAGTAAAGTCAGGATTTAGACAGGTGGCCTGGCTCCAAAGCCTGACCCCTCAACCACCGTACTGAACTAGTTCCATAAAAACACACATACACACATGCACCAAAAAATTGTATGCAATGCCAAGGGTGTCTGGATCCCTTGAAGCCTGCTATGAAATATTAGGCGGTAAGAGTGGCCTTCCCTTCCCATCCAGGGGGCATTGACTCAGAAATCCAGGGCTGTAGGGACAGTGAACCTGGACAGCTGTGAGCAGGAGGCCAGGGCAGGTGACGGAGGGCCGCAGAAGAAGAACTTTGCGAGAAGTGGACTCTAGCTAGAGGTGGAGCTCCGGAGCCCTTAGTCTGGGGAGCGGTCCTGAGGATGCTCCAGACACAAGGGCACTGTCCTCAGAGGACCCAGTAGAAACCAGGAGGGATAGGACTTCTTTATTGCCATTATTTATAAGCACCTATTGTGTGTCCAGCCTGGTGCTGGGGTGTAGGGATCCTAAAGTGGATCCCAAGCCATCTCGGCCCTCCAAGCTTTGGAGCCTGGTCGTATAACAGTCAAGAGATGCTGTGGCTCAGAATCTTGGTGCCTGGGCAACAGTCAAGCCAACAGGCACACTTGAATCTATGGAAGAGCCGGCTCCCTGTCCGGAAGAGATCCCAGCCAAGGGGACAGCATGGCCAGGGGGCTGCGAGCCCTGAATGTACCAAAGTCAGGTCATGCCTGAAATCCAAGCCACTCTTCTCAGTTTTCAGTCCCACCTGGTCCTTTTTGTGCCCCTGTGCCATTGTACCTTCTTCTGCATGAAATGCTCTCCCCTCTGTGTCCGGTAAACTCCCTTCTACCCTCCACAGCTGCTAGAGCTTAGGTGTCGATGCTCTACTCGGCGAGCTGCTCCCTACTTGGCCCCATTTGTTCTACGGTCATTCGGGACCATCATTTGCCTGTTTCTGACCTGGGTCACCTGGTAGACAATGGGACCCCTGAAAGCAGAACATCACCTTCTTCATCCGTGGGTCCGTAAAGCATTGGATGGTGCCCGTCTCCTTGTTAGATAGTCAGCACGTGGTGATGTCTTTTGACTGAATACAGGAAGGCTTTGTGATAGGCCTGAACTCACAGGTAAGAGCAGACAACTGGCCACACCAGGTAGAAAGGAGTGGCCAGTGAGAGATAGGAAATAGGCAGATATGTCTGCCTCTGATGCTCCTATGGAACTATGGGGTCTTCTAATCAATGCCTTCATGGGTAAGGGTGCAGCTTGCTGGCAGATGCCACAGGTTCAAAACCTAGCTCCTAAACTTCTGTGTCCTTGGGAAAATTACTTGGCGTCCCTGATCCTCAGTTTTCTCACTTGTCAGGTGGTGATGTTAACTACACTATCAAGCGGTGGGGAGTCTGCCAGTGCATGGGAGACAGAGAGGAAATTGTGACATACTTCATACCATTCCTGACACATAAATAAGCCCTCAATAAATAGTTATTATTTTTTAATTTCTTTAATGTTTATTTCTTTCTGAGACAGAGAGACAGAGTATGAGCGGGGGAGGGGCAGAGAGAGAGGGAGACACAGAATCTAAAGCAGGCTCCAGGCTCTGAGCCATCAGCACAGAGCCCGATGCGGGGCTCGAACTCGCAAACCGCGAGATCATGACCTGAGCCGAAGTCGGTCGCTCAACCGACTGAGCCACCCAGGCGCCCCGATAACTAGTTATTATTATGAATAATACCATTGTCATTGTGGTAATAATGACTCATGTTGAAGGCACCTATGCAGACCAGGGCTGGGGTCTTAGGGTTAGCTTAATAAGGAGCATTTAACCCAGCCCCTTTCACTGGACACGGCTCTCAACAACAGGTACCAAAATCCTTTCAAAGATTGGCAAGAGTGTTCTTTCAAATGACGCAGCCTCTTGACACAAAGTGTATTTTCAAGATACAAATGATTCTTGAAAAATTACATTTTCAGGGGTCTCTATTACCCTTTCAGCAATGGTCCACGCATCCTGAAAGTGAGGTGTCTGATCCTTCTCAGAAAGGATCGAGACGAGGAAACAAAATTCCCTGTCAGAGTGGGCTGTGTGATCCCTGGGGAGCAGCGGGAGGAAGGCGCTCTGTGGGCGGGCGTGCTCCCCGATGTGCCATGGAAAACGAGTCTGGAAGGGACAGCTCACCCAAACTTCTCACCAAGAGACCCTTGGAACTTTCTTCCTGCGCATTTTAAAGACCTCTTTTCCTTCCAAATCCAGGTCCGTATTTCCGAGCAGGAAGAGTCCAGAGGCCATTCTGAAGAGACTCAGCATGATGTCCTCAATCGGTCACCAGCTCTCTCTGTGCATCTTTGGGCAGGTTACTTAACCTCTCTGAGCTTGGTGTCCTCAGTTACAACAGGGGCCTTGGGCTAAGTGATGGAGGCACTTTCCAGTTCTTGCCTTTATTGATGCTTATGTCAAGGAGGTAGCTATTCGCCCGACGAGCCTTGTGTCCACCTCGTGGTGTGAAACGCCTGATCACAGGGAGGAGGCCGGTCAGAGGGGCATTCAGATCTCAAGGCAACCGCCTGGCCAGGTGAGGGGCTTGGGGTACGTCTCTCGCTATCACCAAATCTCAGCTTTCTCTCCTGCAAGGTGACAGAAACCTTCCCTGCCCTCCTGGGGAACGGTAGGGGACACTTCAGCGTCCAGCCCAGCACTAGCCAGGCCTTGGGGAAGGTCGGTTTCTCTTTTGTAGCCTCTAGCGCTCGCCATCGCCAGCTTCTGTTCCCCATCCAGACGCTCCGCTCTTCCCTTCCCTTTCTGGCAGAGCCCAGACCAGGAAGGCACGAGTCATGGGAAAGCATCCTTCTCCCGTTTTCCACCCCTTTTCCCAAAACTGCAGCGGCGAAGTGCCCTTTCCGGATTCGCGCACATTCCTTTTCTGATGAGGGGGATGCGAACAGCATCCAGTGCTCGTGGTGGGCTTTGCCCTGCGTGCTTTAGGGGTGTTCTTCGAATCTTTTTGCTTCTCGCACAGCGAGGATGGTATTCTACCCATTTAACAGATGAAGAAACTGACCCTCGAGGACGGCTTGCGAACTCGCCCAGGCAGCAGGATAACAGTCACCATTCTGGGCAAAAGGCCAGCTTCTTGATGGACGAGGTGCTCCTCCCCGCTGCTCTGGGAACAGATTTCCTGCCTCACGTCACCTTGGGCACTTGGGTGGAGGTAAGTCAGAGCTTTCAGCCAGGCAGGAAGGAAACGGATGCGTGAGGACGCTGGGGCCGGGGAGGGTGGGCAGTCAGGGGCGGCGGTGGCTCTGGGCTGCAACCTGGTGACCCCCTTCCCCCAGCACCCCCCTCCCCCCGCCTCGGCTTTGCGGCTGCCTCATGGAGAAGGGTGACCACCCAGTGGTGCCAGAGGTTGTGCTTCTGGGGGACCCCAGGAGGCTCCGCTTACACCCCCGGTGTTTCTGCCTGGGAATGGGGAGAAATCCGGCCTCCAGGGTGGGAGCTGGCACTCCTGTGTTTCTCTTTGCTCCCAGGTGCTCCCCAGCCTGTGGCGTGAGGGTGTCCGGGAGTGATCGTGGCTTCTCCCCCCGGCAGAGAACTGTGAGAAAGAGGGATCAGGGAGGGAGGTCCGTGGACCCAGAGGCTGGAGAGGAAGCTGCCAGCTAGGAGTGAACACCAGGCCGTGCGTGAGGGTTTTTCTCCCCCCGGCGTGTGTATGGGGCTGGGTCCCGCCGGGGGTCCGCGCTCTAAGCTTGGTCTGCTTGTCTCCTGAAGCCCGAGGCAGGATTGCTCCGTTCCAGACCCAGTTCTTCTCCAGAAGACAGTCCTGGGGTGGGAGTCGCACCGGGGCAGAATTTAGGGATTAAGAGTTCACGTTGTCCGGGTTTGAAGCCTGGTGCTGTGGGGCTGGCCGTGTGACCTGCGCAAATTGCCAAAATGCTTGGGCCTCAGTTTCCTCATCTGTAGGATGGGGATAACCACGAGGCCCTGCCTTTTAGGCTCGTTGTGTACGAAGAGGAGGAGCGTAAAGCATTCGGCAACAGCTGCGACACGTGGCCGGGGTTCATTAACTGTCGTTAAGCATTCAGAATTCTTACTGGTAACAGATCCTACTCAGGTGGATCTCTGGGTCATAACATCAGTCCAACCTGGCACCTTTGGGGAAATCTGCTGACCCACGCTCCCAGATCCAACAGTGTGCCCTCCCAGACAAGCAGAGGTCTGCCAGTGACGGTCACTAAACTTGATCCGACCCTTACTGACTTGTAGGGGCATCAACAATGGCATTTATTGTTGATGAGCTTATCTGGCCTTCACTCTAACCCGCTGAGTCAAGTCCTGTTCTATCTTTGTCATCCCCTGCGTTGGGGGATGGCGTCCTGTGCTGAAAGTCACGCTGCCGGAAGGAGGCGAAGCCAGCGCTGGAAAGCACAGCGTCCTGAGCCACTGGGGCTCTGCTGCCTCTTCAGTTGTAGCTATCCGTGCAAACTCAAGTCACTTCTCATCTCGCAAAGTGGAGGGCTGAAGAAGATTCCAGAAAGGTGGCGAGGGGGAATTTTGTCTCGAGTTACCTTCTGATCTTGGTAGCTGTCCTGAATCCCCGCGGAAGTGGCTTAACTTTTCCCTTGGCCTAGAAGACAGAATGCGTGAGCTTAACATTCCTCGTGGTCACCTGGGAGCCAACATAAATGCCAAGTTAATCCCCAATGCAACAGAATGGAAAGAAAACATATGGTCTCTGGCGTGGCTTGGGGATCCCCCCAAAAGATGCGGTACCACCCTGAAGGTCACCTTATTTGGAAGTAGGGTCTTTCCAGATACCATCAACATAAGATTAGGGTGACCCTGTTCCAATCACTGGTGCCCTCACAAGAAGAGGAAAATTTATGGGGCGCCTGGGTGGCGCAGTCGGTTAAGCGTCCGACTTCAGCCAGGTCACGATCTCGCGGTCCGGGAGTTCGAGCCCCGCGTCGGGCTCTGGGCTGATGGCTCAGAGCCTGGAGCCTGTTTCCGATTCTGTGTCTCCCTCTCTCTCTGCCCCTCCCCCGTTCATGCTCTGTCTCTCTCTGTCCCAAAAATAAATAAATGTTGAAAAAAATTTTTTTTTAAAAAAGAAGAGGAAAATTTGGACTGACACGGACAGACAAGGGAAGAAGGATGTGTGAGGACAGAAGCAGAGGCTGGAGACATGCATAAGCCAAGGAATGCCGAGGGTTCCCGCAATCACCAGAAGCTAGGAAGCGGCAAGCAAAGATTCTCCCTTGAAGCCTTCAGAGAAAGCATGGCCTTGCCCACACTTTGATTTTGGACTTGTGGTCTCCAGAATTGTGAGCAAATAACATTTGTTGTTTTTTAAAAACATTTTTTAATGTTTATTCATTTTTGAGAGACAGAGAGAGACAGAGCACGAGTGGGGGAGG
Organism: Herpailurus yagouaroundi; assembly: GCF_014898765.1. Taxonomy (NCBI): domain Eukaryota; kingdom Metazoa; phylum Chordata; class Mammalia; order Carnivora; family Felidae; genus Herpailurus; species Herpailurus yagouaroundi. The sequence goes on from NW_024412404.1 coordinate 50,822,189, forward strand.
GGCAGAGAGAGAGGGAGACACAGAATCCGAAGCAGGCTCCAGGCTCTGAGCTGCCAGCACAGAGCCTGACAGGGGGCTTGAACTCATGAACCTTGAGTTCATGACCTGAGCCAAACTCTGACACGTAATCAACTGAGCCACCGGGGCACCCCTCTGTTGTCTTAAACCACCCAATTTGTGATAATTTATTAGAAAAACCCTACAGATCGAATACGGTTTGCTAGAAGGGAAATTCTGGGGATACCTTGGAAACTTTCATCTAAATGTACCTGAGAGACGGGGAAACTGAGGCCCAGACTCGTGTGCAGGGCAGTGAGCTTAGGGCAACTCAGCAATCACACCGTGGAGGGCCACCTCAGCGTCAGGATAGAGGACAACTGGGTGTTTTCAAATTCTCAGTGAACATAGTGCCCAATGTCACCAAACAGAGTGAACCTTCTGCCCAGTGAGGGGTTTGGGCTCCATGACACCACACGTCTGGTAAGAGTGCTTCAGCCCTGTGGGAGTGGGTCCCCTCGTTGGGCAGACATCACTGGACCTTAAGGAAAGCTGTGTTCTGCTTCCTGCTCAGGAAGATTGGCTTCTGTGCAGATTCCGAATGTCAGACAGGCTTTGTGGGCTCCATTCTTCATGTTCCGGAAGAAGGCCTTGACTGGAGTGCAATAGTGTCCAACGTGGTTGGTATTTGTAAAGTTTCTATGTGGAAATAAGTGGGCACCATGGTATCGACTTGGCTCCCCTCTCTCTCTCCTACTTTGAGAATACTGAGTATACTGAAGGCTCACTAATGATCTTCTGGAAGGAGGCATTAGAAATCTTGAAGTGATCTTCCAGTGCATGGAAGGCCTTTGTCAATAATCCTCTGAGGCCGCCTCTCCCCACCCCACCCCGTTTAGGAAACGTAGCTCCAATTATCTAAATACTGGGGGGAATGGGATCTGGCCACACAGATAGTTATCTCCTTGGTTTTACTTTGTAGGTGTAGGTACAACCCCACCCCATGCCCGCATCATGTCTGCCATCTTTGGGAAATGGACGATTTCCTCTACTTCCTGTCTTATTTATTTACTTATAATTATTCACCTGTATTATTAAGTTGTTGCTTTTTATACAAATGCATGAGCCATTCATTTGAAAAATTCACTACACAGTTGAATGTTTGCCTTTTCTTAGACTTTGCCATCTTTCTAAACTACCATAAGTCCTATTTTCATCTTCAAAAACTCTATTGAAATCTGAAATTACCACTGTTTTCTTCTTAATAAAGATGACAGTCAATTCAGTGATTGACTTCAAGATCAGCAGTTACTATTTTAGGTTCAGATCACTGCGTGAGACCTGTAATCAGGAAATTAACTCCTCTGAGCATGCAGAGGACTGGGTTCCAGAGGTTTCTTTCCTGACCTAGAAAGAATTTAAGGAGCAGAGGTGGTCAGTGGCACTCTAGTGGGCTTTATCTCTCTCTTTTCTAAGTTTTACCCTTAAAAAAAGAAAAGATAACTGCCCTTACTTTCAATGTGAGGGAAATGGTGTGCTTCTTTTGCTGACAATGGTTGGGGCAGGGGTGGGGGTACTTCCGGAAACAGACACACATAGGAAGCTACTTTCCATGGCCCTTGAGGGACAAAGAATCAATCTCCTTGATTGAATTGATTAGATTCTCCAGGAAAACAAGTATTTTGACTAGGTCTGGGCTTCTCCATTAATTGATCAGCTATTTGCCTGAATTGTCTATTCTAGCTATACACAGGTAGGTTAGTGTCTGAGTTCCCTGAAGGATAATGCCATGGATTTCTCTAGATCTCTTCTCTCCCTCTCCTCCCTTTCTCCCTCCCTCTCTCCCTTCCCTGCTCCCCTCACCAAGAGGCAACGACTTCACAGGAATAGCCACACTGGCCCCTTCCTATCAAGGGTCATGAAGAAAATGCTTCAGGGAGGAGCCCGACCCCTTGTGGCCCTGGCGAAGCCAAGCCTAATTCCAGCCTCTCTACCCTACCCCCAACACATGGGCCTTTCTACCCTACCCCCAAACAATGCCTCCCACCCCCTGCAGTCGTATCTAACTACCCCTAAGCCCTACTATGTAGAGATTCTGGTGTTGCCTTGGAGTCCATACTGTTTTCTTGCGTCAGAACCTGCAGAGACATTTTCTAAGGTAGGTAGGGAGCCCTGAGGGTGCTTAGGTGCTAGAGCTGAAGAGAAGCACCGTCTCTGCTCAGGGCACTATATGGACCCTGGAGGCCCTCTAGACAGTGGGCCACGCGGCCTTCCCCTGCTTGGCTTCCTGTTGCACAGGGACCCCATGAGGACCCCTTGGAGCCCTGCTGCCCAGGGCCCTGCCCTCCTCCTACTTTTCTGAACATTAGGCCTCCCTTCCCCACCTCTGACGTCCCTCCCCGCCCCAGAGTGGCCCCTCCTCCACCAAGAGCCTGAACCGGACCTTCCCCCTCCCTAGGATGCCTCCAAATCCCCTCAGAGGCATCTCTTTCCGGAGGTTCTGAGGCGGGTGTCATCTCTCAGTTGCCGGCGAATATATTAAAAATTCTTGATAGCGATGCTTTACTCTTAAATACAAAACCGGCCCTTTTCAAAGGCCCCCTGAAGGGCCAAGAACATGCCCTGACTATAGAGAAGGAAACATTTTATCCCAGTGATTTTTAAGCAGAGAAACGCCCAATTGGACCACCGAAGTGTGAAATCATTTACGCTGCACGCCGGGCGGGGGCAGGCACCGGGCTCCCAGGCCGAGCCCAGGCCCAGCTGGCTCTTCCTGACCATTGCCTCCCCTCTCCGACTTCCTTCATTAGTGCTCACAGCGCCGGTAGGAGGGCACTGAACTGCCTCATGCCTGCAAATTAATTGCATGTCCACAACTTTGCAGAAACCTCTGCTTTGGCTCTGGAAGCTTCCTTCTGACACGGATGGAGAGCGAGGCCTGGCTTCCAAGGTCTTTAGACTGAAAATGGGGCAAAATGGGATGGGTGGGTTGGGAAATGGAGGCAGAACTGGGCTTGGGCTACTCCTGGGCTAGCTGTGTGACCTGGGGCAAGTTACCTCACCTCTCTGAGCGCCATTTCCCTACCTATAAAATGGGAATAATACTAGTACCCGCCTCCTAGGGTGCGCATGAGGATTAAGTGATACAAATGCTTATAGCACTAAGCATAGAATGTGGCACCTGCTATGTGCTCAGTAAATGTTCGAGATCGCCAGCACCAAGTTCTTCGTTTACGGTTCTAAATTTGGCCTTAAGGTTCTTTGCGTGGAAAGAGCCAGGAACCAAAATGATGACACCCCCACACCACCCACAGCCTTTCCCCCCCCCCACCCCCGCATCCTGCTTACTGCCAGGAGGTTTTGGTGCAGGCAAGTTATCACTGTAATAAGTGCTTGTGAGCAATGTCCATTCTAGAGGGTTTTTTTTCATGGAGATTCAGAGCAGCTTTGTAGAAAACGGGCTCCTATGGCCCACAATGAGACTACATGTCGTCAGAGGTGTCCCCGCAGAGGCGGGGGACCCTCATTTATGACCTTCGAGAGGGAGTTTTTACCTGGCAAGGGACATCTGAGCCTCCTCCCTTCAAAACCCCAGGATCCGTGCAGCCATGGAGACCGTAGCATTACGTACTAGCCCATTGACCAGGGGCCACTGGCCTTTTGTCAATTTTGTCATTTCAGATTTTTTTTTTTTCATTGAGTTTCTACTAGTGCTGTACCAGGTTCCCAGGAGCTTCTCATGGAACTTGACTCAGAGAGAGGAGCCATCAGCATTGGAATGAAAATATACGTGAATGAATGGAAGAGGAAGACCCGGGGAAGGGGACGGCTTACTGTAAGTAGAGTGGGCAAGGAAGATCTCCCCTAGAGGTGGAATTGGGTCTGAGACAATGAGCCGAGCCAGTTATGCAAACAGCAGAAAGATGAAGAAGTGCTTGTGTCTGCTCTGCTGTCCCAAGCAGAAGGAACAGCCCATGCAAATACCGTGGGGTGGGAATAGTTCCATGGGGTCAAGGGACAGAAATAAGGCTTGGGGGCTGAATCCTGCTCCAAGGGGAGGGGGCAATACGATAAGGCTGGACCTGCAGATGGGGCCGGTCCCCGCAGGGCCTTGGGGACCGTGGCAAAGACGTGGGGTTTTGCTCGGAAGCAATGGGAAGCCACTGGAGGGTTTTAAGTAAGGGTGACACCATGGATATTGACCCAGAGTGAACACATTTGAATACAGGACCACCCTTTGTCATGGGCTCTTTCAAATGTTAAGAAATTGTTTTGCAGGTGTAGACCAAAGTAGGGAGGGAAAAACTCCCCGCCAAGGAGTACACCTTACACGGAAGTAAATGGGGGAGGCATCCTGATTTACAATAAAATGTGCTTTGAAATGCTAGGAACATATTCCCAACCAATTCCTGAGTCTTTGGGACTGCTTTCAGCTCACTTGAGCTGTAATGAAGGTGGCCCTTATCAGCCTGAGCTTGAGCTGCCTTAATTAGACCCAGATTCTCTATCTTTAAATTGGTCTGACATCAAAGCTGGAGTTATAATTGCAGGTGATGCATTTGCAAGTCGCATTGTTATGTAGAATGCGGCTGCCAGCAGGTTGTGCTGGGATTATTGAAAAGCAATTTGCAGGGGAGGTCTATGGGGGAAAGGTAGTTGACCTCACTAAGCCTAAAAAAAAGCAATAGATAGCTGGAGGTCTTGGAGAAAACATGTTTAACAAGAGGCATTAAAAAAAAAAAAAAAGCCTTCAGTATTTTACCAGCTCTATTTTGCATGCACATCTGGCCTAAGCCACTCCTGGCTCTGAGACACCTGGCTGTGAAAGTCCACGTCGGTAGAGGTCATGGCTGGTCTGCATTCCATATGGCTGTGGGACTGGTCTGTGGGTCAGAACAGGTTATCAGGAAAGCTCAGGCAGCTTGAGGCAATTCTGTGGCCACTCACCAATTCCCCACTCTTGAGTTTTGGAACCGGGAAGATTTTAGGCTTCCAAGGTGTTCACAGAAGACACGACTTGATTCTTTGGTTCGAAGGGAGGTTTTTTTGTGTTTGTGACCAGATGCAGAGCCTCACTGGAGAACCTTTTCTTGTCAGTGAAGGAAGATTGCCACTCAAGCCCTAAGTCCTAATACATGGACGTATTCCTGGGTTTAGAGGGAGGGTGGATGGGAGCGTTGGGGATTTGAGACCAGCTGAGAGGAAGATGTCTTAGAACTTAGAAGAGACCACTGAAGTTAAAGGGTCACTCAACTCCTGAAGCGTAACTTCCAAAACTTCTGGATGGCAATACCATTGAGGAGACCCATGTTCATCCGTTAACCACTGAAACGTATTGCTTTGCATGTTAGCTTAAGATATCCAGAGAGTGTAGGATCTGGATTTCTGGGAGTTCGCCTAACTCCTTGATGTGTTAAGTGGGACATGGCAAACTAATTGCTTCCTCCAGCCAAACCTGACTGGATGTAGTCGCCGCGAAATTAAGAACTGGTCAGATCTCCCAGAAAATGTCAGAGAGGCCTAACAAGGAACCTTGTATGCAGTCTGTCCCTCTTTTCCTATATTATCATTTCTGGAGCTGCTTTGTAAACATGAAGTAGCTTGTCATGGCCGAATCCAATCCTTGGGGTCATCGATGACGTTGTGTGTTTACATTGGTGTCTACAGCCAACAACTGGTCACTTCTGTGGGGCGAGAAGAGGGTAGAGGGTAGGGGACAGCCATCTGTCAAAGGTTTGGAAACACTCCGTCATAGGGTTGACTTTTTCACTTTCCAATTTTGTCTGTTCTGGTGGTGAACCATCTTGACCTCTGGAGTGGTAGGTGACCTCTCGCTTCGTAAGTGGGGATAATGTCCCTGAGCAAGAAGCAACTTTATCTCTAAAGAATTTCTGCTGAGGGAAGGGGAGGTCACGTTAGTCACCGAGGACAGGGAATCCAGGCCTTCGCTCCAAACCACGTTCACTTTTCTAATCAAACTGGCTCATATGATTCCAATTATTTTTCCATCCTCTCCAAGGGCAGCGGGCCATAGGCTAGGCTGATGACCTGTGAAATTTCAATTTTAAAGAATGAAACTGGTTTTGATTTATTCAAAAGCCAGCCCATTCCTCTGGTTCTGTGTAGATGGAGAGAGGACAAAAAGAACTGCCAAAGGCTGGGTCACATTTGACGACCCCCGTCCCCCAGCTTCGGCAGCCCCTCAGGCCAGGCTGCTGTGCCCAGGACACGTGGAAAACTCTCCCATGCCTTGACACACAAGTGGCCTGGAGGCACGGGGCCACACATACACTCCTGATATTGTTGGCACTGCAGCCTGGGTGGGGTTGTGCGAGGCGGGGCACCACAGACATTCTAGAAAACGCGGGTTTGTCAGAGAGGAAGGGACTGGGTCAGCATCCACTGTGCTTGACTTCCACCCCTCCCTATTCTCCTTTCCCTTTTCTGGTTGACGTTGTTGAACGTGGGGTCTGGGGGAGTCCCTTCTGGACTTTAGTGTGTTGGCCGGAGAGAGCATAGAGCTTCTTCTCTTGGTAGAACCTTCTCCTTTGTTCCCTCAGACTTGGCACTGACTCGTTGAAACAACCTACGTGCCCTTTGTCTTATTAGCCTCATCCTTCCCTTGGAAAGCTACCCGGTTGTTGGAATGAATGGAGTCAGTGTGCGTATGCATCTATTGATGTGTGTGGATCTTAAAAACACAATCCTGGGTTAAAAAAAAAAGAGGAGTAGAAGGAAGTAGATAAGACACTATGATTTACATAAATTAAAATAGGTGCACATAAAGCAGCCGTACATGTAAAACAAAAAGATTTCCCTAAACACATTAGAAGAGCGCCTACAGAGGAGAGGAATGAAATGGAATCTAGGGATCAAGAGGAAGAAGTAAGGGGGAACCTGGGTAGCTCAGTTGGTTGGGCATCCGACACTTGATTTCGGCTCAGGTCATGATCTCACGGGTCATGAGTTCAAGCCTCACCTCAGGCTCCGTGCTGACAGTGCAGAGCCTGTTTGTGATTCGCTCTCCTTCTCTCTCTGTCCCTCCTTCACTTGCATGCTTGCTCTCTCAAAATATATAAAGAAACTTACAAATTTTTTCTTTAAAAAAGAAGTAAAATGAATGAATGAATCAATCTATCAATGATGATGAGGCGTCATGAGCTCGAGTATGATTAACTCAATACTGCATCCTAAGGCTAGTGAAAATAATGAAAAGCAATGTAATTTTGACGGTCTTCTAATGTTAGACCTGAGACTGGTGCCCAAGTGGTGCCACGATGCCAAGATGACCAGCTCAGCCCAAATCCTTCCATGGGCTTCAGACCCAGATGCAAAGGACACAGCAGAAGACAGGAGACATGCTCCCAGGGCGAGCACCTTCCAGAGGAAGATGTCGGTGTCAGAGGGGGCTATTTTCTCCTTCCCTGACTCTGGCCACTTTTCCCCTGCCTTGTGATGTGAGTTGTTGTGGGGCCAGGAGTAGGTTGGCCTTTATCTTCACCATCTGTAAAATGGGGTAATGCCAGCACGTCCCTCATAGGCTTCTGTCAGGAATGAATGTCTAACCGGTCTGCTCTCAGTACAGTGCCTGGCTTACAGTAAGTGCTTGCCATCAGGACCATAACCACAATAATACTGGCTAAGAATAATAGTAATGACAGTAGTAATAAGTCTTGTCAGAGGAAGCATTTTTTTCCTTCTTGCGTAAGCCTTGCTCCAAAGGTCCATTTTGGGAGTTACTCAAAAGACCTTGGTGTCCGGCCAGACGGGAAGTCAACAAAGTCAGTGAGGTCTTCCGAGATTCTGGAAGAATGTTGTCAACCCTTTCTTTCTTTTTTTTTTTTTTTAAGTTTATTTATTTTTGAGAGAGACAGAGACAGTGCAAGTGTGGGAGGGGCAGAGAGAGAGGGAGAGAGGGACTCCCAAGCAGGCTCCATGCTGCCAGCACAGAGCGTGATGTGCTCACGAAACCATGAGACCATCTGAGCCAAAACCAAGAGTCGGACGCTTAAGCGACTAAGCCACTCGGTGCCCCTGGTTTTCAACTCTTGAGTCTCCTGAGGATTCCTAAAAGGCTGGGGCCACAGCAAAGAAAGTCCTGGCAGCGACACTGGGTACTTCAGTGCGAGTGATCGGAGTCGAGAGTCCCAGCAAGAAGGAAGAGTTGCCAGTCAAGTCCCGGGGTGCTGCGGAGGATGAATAAAGGATGAATAAAGGATGACCCAAGCTGCGTGTGGTGACTGCCTGCTTGCTCCCAACCTCTTAGAGTCTCTCGTTGTTCAAACTACCTCAACACTTCTCGTTTCATTTGGGCCCTGGGGCACTCTCCTGAGGAGGGAGTATGGAAGTCTCATTTTCCAAATGGAAAAGCAGGCCCAGAATGTCCCAAGCCCAAGATGTACATTAGTTTTAGACCTGGGCCAAGAACTCGGGCGCACTGACTCCCAAGTCCGGGGCACGATACAGTTAATAGTGATGGCCATGATGACGACAATGGCTAACTCACAAGTGGTCTGTATGAAGGGTTTTATATTTCATGTAGTCCTTACAATAAACCTGTGATATAGATGCAGTTCCTATCTTCATTTCACAGATGAACCAGCTAAAGCACAGAGAGGCTGAGTACCCTGCCTAAAGTTGCACAGCCTGCAAGTGGTGAAGGAAGGGCACCAACCCGAGTGCGTATCACTCCTCTTGCTCTCTTCTGCTTGCCAGGCTAGGCATGAGGACCAGTCTCTGCTGCTCTGGGTCTTCTCAAGACAATAAACTCCCACGGACTCGAGTGTGGGTCAGTGCCTACCCTCCCATCCTGAGATCAAGGAACAAAATTTTGTGCCATAGAGCATGGAAGAAGACGTGGCTATGGTTTCTGCAGCAAAGGGCGCTTCTGAACTTGGAGATCTGGTCAACCACAGACCTGTCCGCTGTATTCAGTACTCATTCTGAGTTTGGCTGGGGATCTAGACAATTTTTCAAGGGCACCAGTACTTTACTAAGTTCAGTACCCGGTGCACCCTTTTGTTGACTGTCTGAGGATGACTGGAGTCCAGCCTGTGCTGAACACTAACTGCCCTGTGGCCCAGACTATGGGTGCATTGCAGGAGCTGGTATGAGTGGTGGGATTGGGTATGGAGGAGCCTCATCCTGAAGGCAAAGGTTAATCCATATCAAGAGCAAGGCAGGGTTGGGTCAAGTGTGCTTTGCGCCTGAACTTGATACATCCATTGCTTAAATTTGCTTTATTTTCTCTTTCTTCCCCCTCCTCCTGTTCACCTCCAGCCTAGAAATGCAGAGAGAAAGCTGGGTGACAGCTCCGTGAGTTAAAGTAAAAGTCAGATGTTCACATCCAAGGACACAGTCTGTCCCGGAGGGCCTGGAAGATAGCAGGGGATGGCCACAGAGGGCTACCCTCCCTGTTGTATTGTTCCCTCCCATTCTAGCATACTTTATTTTGCATCCGCTCTTTGCTGGAAAGTCTTTGTGAAAAAAAGGAGAGATGCGGGCTAGGGCTGCCCATGGGTAAGAGCTGCGGCCTTCAAGAGGGTCAGGGAAGAATCCTAAAAGGGGTGCTAAAAGTATTACGAGTGTTGGGGCGCCTGGGTGGCTCAGGCAGTTAAGCGTCCGACTTCAGCTCAGGTCATGACCCCGCTGTCTGAGTTCAAGCCCCATGTTGGGCTTGGCGCTGACAGCTTAGAGCCTGGAGCCTGCTTTGTATTCCGTGTCTCCCTCTCTCTGCAACCCCCCCAACCCCCACTTGCCGTCTGTCTCTCTCTCAGAAATAAATAAAAACAAACAAAAACAATTTTTAATTAAAAAAAGTATTATGCATACTAAAAGTATAATGCCAGTGGAAGCAAGAGGTGGGAAAGGTCAAGGTGGGAGGGCATGAGAGTGGGCACCACATTTGGCTGGAAGGGGAAGGGCCAGAGCGTAAGCCCAGAGTGCCAAGAGGCTCATTGGACTTGACTTCCCTTGCACTTCCCAAAGTGTGAGCAGTGGAACCCTGAACGAGTGGCATTATGCTAAGAGGGGTTCCGGGGAGGAGAAAAGTCTGCTCAAATAACTTCTGGAAACACTGTTTAAATTAAATTAAATTGTTTCTTTTTACTACAGGATATATCAGAAACTTTATTATAAAGATACGCACTGCAAATCTTCATGGGGGAGGATAGCCTATGTAGCATTTCCCAAATTTATTCCACCGATGAATCCATTTTTTTTTTTGAGGCGAGGTTAATGAGATTAGCTCTAGAAAATGCTTTCCCATATACATGAATTAGGAAGTGACTGGGGAAGGGAACCAGTGAGAAACGAATTTTACTCTTAGTTCCCTATGAGGCCTACATGAACCCCTACCCTCCTCAAACCCACTACTGTACTTCCCCTCAACCCCTACTCCTTGAGAGCTGGTTCCGTGCTTAGTTTTACCAACTTTGGGGACATCTCTGCTCTGTAAAGTGCAGTGAGACCTCAAGCCTTGACATGTTTTGAAATTACTGGGCAAGACCGTGGTTCTAAAACACTTGGAGACATGAATCCATTTGGAAATGTGCTGGAAGCTATGAATTCTGTTCCTGGGTCGTGGGGTGGGGAGGGCTCCTAGATTCATAATTTTCATATAATAGGAAGGGATTTTCTGAACTCCTTGAGACCCATCTATGGAATATCTGCATGTACACACATTGGCTTGTTGGGTCGTCACCATGTTTCTTTGTGCTGGTACCACTTGGATGCTTCAATATGTGGCCCTATTAGTCCTCTCACAAAATTGGCTCTATGGCCTTTATGTGACTTCTTTGCCTGGGGAATTATCTACACCGACCAGCCAGAAGCTATTTTCTGGGAATAGTACTGGGAAGAAGCATGGGGAGACCTCTACAAATTTTTTTTTAATGTTTATTTTTATTTATTTTTGAGTGAGAGAGAGAGTGAACGAGCTGGGGAGGAGCAGGGAGAGAGGGGGACAGAGGATCTGAAGTGGGCTCTACGCTGACAGCAGAGAGCCTGATGCAGGGCTCAAACTCATGAAGCGTGAGATCATGACCTGAGCCGAAGTCGGACACTTAACTGACTGAGCCACCCAGGCCTCCCTCTCTAAACATGATTTTAGTTTAACATCTTTGCCTTTCTTTGGAAACAGAGAGGAGACAGACAGATTGAACGGCCCATTCAAGAGACTCTGTCCTTCTCCCGACTTCTAAAATTGGAGGGGATGGGAGATAAATGGAGGAGAAACGTTAATGTTGAGCCTGCCCTGGAGATGCCGGTAGGACCCATTTTCCCTAAAGGCTTTTCTTCAAGCTCACTTTGAGGATAGAATCAGGCAGCATTTTTTTTTTTTTTTTTTTCTAAATATATTGTTTCTCAGAGAGCACGGAGAGGTCTGGTGGCCACTGTCTCTCTGTTTTCCATCCACACTTCCCCATTGTTTAGGAGCCTATTCTATCACCCCTTAATTTCCAGACCTTCTTCTTGTGTTATTTTATTTTAGGTACCGCTCCTAAGTATTAAAAAGCTGGTTTGGGGTATTTTTATTATCCAGTCTGGAAGTCTTCATTCTTAAATATGATGGCTTTGATCCATTCACATTTATTGTGATCACTCAGCAGCTTGGGTTTATTCAAACTGTTTTCTTTTGTGTTTTTTCATTTATCAAATCTTCCTGTCTTCCCAACTTGCTTTGTATTGAACTTAGTGATGAGAGAAAACATTCTGTTTCCTTTTTATCTCAAACAAAGACTACATATGAGCGATTCCCTGACCTCCTTAGGAAATTCTATCCTTTGTGTCCTGAGTCTCCCTATCTCTTTATTTCCCCGAGGCCTGGAGATCTAGTGTAGGAAGGAAAAAAACTGGGTGCAGAGCCAGGAGAGAATGGGGTGTTGCTCCCTTGGTCTTTTGCCCACGTAATAATAGGGGAGAAAGACAAAGAATGAGATCAGAGAGAGCAGCAAACAGAGGAGGTGACAGCAGGTGGCATAGAGAGCTACCAGACAGAGCCAGGGAAAGCGTCACAATCTCAATGGTAGAACTTGATTCACAACAACTTGTGGACTCTGCCTTGGTGGCAGAGGGATTTCAGCCTTCTGAGTCTTTAGGACTGGTAGGAAGCGGGTAGGCTTTCTCTCTGCTCCTGCCCTCATTATCGGCTTTTTACTCCCATGACTGTGACTAATTATCCAGCACTTGGAACCCACTCCCACGGCATCCAGATGTCAGCAATTCCTTTCGGTTTCCCGAAGACTCAGCCAGCCCCCAGCTCTGCCAGCATCTCCAATAGCTGGCCCAGGAGACCAGTGGCCACACACTTGCCCTAAATTTGGCCGGGCTCTAGGAACAAGTGGTCAGGGCTGTGTTGAGCAGATTGTGTGTGTATGTGTGGCCCAGCCGAAAGCTCTTAAAGCATGCCCCGAAAGACACGACCCATAACAAGCACTTGTAAATTGCTCCATCATTACGTCTCCAGTCAGAGGTCGAGAGTTGCTGTAGTCTTTTAATGGAGGGGGAAGAGTCCGGTGCCTTGGTGCTCCCCACTAGCCTGGGTGCCCCTCCCTAGCCTGGACGAGCTATGCACACGTAGACAAATACTTTAATGGACCGTATGAGGCAGAGAGGTTTGTAGCAAGGCCAGGAGGCCAGGGTCGCTGAGCTCGCTTATACGGAAGAAAACCAAGTCAAGCCAGTCTGACTGGACTGGCTGACTTCATGCTTTATCCAGATGGACACTGAGTTTTGCTCTCCAGTGATTTTCTGAGGCAGCGGCCTGCTGTAAGCTGGCTTGGCCTAGACATAGAACACACACAGGCTAAGCCGGGGGGTGGGGGGTGGCACTCAGCAGTCTCCACATATAGAATGCAGTTGGGCCATCCCGAGGCCAGGGCCCTAGATGCAATTCAATTCAAATGATATCTACTCAAGATATCTCTGCTAGGATGAGTTTTGGGGGCTCAGCAGGATAAACACAGCCCTCTGGGCTTCAGGGAATAACATGGCATGGGGGAAGTGAGATTTACACACGGACACTGGAAAGCAACAGGAGAGAACAGCCAAGACACCAGCCCTGGAAAGGTGTCCCCAGGGCTGCAGAAGTCTGGGAAGGCATACACAGAGTGCTTGGCATGCCAGGCTCTGGTGCCCCTCTGGGCTTGACCCTCCATTCTGTTTCTGTTTCTGGATTATGTGGCCTTTGGTAAGGTATTTTCTTCACCTATAAACCCACCTTACTGAATTTTGTGAACATTCAGTGAGGTAATAGCCATCAAGTTCTTAGCACGGGGCAGGGTGCATAGTTTAAGTGCTCAGTAAACAAATGAAAGCTATTATTGTTTCTGGAGGAAGTGGTCATTTCTTTTTTTTTATTTTTTTTTTTTTATTTAAAAAAAATTTTTTTTCAACGTTTATTTATTTTTGGGACAGAGAGAGACAGAGCATGAATGGGGGAGGGGCAGAGAGAGAGGGAGACACAGAATCGGAAACAGGCTCCAGGCTCTGAGCCATCAGCCCAGAGCCTGACGCGGGGCTCGAACTCACGGACCGCGAGATTGTGACCTGGCTGAAGTCGGACGCTTAACCGACTGCACCACCCAGGCGCCCCGGGAAGTGGTCATTTCAAGGTCACCAAAGCCTCACAGGGAGCAGAGAGAAAGAGAGAACATTTAGAGCAACAGGAGCAAAGAATATGAATACCAGTTAATAAAAAGGACTAACTCCAGTATTTTGGGGGCAGGCAGGGTTCACGCATTCAATAAATATTAAGTTACTATTGGCCAGGCAACATGGAATACAGTGGAGAAGTAGGCAGAAGCGATTACTGTTCTCACTGGTCATTGTGAAGGAAGAATTGGGGGAAGGCATTGGAATATTCTGTCTGATCCAAAACAATAGTTAAGTCAAAGCTGAGGGCTTTGGTATGGACAGGACAGACAACGGACCCAATGCTCACCATCACGTACCTTCGAAAATCTTATCTTCAGAATTCCCTTCTTAGCAATTTCACCATGCGGTGTGGTTTATGGAATTAACTGACATCATGGAACTTTCTGGAACTCCTAGAAAGTCATACGTCCCTGAACATTACCATCTAATGTAATGTGAAGGGCACCGAAACTACAGAATGGTGGACAATTGGGCCACCTCGTCAGCGTCTTTCTGCTTCTCCCCTAATTGAGTCATAGAAGTGCTCTTTTTGATTTTACTACAGCTGTTGGGGTAAGCCCATCCTTCTAGCCGATGAGAGGTTCAGGAACAAGCATGGGACTCAATGGAGGATAACACAATATGAGAAGAGGTAGGCTGGAGGCTTCTGAGAAAGTCTGTCTTGTTTCTTAATGGAGAGCATCCAGAGAACGTCTCCCTATGTTATCTCCTGATGGACACAGCAGAGAAACACTGCACTACCCTGACGCCGTGACCAGCCATGTTATAACCACAAGGGAAGCCTGCCTCAGGATGATGCCAACTCCAGAGATGCCACGTGGAAGGAAAGGAAGAACATTGGGTCCTTGATCCAGCTGATCAGCCAGAACCAACTTGGAAGCTCATCTCCCTCTGGACTTTCTGCACTTGGGATATGACTATACTCCTCAGTGTGTAGGTCTGTGTATGTGGAGTTTTCTGTTATTTATGCTCTAGCATGTCCTAATGGACATACTTGATAAAACAGAACCAGAAATTTATTTCTGTGCTTGTACCTCCAGTTGGCTTCATCGGGGCTTGGGTCCTTCCCAAAGGAAAAATACTCGGCTCGACCCAATCCCTGCCTATCTTACAGCCTGGGCGGTGCTTGTAGGGATTCTGGTTCTTGTGTGGATGGAGCCCTGTGGGAGACACAAGTTGTGGCGATACCAGGCTTCTGGATTAAGTCAGGTTTGATAAGAGCAAGCACTGTTCCAGAGCTTTCTGTACATCAGGGCCACGTCTGAGACATTTATATACTTTATTTACTCTTCTCAACAGCCCTGTGAGGTGGGTCTCAGCGTTATATACATTTTGTGGCCAGGGAAGCAGAAATGTAGAGCAGAAATGTAGAAGCCCTTCACATTACTTCAGCTAAGTGGCTGAAGCTAGATTTGGATTCAAGTCGTCTGGCTTCAGATTCTGTGCCACTAGCTGAATTGTTTCTCATTCGAGGTGGTTCTATGATCCACAGATAAAAGTGCGTAAGGGAAGAGGCAGAAGTGATCAATTAAAATAGAACTCACTTGAAATTATAAAATGGGAAAAACACACCTTTAGACTTTCATCAGTCTCCAGGGAAGCCACTGCAGCCTTTGGAGAACAGAGCATTAGTTTGAAGCAATTACCCCTGTTTCTTGCTATTTCTTCATAATCTCGTCTCCATCATTTCTCTGTGACTGTTGTTCTTTTCATCTCTTCATGTGTGTTCAGAACAAGCGAAATAGCAACCTACCATATCAGACTAATTCTGCAGCGTCTGACCGTAGTTACTTTGATAAGAATTCTATATTTTTCCCTACCATGCAGGCAAAAAGAAAGTTCTGAAACGAAAAGAAGTCCCACGTGAGCCTTCTCACCGCCAAATGGATCGAGCTCACCCCACCTTTTTTAATTTTGCAAAACATTTGTGTTATGTCTCCATGGTATACCAGGGGGCCCGGTAGGGGAAAGAGGGCCTGTAGGGATGAGGCGCCTGGCTTGGCCATACGGTGGGCCGCAGGTGCTTGGGAAGGCTGGCCAATGGGAGAGACCTCTTGGAACAAGACTGACAAGTCACCGCTGGCCCCAGCCTAAGGCCTGATCTCCCTCCAGCTCAGCCCCAGGTCACCAAAAGGAAATGTATCTAATTTTCAAATCCCTCCTGGAGCCAAAGAGAATTCCAGCGAACCAGCCATAAACACTGAAAGAGTCTTGTCTGATTTGGGAAAACATTCCATTGGATTTAAAATGAAATATCCTGTGACTAATCTCATGTAAGACCGGGAACGGGCCTAACTGTTCAAGAAGACTCCAGAGAGAGACTTCGTCCCTCCCCCACACCTCTTTGGGAACGGCAATAAATCAGCCCGGGCTGAGTTTTCAAACAAGGATTGGGAAGGGTTTGCTGTTTGATCCTCGAGACCCCCTTCTTCTCAATTTGTCACTGATTTCCCATCAAGAGAGTTTGTGCAACTGAATCCCCGATGCAATTCTGGCACTTTGTAAGCCAGTAAATAAAACCCAAATGTTAATTCTTACGAGCGCGGCATGCCCTGCCAAGAGGTGAATAACGTACTGCGAGAGACCCAGCACCACGAATCTCTATTGAGGCAACAAGTAACAGAGGGGCAGAGTCGGGGGGTAGATGGGGACGTAAAACCAGAAAGGGAGGTACAAAGGGAAGAGGAGGAAGAAATCCAGCTACCTGTTGGGATATTTGTCCTGTCCCCTGGACTTGACCGGAAGTTTCTTCCGGCCAGCCCCAGGCAGTAATAAGAATCAGGGACAACTGTTCCGTGCGCCTGCGCTCTATGGAGCACTTGCCACGTATGTTCGTTTTTTTCTCTACAGTGATCTAGGAGGCAGGTTCTGCCGCTGTCCCCTTCTGTAGATGGAGAGTCGAGGACTCGGAGAAGTTATACCACTTGCCCCACAGGATGGAGAAGAGGCGCGGCCCTTGTTGGGTACCAGAGCCAACTGGGCCCCACTGTGTGCTGTCTGCCCCAGACGGTTGAATGTGAAGTGTAGGTACAGTGGCCACCTGTCCCAGGGTGCCCAGGATTGAAGGGGGTCCTGGGGAGCGGGGCTTTCCAAAGCTAAAACCAGGGCTGTCCAGTCAAACTGGGAGGCATTGGTCATCCTGTGAGTGGATGGTCTGACGCTGAGGAACCTCCTTAGGCATTTACATCAAGAACGTTTTCAGAAAAACAGGCACTCGACGCTTGTAGCTCTGTCTGAGGTCACCTGGCAAGTCGGCCTAGTAAAGGCAATCGTACTTTTTTGCCTATAGGGCAGCCCCTCCCCCATACCCTCCTGATTTATGACAAAGGAAGAAGCAAATAACAACAATGACACATGCTACTGTTTAACAAGACCAAAATTTCCCCTAAAACAATCTCCTAGGCCAAGACGGGAAGAAATCCTCTTCCATTCCAGTTCCAGAGTGTCTGTAAGCAAATTATGATTTTGGTTTATTACTTTTAACCGGCGGGTCAATTTAAAGGCACAGAGGTACCCTTTCGTGCTTACCATTGGATCCGTGTGAGGCAGAAGGAAGAATTCCGGAGCAGGGACCTCATTCCAATTTCGGGCCCCCACTTCACGAGCCGAGACCTCTCACTTGTGAATTATGCTGTAATCAAGCCTCCGTCTCCTTGAGGAGTAAAGTCAATCTTGGAGTCCATCCAATAATAATAGTTTCTACAACAAACAAAGCCGTGCGTTTGTAAACAGTTTTTACATGTGTCATCCGACTTGCGCTCCTGGCAACCCCGTGAAACAGGGTGGAAAAGACAAGTTCCGTGCTCCGTGTTCCATGATGGGGAGGCCAGGGTGAGAAAAGGATAAGAAACGTATGGAAAATCATACATTTAGGGAGGGGTGGAGCGGAAAATCAAATCTTTGCCTTAAAAAAAATTTTTTTTTGATGTTTATTTATTTTTGAGAGAGAGAGAGAGAGAGAGAGAGAGACAGTGTGAGTGGGGGAGGGGCACAGAGAGAGGGAGACACAGAAAGGAAGCAGGCTCCAGGCTCCTAGCTGTCAGCACAGAACCTGATGCAGGGCTAGAACTCACAGACCGCGAGATCATGACCTGAACCAACGTCGGGCTCTTAACCGAGCGAGCCACCCGGGCGCCCCCAATCTGTACCTTTTGATTCCCCATTCGATGTGCTTTTGTGGCACCTTCCTCTTACGGTGTCAGGATAGTGTAAATATTTCAATACCAAAAAGACTTGAGGGTGAACTCCTGGAAGGAAATGGATATATGTAGAAGGTAAATATCTTTCTATTTCCCAAACTGATCACGGTGCTTGGCACACAGTAGGTAACCAGTTACCCAGCTTGAGGCAGAGGGGACGAGGGAACGTTCTGGCTACACCACCGACTGGACTGAAGTTTGAATCCTAGCCCAGCTGCCCGAGAAGCACCAGGCGAGTCACGTAACCTCTGTGCCAACAGACCCACCCCAGGCAGAGGTGCAGGTGAAAATACCCTCAAAGCTGTTGGGAACGCTTGCAATCCTATCAGTGCTTCATAAGATGTAGCTATTGTTTTCTGGTGCCAGGATCCCGGACACCCCCTTAGGCCCGGGCTGGTGATGGAAATAGACGACCCAGGGCACAGGGCTCTAGTCTCTGGAGGCAGGCAGCGGACCAGATGCTTTCTGACCTTCTGTCATGTTTAACTCCCCTTTCCCACCAAAATGAGAGGGAATGCTCTCGACTCCCGTCAACACAGTTACGGTGCTATTGGTAACCCCTTGCACCTGCGCCTGGGGCCAAGCCACAGGTGATAATTAGCTCTCAGAAAGCGGAAGGACATTAGCTCCAGCGTCTTGACTCTGTTCCAGTTGAGATAATTAAATAAAGTGCCCACAGGTGGATCCAGTTAATGAGGCCATCAACTGGGTTGCCGTTGAGCCAGCCAGGCACGGAGGCCCGGAGCTGGGGCATGCGCTTACCCTGGATGACTAGGCCGTGGGCATGGCCAAAAGCACGGAGCAATCTCCCCTCGTCTCTTCTCAACCCTCGGCTTGTTCCTGCCCTCAGTCCCCCAGACACACGGGTGTCCTCAGGTGCACTGACTGGCCTGGGAGCCGGGGACTTGTGCTCCAGGCTCTGGAGCTAGCTCAGTGCATAACCTCCTGGGAACATCTGACCTGTCCCTGCTCCGCTTTTTCAGTTGTAAGGAGAAGGAAGCGGTTAAGGGGGCAGCTCACGAAACTGGAAGAGCTTGGGGACAGCTGGGTTCAGTCTCCTTCTCTCCTGCCTCTCCAACACTGCTAGTTTCTGCTTCTCTCTTCTTGGCCTCCTCCTATCCTCCTGTAAATAGGCTGTTCTACAAATAGGCAGTCTTCAGCCACCCCATATCCATAGCCTTTCAGCGATGGCCAAGTAGGGCTTCCTCCCAGTTACAATTTTTAAAGTTTATTTATTTATTTGGGGGGGGGGCAGAGAGAGAGGGAGAGAGAGAGAGAGAGAGAGAGAGAGAGAGAATCCCAAGCAGTCTCCACACTGTCAGCCTGAAACTGGACACGGGGCTCAAACTCAGGAACCGTGAGATCATGACCTGAGCTGAAATCAAGAGTAGGAGGCTTAACTGACTGAGCCATCCAGTACCCCCTCCAGCAGTGACAATTTTTAAATTCTAGGAGAAGACCTGATTGGTCCAGCTTAAATGACAGGTTCAGCTTGTGGACCAATCATTCTGGCTGGGAAGGGACAAGAACTTGCATCTATCCAGAAGTAGATCTATTGCTGTATCGCCAGAAGCCACTTGAATTGGAATCTTCCACAATGACAAAAGTTTTGCGCACAATGACCCTTCCCTCCTCTAAAGAGCAGAAGCAGGTTGTGTTCCTGGTGTGTGTGTGTGTGTGTGTGTGTGTGTGTGTGCGCGTGTGTGTGTGTCTGGGTTGGTCCTTGGGAACTGGAATAGATATTTCCTTATAGAAATAATGTTATGAGTAATGGTTATTCTTCCAGATCCATCTAAGTAGAGGTTAACTGGATGACCATGGGCAAGTTACTTAGCTCTCTGACCCTCAGTTTCCCTGTCTGGAAAGTGAATAATGAGTAATACTGAGTAACAATGGGTAAAATGAATAATAATGGGGCTAGTTCATGTTGAGGTTATTAAATAATTCGGGTAGATTCAGTCCTTAGCTCACCTGCTGGGTAACAGTAAGTTCAATAAACAGTAGCCATTGCTAGTGGAAAGTGAAATACTGCATGTTTGGGTCTTAAAAAATAGTGGCAAGCTTCACTTTTAGTGAAACAGGAAACCAATAAGATCAGTAAGTGATGAAAACACTGTTTTTCTTTATCTCAAGCACTGGCAGGTGCAGAAGGGTAGGTTTAATTAAAGAAGGGTGAAAATATTCCAATGTAGTCTTGGGAACAGTTTCAAGGACCTTACGCAGGAATGTCCTCTTTATGGCTAATTTTGCTGGTCGCTTCTCTCCCACCACCTCCACTCACCTCTTGCTGACAATACTCATTTGCTTGAGGTGGTTTCTGAGACTTTTTAAGGGGGAGGGGTGGACTCAAAATAGGACCTAGGAGAAAACAGAGAAGAGACAAGAAGAAAAATGCAGCAAAAAAGGGTTATCTTGATGTGTCTGAGGAGAGTGCCACAGACAGAGATGAAGAATACAAAGGAATAACTACTCTAACTGTTGACTAACAGCATCGTTACTGCTCAGACGTGTATGTGAGACAAGACACTGGCTGAGATGCCACATGAGTTCCATGTGGCAGAGTGGGGTTCTGGAACATGCATCATTCCCTTCAAGGGGATGGGTGGGGAGGACATGGGTGTGGTTGCTGGTGCCGACCCCCAAATGGTGGAGGAGACCAAGTACCGCTGTATTGGTTCTTGAAGATCTCCGGGAAGGTACATCTCGAGGGAGAAAATGGCAGCCATGTTCAACTGAGCCTTTCTTTGTGTTTTGTGCTCAAGTCCCCTGCTTTGATATGATGAATGCCCTGTCCTGCAATATGCTGTGTCTAGGTAAGTATTGCCTTCTTGTCCACCATCATAGTTGGGACCGTGTTAAGTCCCCAGTAGGCAATCTATAGCCATGGGAGGCACGGAATACTTGCAGATCAAAGTTACTCTGAACATTTCTCTCTGTGGATCAGTCAAGTTGCTCCTGATACTGATGCTGCAGGACATTTTAGTTAACTTAGTAAAAGGGAATGGAAATTCCTTTGACTGTTTTCGTTCATTCATTCGTTGGCTCGTTTGTTCATTCGTTCATTCATTCCACAAATATTTCTTGAGGGCCTGGTGTCTGTAAAGCTGTGGTGACTGCTAGGGCCACATCAGTGAACGAGCCGTCAAAGTTCCTGTCCTCCGGTAGTCTACATTTTGTGGGGGAAGAGAAGTGAAAGACCGCCAAGTACATATAACATGTGGTAAATGCTACCAGTGAAAATACGGAAGCATATATGAGAGAATATAAGGGATGCCTGAAAATGAACAGGAAGTGAACATTTTGGTCCCCGTTTCAGAATTAAGATCTGCATTCTTTTCAGAACTTCAGTTGTACTAAGAGTCATAAAGGGAATGCAGACTCACTATGGAAAACCTGGAAAACATAGAAAGCGTAAAGATACAAAAATCTCCCATAAACCACTGTTAAAACCACACTTACTTTATGCCTACTTGGGATCATATTGCATAGAGTTTTGCAACCTGCTTTTTCACTTCAAATTACATGGTGAACCTCTCCTCCGGTCATAAATATTTAATTTAAAACATTTTAAATAACTGCATCCTATGCCATTATATAGATGTGCCATAAATTATTTAATCATCTCCCTATTGTTGAACATTTGGTTTGTTTCCACTCTTACAAATATGCCTCAGTGATTCTCCCTGTTCCTAAATCTTTGTTTGAGATTCTGTTGGTTTCTTAGAATAGTTTCCTAGCCAGTCAGTCCTCAGATATCCATTGAGCAATTATTACGTGCCCAGCAGATTTTCTTTTGCTTTTCTAGCCTGATGGTTTGGTACTGTTAGGAATTCTCAGCTATGCTACACTCGGTTTCGTTCACCTGACAAAGTGGGCCTCTTTACCCCCATGTGTGTTGGCCTCAGTTGTGCCCTTGGGTCCAGGGCATGAGGGAAACCCGGTCTTATGTGAATGCCTCTCTGTATCGAGTCTGTTCCATCTCGATCTTTCTTCTGTTGTTACTCCAACTCTGAGGTTGTGTGCTGGGCTCTCACACCCAGCCTTTCTGTGCCTTACCATTCTTTTAGGGGCTGAGGACTATGGCAGGAAGGGTCCCCAGAAATTGGACCCGGGTCTCCCCATGGGAGTATATGTGTACTTTGGAGGGCAAAAGAGAAAGGGAGAAGCAGGCAATCCCAAAGTCAGCCTGCAGTAAGATAGAAGATGAAAGTCTACGTGGGGACAACTGGAAACTGGCCCACCTCCCTCTCAACCATTTCTTGGGATGGACTGAAGGAGGACTTGGGTTTCTAGGGCATGTCGTTGACCTGTTCCGTTAACTGTTCCTAATCTGTAGGCAACCTCTGGGAAATTACAAGGATACTAGAGTAGGTGGGTTGCATTGATGGCCCCAGATCATGGCTTCCCTCACTGTGTGCTTTGCCCTGTAACTCTGTAGTCCCTTCTCACTCAGATTATGGCTTAGCCATAAGACTTACTTGGCTAATGGGATCCTAGTGATGTGGTACAAATAGAGGTTTGAAAGCACAGATCTACATCCACAACCGTCTTGCATAATTGGGCTCCCTCTCCATTGCCACTCTGTCGTAAGAGCATGGTGAGGCTAGCCTATCGAAGGACTATAAGAGCTGTGAGAACCTAAAGCCATCCTCGGCCAGCCAGTCCTCTGCCACTCTGCCACTGACTGCCGACACACGAGCAAGCCCAGCCAAGCTCAGTGGAGGCTGCTTAGGTCAGCTGAACTGACCCTTAGGCCCTGAGGGGAAAAAAACAAACCATATATTAAGCCTTGGGTTTTTTTTTTTTTTGTTATTGTTGTTGTTGTTACTCAGCAATAACTAACTGATAGAGACATTAATACTGAAGAGTAGAGAAAGGGGGGCAGTGGGGGGAAAAGGCGAGCAGAAGGCACCGCGACAGACCAAAACACTCAGAAAAGCCCCAGCTCTGAATTCACATTAAGCACCACTGTATAGCAGGAATCCCACCCCTGTGATTACCCTTTGACCTCCAGGGTTGAGCTTGGCTACCCTTGCTGTGGAGGCATCCTCCCTTCTGGGTCTTCTGATTAGCAGTCCCAGGAACCAGAATTGTCCACGCTTGGAGATATCCCCAGGGACCAGCCTATCCTGATTCTGGGGTTCTAGAACTGCACAACCGTCAGGAGAGGGCACTGGAGACCCCGCCTGGGATCACTGAGGGCTCTTTTGTCCTTGTCTGCACTTCTGTCTTCTCCCTACCTACGTGGCTGGCCTCCTGAGCTCTGGTTTCATTGGTTACTTCTCATTCGGAGCAGCCTGCATGACTGTATTTCATTATGGTCTCATTACTGGGTCCCCAAACCAGACAGCACCAGGTTGGGGGGGGGGGCGGGGGATAGGTAGGATGTCAACAAGGTGGATCAGTCCGCCTCCAGCACAAACCAGTCCCGTTTCCACTGTTTAACTTCTTGCCCCCTGTCACGGACACGGACCGGGCCGTGAAAGACACCCCTTGGGGAATCTGAAACACACAGAGATGGCTCACTCAGTGCAAATAAATGGCCATTCCTTCCAGTTTCTTTTTCCTTCAAGCCGGCTTCCAAACTGGAGAAATGCAAGTCGCCCTCCACTCTTGCCTCGATATTACATGGTGGTTTCAATCTCATTATTGTTGCATTATACGTAGCACATCTGTTACTGGTCAGGAGCCAACTATTTAATTCTATTAGATACATCTATACAGCAAAGTGATAATCTACACCAGGTTTGTGGAACAAGCACTTAATACTTGGCAGTGAGCAGCCGAAGGCTTGATGTACAAGCAAGAGAATGTAGGAGGCCCATCGTAGCCGAGGGTCGCAGGCGGCCAGAAAGCTCGCCTGCATTCTCCCCTGGCCGGCATTCCAGTGTGGGAACCGAGACAGTCATCGGCTTGTTCCAACATCTGCAAGATATTGATGGAGAATGAGGGAGGTGAAGAGGGGAGGGAGAGGGGAAACGTTTACCTAACCAAATGCTAACTCTTCCAAGGGGATTCATGTCAGCGCAGACTAAATGATGTGAGAGTTTTAGGCACATGTGGTAGTATTTACCCCCCAAGAAATGGACACAGATTCGTGTCTTGTTCAGTAAGTGCAGAGCCTTAGACACGCCTTCTGCAGCTGCCCCCGAATTCCTATTTGCGTTTCCCGGTTGCGTGTCTGCACACTGGAGACTGGTCTGCTCTCAGCACAAGGACACAAATGGCACTGTGTGCAGGGACCTCTAGCCAGGACTCTGATTCCACGAAATGCTGGCTGGCACAGCTCCACTCTCTCCCTAACACCCCATCTTGCGCACAGTCCACAGCCATTCTTGCTGTCTTGAACCCTCACTAGGTCACTTTATCTCCTGCATTTTTGCCCAGAGGGCTGGAGAGATGGGGAAGGAATACTGATAGAATCCCGGTCTAGGTTCCCCTCCATCCAGAAGGGAGACTCATTTTTAAATCTCAAAATTGGTGAGGGGAAGTGGGAGGGGCAGGTCGAGAAGAAATCATGTCTCATATTTCATTGATGCTAAGTAGGGGGTCATCAATTTTAAGATGCATTATTATTTTATATACCACCAAGAAAAAAAAATGCTGATTCTTTAGTTACGATATGCCGTCCATTAAAAGACACATCGCAATTTCAGAGATGTGAAAATACGGGGACACAAATATACATCTCAGGATGTTCAGCCCCGGGGATCTCCCAGGACTGGCCACTTATGACTTGTGTGACAGTGGACAAGTTATTTAACACCTTGCACCTCAATTTCCTCATCTGTAAAACGGGAACAGTGAGAGCACACAACTCCTAACGTTGCTGCGAGGATTAAATACTAATGGATATAAAGTGCTTCAGGGAGATGTTATGTAAGCATTTACTTAACTGTGTGACCTTGAACATGTTGCTTAATATCTCTGTGCCTGTTTCCTCAGTTACCAGATGCAGGTAGCAATGCTGTTCTGTGCTGTTCTATTTACTTCCCTTTTTTTTTTCTTTTTTTTTAAATTTTTTTTTCAACGTTTTTTATTTATTTTTGGGACAGAGAGAGAGACAGAGCATGAACGGGGGAGGGGCAGAGAGAGAGGGAGGCACAGAATTGGAAACAGGCTCCAGGCTCCGAGCCATCAGCCCAGAGCCTGATGTGGGGCTCGAACTCACAGACCGCGAGATTGTGACCTGGCTGAAGTCGGACGCTTAACCGACTGCGCCACCCAGGCGCCCCTATTTACTTCCCTTTAATGTGGACCAGTGTTTGGGCCTGCAGGAAAATGGGTAGAGAAGGGGAAATGGTTGAAGGAAAGAATCCACTATGGCGAGTGGACTCACGAGCCAGCAAGACGACCCTTCTTGCCCTGGCCCTCCCAGTTGTCCGAGCTGCATCTTTGGGCACTGCCTTGCTGAACCCACTGGCCATAACAGGCTCCCTGCCCTCTTTTCCAGGGCTTCCGGGGAAAGATCTAGTTTGTCATTGGCCACCTGTCTTTGCAGTCGATGTGAACCGCAATCGTCTTTATGTTCCAAATATAGTAGATGTACGCCTTTGTCCCAGGGATGCTTTCAGAATCATTCGCCAAGAAGTTTCGTATTTAGCCTCATGGTTACTTTTCTCAATGGCCCCGGGGGGGAAGGGAAGATAGTACTATTGATTCCCAATTACTAAACGAGGAGACCGAGGGCCAGAGAAGTGAAGTGTCACCCAAAGTCACATGAAGCTCCTTCTCTTAGACGTACATCATGGCGCTTATACTTGGTGGTTCATTGGGCTTCCACTTGCCTGGATTCGATGCCCCTCCCTGCAGTGACCCTTCCTGCAGAAGGATTATACACTCCTGTGCTTGATTTGCCATATGTCTTTTCCTCCTGCCACAGAGTTGGCAAAGTTCCAGTCACAGGCTGCTTTATCGCTGGGTCCCCTGGTAAGGACAGTGTGAAACAGAGTTGCAGATGGCATACAGTGGACATGTCACGTGAGCGAGAAGCGAACCTTTGTGGCTGTAAGCCCTTGAGATTGTGGGGTTGTAGGTCACCACAGCAAGACCCAGCCTCTTCTAACAGATACAGTGTGTTTTAGAAAACATACCCTCCGTGCACAAGATTTAGCATTCCTTTTACTTCCCTCTACCTTTACAAACATTTGCTGTCTTAGAAGATCGTTCACGTGGCCTGGTAATGGTGGCCTTCGCTTCCTATCTTTGCACATACCTCTCTTCTTCATACAGTCCTGATTAGCTCTCTTGGCACAAAAATCAAATATTTCCTCAAACATTACCTCAAAATGTGACCTGATTTGGAGATAGGGTCTTTACAGAGGTGATTAAGTAAAAATGAGATCATTAGGGTGGGCCCTAACCCAATATGACTGGTGTGTTTATGAAAAGGAGACATTTGGGGGCACCTGGGTGGCACAGTCCATCGGGCGTCCGACGTCAGCTCGGGTCATGATCTCATGGTTCACGGGTTCGAGCCCCATGTTGGGCTTTGCACTGACAGCACAGAGCCTGCCTCAAATTATCTGTCTCTCCTTTTCCCTCTGCCCCTCCACCTACTCATGCTCTCTCTCTCTTTATCAAAAATACACATTAAAAAAAAAAGAAAAGGGGAAATTTGGACACAGAGCCATGCAATCAGTAAGAATGCTCTGTGAACATGGAGACAACCATCGATAAGCCAAGGAGACAGGCTTGGAACAGATTTTTTTTTCTCATAGCCCTGAAAGGGAACTGATCCTGCCAGCTACTTGATTTGAGACTCCCAGCCTCCATACACGTAAGCCAATATATTTTTTGTTGTTTAAGCCAACCGCTTTGTGATAGTTGGTTATGGCAACCCTAACAATTATACCTAATATATCTCTCAATTTCTTAAGATCACGGAGATGGTAACAAATCAGCGGTAGCAAATTAGGGCAGGATGAGAAGGAATTTGGTAAATAAACAGTAGGGATGGGGAGGAAGAGATCCTCCAGACAAGGGCATGGTATCAGCAGGGCGCAGAGTGGGGAATCCACCTTGTGTGCTTGAGGCCTGGAAAGTACACTGGTCCCGCTCAGGTGTAGGCTGAGAGATGCTGGAGGAGGTAGGTTGGGACCAGGTCATGGGAGCAAGCCTTGGTCTTAATTGATAGGTTAACTCTGCATGCTTTCATTTTTGACAATCAGAAACTGTTACGGCTTTCTGAGGGACTTTCTAGTGGTTTGGGGGTTTTTAGATGGTCAAAATTTAATCAGGACCACGTCGATGTGAGCAAAGGAAATCATCGAGTTGGGACCATAAGGAACGAAGTAATGAATGGTTTTCTAGACTAGTTGGCTTTGGTGAAGTAAATACATCTCCCTCTGGCTACATGGTTGCACGTATTGCTTCCTGCAGAAGCTACTTTGTTGGTCAAACTCCTGATATGTCTCCTCACTTAGCAGGGACACCTCAATCGCCACCCAAGGAGATGGCATACTGAGTCTCCACAGGCCTGTTTTTCCCAGTTCCTGGCATCAGCCCCCATACCCGAGGCAGTCTATCCACGGCAGGCAGAATATTGCAACCTCTGACTGGCCAGAGTTGCGTCTGCAATGAAGAGTGCCACCCTACATCTGCCATAGAGGAGCCCGGCCTTGACCTGATCTCACCGTGTTCACCCCATTCGTGTCCACGTGGCACAGCCTCTGTCTGCCTTCCTGGTTTTCTCACCTCTCTGAATTCAGAGCACTGAGTGCCTAGTGCCTTGGGCCTCGATGACTCGCCATCTTGAGGTTCTGGCAAAGGTGCCCCTTCCGGTGACATGGACGTCATGCCCGGAGAACCATGGCAACATGCCCCACTCCTCAGATCTGTCTCCCATGGACATTGACTCCATCCAGTCTGCATTTACTGTGTAGTTTGGGTAATATAAAACCGGACGATGGGTCACCCTTCTGAAAGGTAGTCAGCAACCTTCCAGCCAGGTCGGTCATCAGGAGGCCGCCCAACTGGATTGCCAAAGACCCTGAATACCTCACGTAAAGCCCCCTCCCCCAAGATAGAACCACAGACTTTCATTTCCGTGGAGAATGGGGCGTGCTTGTTACTTCTGATCCTCAAATGCATATGGAGGGCTAAATGCCTGGTTTTGAAGGTGCCTGGGGACCTTTAGATAAATGATGGCACTCAGAAACCAGGGCCTCGTGTTACCGTTGAGCTGCCCACAACTGGCTTTCCTCACTCTAAGTACCTTGGCAACAGTGTCTTTTCCAGCTGTACGTCTCTTACTTAATGGGGAGCCCGTCCAGAGCTCTGGAGCAAAGGCCATGAGATTCAAATCCCATTCCAAGCAAGTGAGTGACAAGCAACTAATTTCCAAAGCTGTGCAGCGGATATTTTTTCTTCCTTCAACCCTCTGGGAGAGAGAATGATGCAAATGAAATACCCCAAGGGGGAGTAGCTTGTTGTAACTTATGATTAATCTTGAAAAACCACATGAGTTAAGCATTCCAGTCCTGGAGCTAACCCGAAAACCAGGAACATGATACCACTCCCTCCTCGCATGCCGGCTCGTTCCCTCACTCCCCCGGTCCCAGAAATCTTAGGTGCATTCCTACAATGCAGCCTTCTTGCCACTCAAGCCAGTGGAAGGGTCCTTTGTCGCGACCAGCTCGGAGAAAGCAACTGTGGGTCTGTCCTGGGGACAGCTCCTTTAATCAGAATAACAGCCCGGTGCATTTTTAAAGCATTTTTCTCTTTCAAATACGATTTTGTTGTTCTTCATGAAAGCCCAATGTTAGGAGGCATTTCCTCCTCTCCTCAGTCTAATAAAGATGCTTCTGGAAGCATGCTGGGCCATGTCTGACCATAGAAAAAAATGGTGATGGTAAATAGAGTCTGGGACAAAACTTGGGCATCCCACCTCCTCAAATTTGGGCATCCAGGCGCCCCCAAAGGGCTCCCTGCGAGAAGCCCACCTCTGACTGTGAGCAAATCATTTTACCCCTCAGGCTTCATGTCAAAAATCAGACTAACATGCCCTACCTCTGAGATTGCTTGGGGAAACAAAGTCACTATGTTATCCGTTTGTGCCTTGGCTTCCTCTCTTGGGCTTTTTAAGAAAACTAAATGAGCTCATGCATGTAACATGCTTAAGGTCATGCCTGGCACAGAGTATGGAGTAAATGTTGGCCATCGTTTTCACTGGCTTTGAATAAAGTCACACTAAAGATGGCAGAAAGGAGAAAGTGTGTCACCAGCAGAAGCATGAATTACTTCTCTATGAGCACAGCTGTCACGCTATTTCCCTGAGCAATCCATTGGGCAGGAGGTTCTCTATCCCAGCTTCAACTGGCTGCTGCCCCGACTCTTCTCATTTGCCCCAACAGCAAAGCAGGACCTTTGGACAAGGCCGTTGTGAGTCAAGGGACATTTCAATATGGCCCTTTTGATGCTGAGCCATCATAATGCAAAGAAGACTCAGAAAAATTAAGAAGTAGTGAGGACAAGTGGCCTTGAGTCTTGAACCTCCCTCCTTCCCTGAGTCCAATTTTGTCCTTGAAACGAACCCTACTGGAATCGAAGAGGAAGTGTTGCTATTTCCACAATTCTTGTTAATGTGTTTTGTTTTTTTTCCTTCTGTTTCTTTAACGGAAAGATGAAGCATTTGTTTTCCACGCCGCATCCCAATTATCCTGGGTCCAAGTGCTGATGTCAGATGTCTGTCTTCTCCCACAGACCACCCAGTGTTCTCAGACAGTGCTCCTTTCCTGGCGCTTGCTGTGGGTCGCTGGCTTAGGAGGCTCTGTGGTCGGGAAGTAACTCATAGGCAGAGTTGGGCCAGTTTTATCCTAGGGAGGAAGAGGCAGCGTCATTGGCCACCAGCTTGGGAAAGCCTGGCTTGGGGGTACTGGGGTGTCCAGGCTGGCAAGGCATTTCATTAACTGGCCACCATTTATGCCTTCGTTCCCAGCTTATTTTAATGAGCTGCTTCCGGATTTAATCTCCCCAATGTTCTGCCTCCGTCCTTGTTTAATCCTGCGGTCTGATGGGCCCTTATTTATGCACATCAATACTGTTTACAAACATGAAAGCCGCCCAGCGGTGTTTGAACTTTAGGCTCTGCCATTGGTTATCGATAAGGAAAGGCAGGCCCGTAGGTGGTGCGTCAATACCGCCAGGTCAATATTGCATGCACAGGCAAGATCCGGGCCTTTCTGCATGGTCTGGGGGAGGCAGAAACCCATCCCACTGGTCTTTGCCCTCGAGTATCACCATCTTCTTCCCCATTCCGAGTCACCGATCGCCTCTGGGGCTGGTTGGGTTGTTGAAGAAGCTCGCTGTTGCAGCAAGAGAAGAAACCCACCATTTGGGGAGAATATCTTTTTTTTTTCCCAATGGACCCAGAGGGTCATGGTTCTCCTGGGGGTGCCGGAATCGGAGTCAGTTTTCCGCCAGGCTCCCACGCTTTGGGACAAGTCAGAAGCTCTCTTGGCTTCCCTTTTTAAGCCTAGAAAATATGTCTCAATGGTTGAATGAGGTAACACGCACAAAAGTGTTTTTTGTAACACGATGCCGGATCACGTGGGTTGTGCGGTGGTTTACGGGGCCAGGGAGACATGGGTTCAAACTTCCGTTCTGCAACTCACTGTCTGGGTGTCCTCCAGTGCTTTCCACAATGTCTCTAATTCTCAATTTAGCCATATGTTAAATGGGCTTAAGAGTGGTACCAGTCTGAAAGACTGTTTCAGGACAATTTGAGGTTAAATATAAAGAGTGTATGTAGCCTAGTACCTAAGACCTAAGAAATGCTGTTGCTCTATTATGATGGCTATTTGATTAAATTATTATCATTATTATCATCATTGCTATTATTATTATTATTATTATTATTTCAATTCCCAGGTCAGCCGCTCCTTCGCTGAGTGAACTCAGAAAACTTACTTTTTGCCCAAGCCCTGGTTTCTTCAGTTATCGAATAGGAGTCATGACGCCAACCTCTCAAGATTCTCTGCGACTTAAGTGAGAATATCGTGTAACCCACGGTGTATTTGACTGGTGTATTTGAGTTCTCTCAATGCGTCATCCCCTAATTGTTATCTTCCCTCTTTCCTTCTGTGAGGAGATGTCAACCTCCTTTCTCTTTGCAGCAATCTTTGCAAATCTGAGGGAAGCGTGCTTAGCCATTTTGTTTCGAGCCAGGGCGAGGAAGGGCAAGGTTTCTAGGTGCTGGCATCGGGACATGACAACAATGTTGGCTTCCCTCAGGTGGTGACTTGGGTACGGAATGCCCACACGGCCTCTGGATTTTATGGTTTTTGTCTTTTGTCACTTAACCACTTCCTCCTCCTCTCTGCATAATGCAATCTGTGGGTGGTTAATTCAGGACTTCGTTTTGACAAGTTCCTACATGGGACTCCAACTTCCAAGGGGATGAGTCCCCACGGCCCATGTGCTGTGTGACTGAGAAATCACGTGTTTCTATGACTTTTGTCATCAGAGCTGCCCAAGCCACATATACATATTTAGCATCGGATGATGCTCTGAGAGGCCCCGATTTTTACTGAGTTTATTAACTGACTGGGGTCTTTGGGATTGGCACCTCCCCCAACTGCAATGACTCTCCAAACAAACTATTTAAATAGCGGCCTTCCAGGAGGATGGCCAACTCATCCTAATTTGCCTGGATTTTCCTCCCCTGAGTACTGAAAGATCCATGTCCCAAGAAGCCACTCCACCCTGGGCACCCTACCACATTTGTCACCCTACCTCTCCACGTGGTCAAATTATCTGCCCTCTAAGCTAACGATGAAACCAAACATCTTGGGACCAACTGTGGGGTATCTCCAGCAGAAAGGAATGGGAACACCCAAAGAAACCTGGGCTCCGAGGACTGAGACTTCAGTGTCTCCTCTTCCCGCAGAGAGCATACGAGGCAGGTCTTTCCTAGAAGAGGTTCTGTGGAAAGGACTAGATGGTATGGATGATGGGACACACCATTTACTTCCTATGAAACATGACCATCCGTTTTCTCTCCACTCTCTACCTCTCCTCTGAGCCTTATGTAAGTAAGACCCCTGGGGGTAAAGCAATGCCCAAACTAAATCTGAAGAAAATATTGGTATTTCTCCGGGTTGAAAGGTCATAAAAACTCTATTCTCTTCAAGAAAGAGCAGCAGAAGCCACACTACCAGACAGGTCAAAGAAACTTGAGAATTCATTTAAGCATAAGCAAAACAAACCAGGCTAACGATACTGTTACATTCCTGGTATAGCCGATGTTCCTGTGGACTTCAGATTTTAAAGAAAGGAAGTTAAGAGAGGAAAGCAAATATAGGAACGAATGTTTCCTGGGAATGTGCTACATGCCAAGCACTGTGCTGTTTACATGCCTTGTCTCATCTATTTCCAGAAGCCAGCCTAGAAGACAGATGCTATTATTATTTGCATTTTGGAGTTGAAAGCATGAGTTTCAAAGATGTTGAAGTAACTGGTCTAAGTTTGCACAGCTAGGAAGGGTCAAGGCCAGGATTTGGACTTTGGTCTTCAGGGCACAGAGCGATGATCTTGACTAGTGAGCTCCACTGGCTACCACTGTTTTGTCTTCCCCATATATTCAACCTCGCCATTGTCCCCGTAGATTTTTAACGTTTCCTGACAACTCTTCAGAGATGCTCATGCTCAAGATGAGCCCAAGTAGTCCACGCTATTTTAATGCTGGCGGGCTCATGCGGGCACTCACACACACATGCACACCTGCCGGTAAAAATACAGAGACGCAAATGGAATCGTTGAAAAACACGCAGCTTTTCTTTTAACGTTGAGCTTTCCATGCGTGTGTCTCAGGGACTGTCAGCCAGGCATCAGGTGTAACAATCTAAATTCTCAGGGATATGAAGGGGGTGGGGGTGGGAGAGGAAAATGCCGGAGCAGTGGAGGGGGAGCTACTGGAACGTAGAAGGCTCTTTGTAGCCCATGACCCTGCCCTCTCAAGTCTTCAAAAAAGTTAAAAGTTTTATGATTGGGAGCCTTGGAAACAGCAAGGGACCAAAATCTAGCTTGTGGCCAACCTGAGCCATCACCCCCAGGAACAGGTGCACAGGAATTCATGGAGGGCGAGGGAGGCTGGGACCTGGAAGAAACTGGGAGGAGGCCTTAGTGGCTGAGCTGGGAGGCAGACTGGAATCGGGAATGTGAGTCAAGATGCCCGGCAAGATGGCTCCAAGCGGTATCTGGGCCACACACATTCTTCAAGTCCCCAAACTTCTGGCCACATGTTTTCAAAATCCCAGACTCTTGCTAGCCCAAGACTCCGAGAGTAAGGAAGTGCTGTCCTGGTAGCTTACCCCTATCCAATTATGTCTGCCAGAACTTTAGGGGCTGGAAAAATCTGATTCTGCCACAAAGTTCCTTTGAGTGCCTCTTCTTTCTCTCCTCCCTACCTCGGGTTCCTTCCCCACCAACCAAAGAATGTCACCCGTGTTATCAGATACTTTGGGTCTGCCAGCTCCCGGAAGCAGGGTGAACTGGAGGTACGAATCTGGAGTGTCCAGCTGCCTTCATTGTTGTCCCTTACTTGGAAGCAAAAACCAAAGACAACACTGGGAACACGCGGTTGACAGTTGGGAGATACTTCCCCGGAGACACCTTTAGCGCTAAATTCCCAGAGTCCTCCGTGCACTGGAAGTTATTTAACTTACCTTTGAGAAAGGTTATTCCTCAACGGACACTGTCGATGGTTCTGTGCCTGGGACCTGTCCTAGGAAACTCTGGAAAAGTTTTGTTTAACATCAACAAGTCACTACTGGGTCTCCTAGACTATTAATGTGTCTTTACCCAAACAAGAGACAATGTGGAGCTTTTGAAAACACCATCTTCACAAGGTAAGGCATTAAGCAGTAAATCTGGACTTTTTTCTCCCCCTTCCCGGTCTACCTTTTTTTCTTGCTAATTGGCAGAAAATTAATGAACGAGGCACTGATTGAACAGATGCTCCTCATGGAAAAAGGCAGAATTGGAGTTTTTCTTGCCCTTTTTTTTTTGAACACATCAAGGAGGTAGTAACATGTGGCAGGTCAAAAATTAAGAGAAGGTAACAGTACAGATTGTAAAGGACACAAAGGGGTTGGAGTATGTATGTGTGTGTGTGTGTGTGTGTGTGTGTGTATGTGCGTGTGTGTATTTTCTCTTTTGTTTTAACTTCCTTGCATCTTTTTTTTCTTTTCTTTTCTTTCTTTTTTTTTTTTTTTTTTAAAGCTCCTATTCGGCTGTAGCTCGTAATTAGCAGCTAGGCCTCTGGGACCCAATTAACCAATTCAATTAACAAAAAAAGCACACAAGTCACCCTGACATTTGTCAGCCATTAGGAAGGATGTCAGACTGGCAGTTTCAGCCGAAACATTAATGGTGATTAGCTCATTTGCGACTCACTTCACTCCACTATCCTCCTGGAGAGGCAGCCTCTAAGCCACACTGTCCAGAGCTATGGGCCAGTAGCTTGACTTTCAAAGGTCAAGGGAAGACTCCCTCCTAGCTCTTTCACTGGGTCAAGGGGCCCCATCCCAACCTCGGCTAAGGCATGCCTACACTTTTCCCAAGTTCCCACTAAGTCCTTTTGGATAAACCTAAATACCCTTGGCTATTTCTCCAGGGCATGAGAATTCAGCAAAGCTTTCTTTATTAAGGATGAAGTTTAAAAAATCTCATTGCCATTATTTTTGGCCTCTTGCTTCCCATGTTTACTTCCTGCACTCAGCAGGCTTGCCATGGCCAGCTCCAGGAGGCGGTTTGTTCATTTGGGCCCTGCCTCTGTTCTTGGAGTTGATTAACTCCAGCATCTTATATGATGCAGATAGGTGTTTATGTAGTAGCCATGGCTATCTTTGCCTCTGATCTCCCTTAATTTCACTCTACTTCCCTGGAAGCCTCGATTTAATAACAAGCAAGGAAGCCTCTGTAAATAAAAAGCTCAGGTGCATGGGTTGACAGACAAAGGGGAGGTCCTGAAATATCAGAGCCTAGGTGGTTTTCTCCCAGTGTATTCCTCTTCCTCACTTTAGCCAGTCTTGGGGGAAGTTCCCAAGGCTCTTTGCAGCAGCCTGAAGAAATAATACTCAGAAGGTATCAGAGATCGCGCTTGGACACATATAAGAGAAAGCTCAAGTAACCATGACTTAAATGCATGGGGATTTATAGTTCTTGCCTGTCAAGAGGCCTGAGGGAGGCACTCAGGAACTGGTACAGCCACTCCACAGCTCCATGAACCTTCCCCCATCCTCTACCCTTTTGTCCCACTCTCTCAGCTTATGTCCTCATGGTTGGTTGTCCTCATGGTTGCAAGATGGCGGCTCCCATGCTTCCGGGCATTGGAACTGCGTTCCAGGAAGGAAGAGAGGAGGGCAGGGAAAAAGGCTAAAGCCTTGCAAAGTCTGTTGTTACTGTTATTGTTTTTTAAATCAAGAAAACCATCGTTTTCCAGGCAGCTCCATCCAGCAGACGTTCCCTTTTGATTGACCAGAACTATGTCATAGGGACACCTCAACTATAAGGGACCCTGAGATATCGGGATTTTCTTGGCTGGATACATTGCTGCCCTGAACAAAATTGAGATTCTGTTGGGAAGGAAGGAAGGAAGGATAGATATTGGTAAACTCGCAGCACTTGCTACAAGCATGTATCGGATCCCTATTAGGGGGGGCATGTTTTCTGTGCAAGACCCCCGTTTGTTGGTGATGCTCTCCCTGTTTGATGGATCAAAGGACGCTCAGAGAGGTTAGGTAGTTTGCCTCAGCTCACACCGCTGGTAAATGACAGTGCAACAACTGAGATTTAGATGTGTTGGATCCCAAGCCCGCCATTAACCGCCAGGCACCAGCCACGGGTTCTCAAAGGCTCAATCACAGCCACACGGCAAAAACCCCTGCTGATGAAGATTTTGCCCAGTTGGAAAACTGGGACTGGAACACTCAGAAGGTGCTCTCGGCCTTGCAGCTCGCCTCTGTTGTTTGCCTGGTTCCGAGCCACATGCTAATAACCGCACATATGGGTTTCATTTCCCCCAGAGCTGGCCCAAGTAAGCCCCCAAAGCCACCTTGCTTGTCACCCTCTGCCCCTTCCCGCCAGCCCTCAACCCCGGCTCACACACAAAGTTGACCCATTCAAACTGGAGACACCCCAGGCTGTGCAATTAGGCCGGAGAAGAAAACAGACCCTATTTCAAAAGGTGACTCCCTACCATTTTGAAATAAGGCTTCATTAATTGCAGGCCCCTATTGATTCATTACCATGAAACAGCCTGGACTGCTTGCCTGTAGCATAACCTTTCTCAACAGAGGGAGCTGGACATTCTTTGCAGGTAATCTACAGGGCCCAACAGCAAATATCTAGAATCCGAACTATTCATGCATGAACAATATAGCGGCTCCTTATTGTTACGCCCATTGTTCCCGCACAAAGAGCAGCGGGCAGGTTAAATCTATTTTAGCTGGGAAGGCTCTACAGAAATCCTTGCTGCCAAGCATTTGATACTGATCACAGAGTCACATCAGGGAACAGCGGCTGAAAGGAGGAAGTCATTTTTATTGCTGAACGTGAGAGGTGACAACCTCTCCTCTGCTCTGGCTCCCCAGGACTTGGGCCTCTAAGTGGGAGCGAAGGTTTTGTTTTGTTTTGTTTTTAATGCCACTCAATGAGAGGGGGTTTTGAAAGGGGGAGACGGTACGGATAGTCAGGGGGAGAAAAGGTATTACACAATGTCGCATTCAGGCAACATATGTGAACTCTGGATTCATTCAATTTTAAAAACACGTTCCCAGGGGAATCAAGTGTACGCGTGTGAATTAGAACAAAGGGTGTGGCAGCTCAAGAGTCGGCGTTGCCTAAATGGCACCATTTGGAACCACGAATCCGGTGTAGGAAAAGAGGGACCTGATTCCACCCTGGATTTGCCTCTCTTTGGCCAGGCAGGGCAAATGCCCCTGGTTCAATGAACCCTCCTTCTGTAAAGGTTGAGCCCATCGGGGATGGTCCTTTGGAGATTTTTATAATGACCAGCACATGTGAGGGCCGGAAGCCAATGGGGAGAAGATTCAGCTGGGTAAGATACAGAAGGGACTTAAAATACTATTGAGTCCCGTCCTCATATTACAGCAGCAGAGATAGGACCATGAAGGGAATGTGGCTTTCTCTGCTTGCTGGTTCTGGGATTAGAAGCCAACTTACAACTTTTTATCCTCCGTGGTAGTTTCGAGGAAGGAAGACGGTGCGGAATGGGGGCAAGAGCGTAGAGCCAACAGAATGGACACCAGCCATAAACAACCACTCATGCCTTCCCAGTGCCTCTTAGAGCTGACCGTCAGGCCTGCTCTAGACCCCAGGAAACTGTCATGGCGCACACCAGGGGTGGAGTCCGTGGAGGAACCTCCGGCTGCACTGGCAACGAGGAGAGAGCAGCGGACAGCCATCTCTTGGCCCGCTGGGGCTGCAGGAGACAGAATTAGGGAAGAGGGTGATGCTGTTGGTTGCTTGGAATCACCTATCCCACAAATATCTAGAAAGGTGTGTGGAAATAAAATGAAAAAGGCAAAGGCTACGTGATCAGAGCTTTTGCCATAGCAAGGAAGTCAAGCCCCCATCACTTGTGTTTTGAGAGAGACTCAAAGGCAGGCAGGAGAGGGGAAGCTTTAGAGTGAAAAAGGGAAGCTTCAGGTGTGGCCTGACTGGAGGCTGTTGGCCCGGGGAAGCTACGTAGAAGTGGAGTGGCCTGAGTGGTTGGTTAGGGGTCCAGGGGACATACGTGGCTCTCTCTGGTTGGTCCTACGTGAGAAGCAGGGACGACAACCAGGGAGGCCGTCAGTTATTAATCGAGTCCTGGCTGTTTGGGGCTGACTGTCACAGACGTGACGGTCCAGCCTCCTGGATTGTCACTAGAGACAGCGGCCTGGCCTCCTGGGCTGGGCATTGCAGATGAGGCGCTCTGGCCTGTGGGTCCAAGTCCTGGTTTTACAAGTGGTCAGGCCACAGTGCCTCTGCATTTTCAGTCCCTCCAGCGGATGAGGCCCAAAGTTGAGGCTAGACTTCGTAGGCCCTCAGGTTGCTTCCAGCTTGGTTCAATTGTTTCTTTCCCACCACAGTTCTCCTTGGGCAAAACAGAAGGCATTGCACCCATGTGCTTAGAGGTGCCTCCCTTACAACCACAACCCGCTCCTCACAGATTGCGGGTGGAGTGCTCCCCCACCAGAAACGCTGCTACAACCGCAAGGTGAAACTGGCTGCTTCATGGGGGAAACACCATGCTGCTTTGTGAGCTCCGTCCCTAAGTAAGAGCCACCTCTGGGAGTCTCACGCCCACCTTCTTCCGCCCCAGCTCCCACACAATCAAGCAGGTTCACAGTCAAGTCCAGGGAAGACGCCACTCTGTTTTTGGATGTGTGTTGTGCTTCTCACAGTCTTGGGTCTAATGCCGCGTGCTAATATCGCTCGCCATGGGGCACCATGCGTGTGCACACATACATACGCACATGTGTATATTTCATCATCATGATTTATAGAACTTATATTGACATATGAGACGTCCTGTGAACCCTAAGCGCAAGAACAAAGTGTGTGTGATGAAAAAGTGCCCAGGGGTGCCTGGGCGGCTTAACTGGCTAAGCATCCCGCTCTTGGTCTCGGGTCGGGTCACGGTCTCGCAGTTCGCGGGTTGGAGCCCAGCGCCTGGCTCCATGCTGGCAGTGCAGAGCCTGCTTGGGATTCTCTCTCTCCTTTTCGCTCTGCCCCCCTCTCTCTCTCTCTCTCAAAATAAATAAATAAACTCAAAAAAAAAAAAAAAGTGCCCCAGAGACTTTCACAAGAGCAAACATAGCAGTGTCTTTAGAAGATGACATAAAAGGTAGCAGAAGTTGTTTGGTTTGTGACAGTAAATGTTTAAATTAAACAGCTAATACAGAGACATTTCCTGTATCCTTTACCCCTGCCCAGCTTTATGGAGGAATAA
Source organism: Herpailurus yagouaroundi (assembly GCF_014898765.1). Lineage (NCBI taxonomy): Eukaryota > Metazoa > Chordata > Mammalia > Carnivora > Felidae > Herpailurus > Herpailurus yagouaroundi. The sequence continues at coordinate 50,861,000 of NW_024412404.1, forward strand.
CTGACAAATAGAACTGTATCCATTTGAAGTGTACAACATGAGGATTTGACATGCATATACGTTGTGCAATGATTACGGAGATCAAGATAATTAACACATTTATCACCTCACAGAGTTTAACTCTTTTTTCTTTTTGGTGGTGAGAACACTTGAGATCTACTCAGCAAATTGCAGGTATTCAGTATCATATTATTAACTGTATCGTTACTGTGCTGCACATCAGATCCTCGGAATTTCCTCATCTTATAACTGAAAGTTGGTCCACTTTGACCTACATCTCCCCATTTCCCCCTCTGCCCGGCCCCTGGCAATCACCGTTCTAGTCTCTGTGTCTATGAAATTGATCTCCACCCCCCCCCCCCCGCCCCAGGTTCCACATGTAAGTGATAAATACAGTCTTCTTCTCTGTCTGGCTTATTTCACGTAGCATAATGCCCTCCAGGTTCATTCATGTTGTTGTAAATGTCAGAATTTCCTTCTACATTCCGTTGCATGGGTACATATAGATATATGTAGAGGGATATGTAGATATACATTATCTCACGTTGTCTTTATCCACTCATCTGTCAAAGAATAGGTTCTTTCTAGATCCTGGCTATTGTGAATAATGCTACAATGAACGTGGGGGTGCAGGTATCTCCTTGTGATACTGCTTTTGTTTCCTTTGGATACGTGCCCAGGAGTGGGGTTGCTGAATCACCTGGCGGTTCTATTTTTAACTTTTTGAGGAACGACAACTTACGTTCTCGCTGACAGTGTATGTGTCCCCTTTCTCCATGTCCTTGCCAACTTTTGTCATCTCTTGCCTTTTTGATGATAGGGATGAGGTGACAGCTCATTGTGATTTTGATTTGCATTTGGTCACACCTGGTTAGTGACGTTAAGCATCTTTTCATGTACCCATGGGTCACTTGTCTTCTTTAGCAAAATGTCTGTTCGGGTTCTTTGTTCAGTTCTAACAGTTTGGGGTCTTTTTGTCTTTTAGTTTTTGGGGTTTTTTTTTGTTTTGTTTTGTTTACTATTTGAGTTTTTACTATTGAGGTGTGTAGGCTCCTTATATATTTTGGAAATTATGCATTTTGGATATATTATTAGATAAGTGGTTTGCAAATATTTTGTTTCCCATTCTGTAGCTTGCTTTTTCAATTCGCTGATTGTTTCCTTTGCTGTGTAGTTTTTTTTTGTTTTTTGTTTTTTGTGGGTTTTTTTGGTTTGAAATAGTTCCACTTGCTTCTTTTAACTTTTGTTGCCTATCCTTTTAATGTCTTATCTAAAAAGTCATTGCCAAGACCAACATCAAGGAGATTTTTCCCACTGTTTTCTTCCAGGAGTTGTTTTTTTTTTTTTTTTTTTAATTTTAATTTGTCTTCTAGGAGTTGTATAATTTCATGTCTTACATTTGAGTCTTTAGTCATTTTGAATTAACTTTTTTAATGTTTATTTATTTTTGAGAGAGAGAGTCAGAGAGAGGGAGACAGAGCACAAGCAGGAGAGGGGCAGAGAGAGACAGAGACACAGGATCTGAAGCAGGCTCCAGGTTCTGAGCTGTTAGCACAGAGCCTGATGTGGGGCTTGAACTCACAGACCACGAGAGCATGACCTGAGCCGAAGTTGAACGCTTAACCGACTGAACCACCCAGGCACCCCTGAATTAACTTTTGTGAGTAGTATATGATAGAGGTCCAGTTCACTTTTTTGCAAGTGGATATCTAATTTTCCAGCACCATTTACTAAGGAGACAATTCTTTCCCTGCTGTGTGCTCCTGGCTCCCTTATCAAAGATTACTGGATTATGCAGGCCTGGGTTTATTTCTGGGCTTTCTGTGTTCTGTTCCATTGGTCTTCATGCTTGTTTTTATGCCCAGTACCATACTGTTTTGATGACTACAGCTTAGTAATATAGTTTGAAATCGGGAAGTGTAATGCCTCCAGCTTTGTTCTTCCTCAAGATCTGACTATTTCAGGTGCTTTTTGATTCCGTGTGAATTTTAGGATAGTTTTTCTATTTCTGTACAAAATGCCACTGGAATTTTGATGTGGATTGCACTGAATCTGTAGATCACTTGGGATTGTGTGGACATTTTAATAACATTAATTCTCCCGGACCAAGAATATAAGATATGTCTTTCCAAAGAAGCTTGAGAGTCAAGTAAGGGCCAAGTCCTGTAGCAGGCCTTGTCTACCATGCTTGGAGATAGCCCTTAACTGAGTAGACACTTGGGAGTTCTGACTCTCAAGAGTCAAATGATGTAGTCCGATTTGAGGTCGAGGCAGATTGTTCGGTAGTTGGGTGGAGGATGGATTCGTAGGGGACAGACATGCTGCCAGTTAGGAGTCTGCTTTGGTGTTCTGGGAGGAGACGATGAGGTCTGATGAATAAGCAGTACACGAGTGGGGGTAAGAGCAGAGAAACTGCCACTCAGTATGTTCCAAACTCAACCAAAATCTTGAGAAAATACTCCCAAACTGGCTTGAAAGCCCGTCAACAGAGAGCTTCGTGTCACTGAAAGCAACAAAGACCCACGAGAAGTAGCAGCAGGGCAATGACGTCATGACAGAGGGGGAAGGGACAGAGAAGCTGGGACCTCATGTCATTCCTCTTTGCTTCTCATTACATTGCAGGTTTTTGACACAAATCAGGTACTCAATGAGCGTTCTTTGAATAAATGAACAGTTTCACTTTTCAAGGTTGTCTGTCACCTTGAACGAGTTTATCACTAACCAAGATGCCCTTGGTTAGTTGAACTTTTACTCCAAGGTCTTATTAAGTCCCAAGCGAAGATTATCTGTTCATTTGTTAAAGACAGCGCGAGTTAGGGGGTCTGAGCCTTTGGGGTTGTGCACACTGTGGAGCAAATGGCCTCGGTGTTAAGGAGCAGAGGGGAAGTTTCAAGTCAGATCCCAGACTCTCCAGCCCTCTCTCCCGCAGCCCATATTGTCCCAAAGCATTTGTCCTTAATGGTCAATCTTGAGTGTATTTCAGGGGAAATTTAATCCATGTGGTTTTGATTCATTTACACTTAACTCATCAAAACACTTACTTTTTCCTGGGAGAGTTTGTTGCCATTCGGGGAGCATTTTCAGATGTGATAAAAGCCTTTAAAATGATCAGGGAAGAGGCTGGAAGTCGGCCATTGATTTGACATGTGAGAAGGCTGAGGTCCGGTCTTGGGCTTTCTTTGCTGTGGGTCAGAGATGGCCAATTTCGGCCACATTTTTCTTCCTTGATCTTAGAAACAGACGAGGGTAGAGAAATATGGAAAACTGGAGAGAAGCCCCAAACTGCAAGCCGTGTAGAGCATGGGAGATGCAGCCCTGGACCCACGGCTTCAGACTGACTGGCAGGGAGATGGGGTCTCTAATCCAGCCACCTTGCCCCAAACTCCTTGCCAAGTCCAGTTCATGTGGCCTCAGTCTCCTTGGTTGTTGAATGGCTCCAAATCCCGGACCAGTAGATGGTTACAATGGGTGCAGAACAATCTCGATCCTCTTGATGTACAGACGAGAAACCAAAGATCAGAGAAGCAAGTGACTTGCCTAAGGTCACACGTCATGTTAGTGACAGAGGAAAGTCAAAACCAGGCCTCCTAAATCCCACTCCCGCATCCCCCTATTATCGCATACATGGCCCTGCCCTGAAATGTAACGAGCTGGTTAACACACCCCTTGCTCTGTGTTCTCCTGAACGTCTGTTGGTATCAGACCCCATGGTAAGCACTTTGTGTACAATATTATGAGGTGCAAACTTGGGCAAGTTACTCAACCTCTTTCAGGTTCAAGAGATGGTAAACATGGTGCTCAGGAGTGGAAGCCCTGAGCCACGTTACCCAGGTTCAAATCCCAGCTCTGCCAGCGACGAGTTAGCTGACCTTGAACAAGTTACTTAGTCTTTCTTTCCTTAGGTTCCTATCTCATAGCACTATTCCGTTATAAGGCTGGATGTTCTTATTATTTCAGACAATCCTTTCTAATGTCCCAGTGATGTAGCTACTCTAGTTACCACCGAACTGCAGGTGAGTAAACTGAGGCCCATTACAGTTGTGACAGTTGTCCAAGGTAACTGGGAGGGCTAGAATTCAAACTCAGATCTTTCTGACTCCTGAGAAGCAGGTCTCTGGGATTTACTGGATAATAGGATGAAGTATATTTGTTTATTTTTGTTTATGTTTTCCATGATACGGGCATCGCACAATTTCTCTTACAACTTTAATATTTACAACGCAAAAACAATTAGGATTGATGTTGAGTACCAAATAACATTTCAAAGGAAATTTCCGTTGTATTTTCAGCACCCAGTTTACTGATGTATTTTGAGAACGTTTCTATATTAGACAGGATGCTCTCGGGACTAAGAGACAGTAACTGTACTCAAATTTGCAAACACATCGAACGAAATATATAAACTCGCGTGACTAGGAAAATTCACAGTTGAACCCAGCCACTCAAAAGATGCCACCAGAAATCTCAGCATCTCCTTTCTCCTCTTTTCTGTGGTCTGTCCTCGGTCTCACGGAGGGGCAAACACAGCCACTGGCAACTCCAGGCCAATGGGCTTCCAGCTTAGCGACCCCTTCAGAAAGAGGGTGGTGGTGTCCCCAGATCCCAGCAACACCTCAGGACTGACTCTCTTTCGGTTTGGCTGAGGATTCATACCCACCTCTGAAATAATCCTGCCTCCAGAGCGTGAAGATTGGCCAGAGCTGGTCAGGTGCCCATCCCCAGAGCAAGTAAAGAAGGTCAGCCCCATTCAAACCAGAAGACCAGGAGTGGGGAAGGGGAGCCCTCGCACAGGAACCCCCAGGATGCTGGTACGAGAAGAGGGGGAATTGATCCCAGCCAGTGGAAACCTCCTCAGATGTCCACTCCTACTTGCCAAACACGCATTGAGAAGAAAACCCCAAAACGCTAATCCTCCAACACTTTGGTAACAACATTTTTTTCTCTGAGAAACGCTTTAATCTGCCCAGATTAAAGACACGTTTGTCCACACATGGAGCCAATAGATAGCCTGGTTAGGACAGAATTGGTCCAATGGACCAATCCAACAAGCATTTAAGTGGCTCTTTAGGCCTGCGGACAAGCCACGTGTAACATTCTAGTCAATTCCATCAAACCTCTCAAGACAGCCTTCAGGGTTTGGAGTCTGACCGACCCGCGTTCACACCTAGCTTCAGCAAGTGTTTTCTGAGTGACCTTTGGCCTCCACTTCCGAATCTGTAAGGACGCTCACACAGGGCCTATGGCACAGGGCTGCCCTCAGGGTGACCTGGGATAACAAATACGAGGTCCGGTAGCTGCCGCTGTGGGAGTCACTCCGCAAAGGGAGAGGCCTTCCCTTTTCCCTTCCTCAGCCGACTCTTTGCCGACCCGACTGACCAGATGTTAGATCTTCTTCGGGTCCCCTAAAGATGGGCACTGACCTGATCTTGAAAGCTCAGACACGCCCCCTTCAGGTGGTAGGAAGAGGAAGCAGTTCGTAGCTGAAAATAGGCCATTAATTAGCCAAACACACACCTTAATGGTCACCCGGGGCTTTACCTACGGCTCCAAAATGCAGATTTAAGCCTTTATATTGAGCTTTGATATCATGGCTTCGAGTTCTAATAATAATAACAGACAGCAGGCGTGGAGCTGGAGCCTAACACTCTTTCCATATCTCACTTTATGCTCACAACAGTCCCATGATATCACTATTATTACTCTGTTTACAGATAAGGAAACTGAGTCTCGGAACAGTGCAAAGCCGCCACGATCAGTTGCACGTGTGGTCTGTGTGCATCTCGCCCCTCCCGGGGTTGTGAGGTGCGTAACAGTATTAGAGGTTGCAGGCAGCATTTGTTTGCATTTACCATACGTCAGACACGGTTACACCTGTTTAATTCGTTAGTCCTCACGGCCGTCCCGTGCAAAACCGAAGAAACCATATGCAGGGCCCCTAGCTAAGTAACTTGCCCAAGATACCAGCTAATAAATGGCAGAGGCTTCCAGAATCCCTGTCACAACATCCTGCACTTTTCCTGCGTAGTAGGAATATAATTTTATAATTACAATTAAACAAAAATTTTTATGTTTATTTTTGAGAGAGAGAGAGAGAGAGAGAGAGAGCATGAGCGGAGGAGGGGCAGAAAGAGTGGGGGAGACACAGAATCCGAAGCAGGCTCCAGGCTCTGAGCTGTCAGCCCAGAACTCGATGCAGGGCTCGAACCCAAGAACCTTGAGATCATGACCTGAGCTGAAGTCGGATGCTTAATTGACTGAGCCACCCAGGCGCCCCTTACGCTTATAAATAATTCAGTCTCCCCTCCATCCCCCAACTAGATGCAACTTCCAGGATGGCAGAACGGTCATTCTTGTATCCCTGGGACACCACGGGACTCCTGGCTCAGAGTAGGTGTATCGAAGAACGAATCAATGAGTGAACAGAGCATATAAAACGGCAGGAAGAGTTTTAATAGCAACAACTGTCCACTATTTCACACCGGATGACCAGTGTGGGCATCCAGGGTGGTGGTAGGGGGGGCTGGGAACCCGAATGCAGGTGCTGGTGCCAGGCTGTACCAGGGGTGCAAAGTCCCCCAGTGCATCCAAACTGAGGTTAGCTGGCGGGGACGTACTCTCTAAAGCACCACAAAGTTCCTTGGCCCCCACGCAACATCTGGCCAAACAAGCTTTCTGTTTCTCAGACAAACTAAGACAACCCAGCCCGACGTCCAAAGTGGCCACTGGCCAACAGGCACTTGGGTTCAACGCTGATTTTGTTTAAACAGCTGAACGTGCACCGGAGAGATCCAGCCTTTCTGCCCTGGCCCTCTTCTCTCTGGCTGAGGACAAGAGCATCTCAGGTCGGGACTCTTAATCCTTCTAAATATGAAGGAGGATGTGCTCCTGACTGGACGCCAAGGCGCCCCAGCGCCCAGAGAGGCAGCCTTTTGGGGGCGGATTGGGGGGGGGAGCCTAGAACTTTCAGAAATGCTGCCATCTTGTGGTGCCTTCAGGCCAGAGCAAGGTACTCGAGCCAACGTCTCCAAGGAACCAGCGCCTGGAGGGCTCCTCCCCAATTCACATTTCCCTTTTCCTCATCTTTTTCCACCTTGCCATTACCCTCCGCCCTCCCCCCCCACCCCGCCCTGCTCCAGAGTGGCAACAAATTCCTGTTTGAATATCGTTGGGGAATTTGGAATTTTTCTTTCTGAAAAGAGCACAACTTTCGAATGCACTTTTAAATTCTTAGGAGCTTTTTGGAATTCTTTCTTCGGAGAGAGCACTTCTTCGGGAGTCCATGAGGAGAGCCCCCAGTGGGTGAGGCATCCTCCCTGCTTAGCGCACAGGCCATGAAGGCTAGACATGTTGGCTCCACCTGCATGGACCAGAGCATCTCCTGCTCGCCGCAGAAACCCTGTGGTCGACGTGAGTTTTACCCTCAGCTTCCGAAAGCTCCTTTGCAAACTCTATGGTGTTCCACTGAAAGATTCGGCCTGAGTTAAAGAATCTGTTGATCAGGGACACCAGCAAAAGACCCCCCCCCC